>NW_026897471.1:0-331803 GCF_033153095.1 Gastrolobium bilobum | reverse complement strand
GAGAGGAAGTACAGGGGCAGAGGACTTAGTGAGGTGATTACTGAGCATATTGCTGGAGCTGCTTCGAGGGACTTTGATACACTGGTTCAGCAGTGTAAGGACATTGAGGATGTCTGCATTGCGAGCAAGGCCAATAGGGCCAAGGTCGACGAGACTAAGGGGACTGTTAGTTCCACTCCTGTTTCTCCTTCTTGGATGGACAGTAAGTTTGCTGGGAAGGGCAAGGGTAAACAGTTGGCGACAAGGCAGGCGTCTAGTTAGTTCAAGAGGACTGCTTCACAACAGGGGAGTTTTGTTAGGCCTCCTTCCACTCCGAGATGTGTGGGGTACGGAAAGGAGCATACTGGTCGTTGTGCTTCAGGTCAGCTGATATGTTTCTAGTGTGGCAAGGAGGGCCACTTCTCTAGAGACTGTCCATCGTCGACGGCGAGAGCTGCAGCTGTTCAGGCAGTTCCTTTGCAGATGGTTCCGATGGTTTCTACTTCAGCACCTGCGGTGCCACCTTCTGTTGGGCGTGTGTACACCTTGGATAGACAGCAGTCGAACCGCGCTCCGAACCTTGTTAGAGGTACTGTGTCTATTGGTTTTATTGCTGTTGATGCATTGTTTGATTCCAGGGCTACACATTCGTTTGTTGCTACCCCGATTGCTTTGGGGCTTGAGTTGCCCATGTCTGTGCTTTCTCCACCGTTGCGGGTGACTACCGCAACTGGAGAAATATGTGTGATGCTACCACTGTACATCGAGATGTCGTGTTTCAGTGGGAGGGTCGTGACTTCTCGGTAGATCTGATAGGGTTGCCGATGGCTATTTTGGAAATCATCCTTGGCGTGGATGGATTGTCTAATAGTTGATTGATTGATTGATTGTTTGTTGTGCCTTGCGAGTGGTGATGTCTCCGTGTGATTCCACAGCCAGTTCCTCGCCTTTTATTGCTGCAGGCCAGGAGAGCTTGGCGAGCAGAGGCATTCGGATATGTCTTGTTGGGAGGTTTGGTGAGTGGGACACAGGAGGATATCACTGGCATTCCTGTGGTGAAGGAATTCCTAGAGGTGTTCCTGAGGAGATTCCTGAGTTTTCGCCACAGCGGGAGATAGCGTTCTCCAGTGAGTTGTTGCCTGGTGTGGACCTATTGCTTTAGCTCCATACCGGATGTCGCCACCAAAGTTGGCTGTATTGAAGTAGTGTTCTGAGGGCCTTTCGGCGAAAGACTTATTCGACCGAGCGTGTCTCCTTGGGAGCACCGGTCATTTTTGTTGTAAGGTAAGAGGTCTTACGCCATTACTTAAGCGTGATGGTGCTCTGTTTGAGGATGTGAAATTCTCTTCAGGGAAACTAAGTGTGTAACACTTAGAATTGGAGGCAAGGCCACGTGTGATCTTGTATATGCGAGGCAGTGCATGTACAAGTAGCTTGTGAGTTGAGTGGTCTCCTTGACTCTAGGAATTTATGTTGAGATTGTTATGCTTCGTAAGTAGTTGGCATGTTAACACCAGGGGTAGTGTTAAGCATGAAATGAGTACCATGAACTGTGATAATAAATCAATGTTATTTCACCTTTGACTAACCCTCGATTTTGCAGATACCCTGGAGATTGAGGTATACCGTTACATAGAGTTTTTAGCTATTATGTTATTGAAATTGAAATTTTTGCAGGTGTACGTGAACTACGGTACGTTACTGTATAATTGAGTTGGTTAACTAACATGTATTGGTGGAATTAAACATGAATATGATTTAACACTTTGAACAGAATATGAATTTATTCTGAGGATATTGATTATAATTGCTAGTCTTGTTGAGGTTAGAGTCATGGAATAAGACCCAACTCACTCGAGTGTTGTGTAGATTAGAGTTTGTGGGGTAGGTCACCTCTATTGAGGGAATGACTGATGATCCCAGAGAATCGGATGACGTCGTGACGTCATTGTGAAACTTCGAGTTCTGACAGTGACCTCTTTGTTTGAGGATGCACTTCTCGAGATTGAGACTGTGAGAGTCAGGAATGAGCTTATGGAGAAGATCCACGAGGCGCATATGCAAAAAGGGTGTCTCGATTACGTGAAGAACCAAGACGGTGTGTCTTGGATTGGGGATGGACTTCTGTTGTTTCAGAAGCGGATTGTGATTCCTCGAGGTCCGTTGACCGAAGAGGTTATGGCAGAAGGCCATAAGGGACAGTTTACTGTTCACCCTGGTGCTACTAAGATGTTTCAAGACCTGAAAAGGAATTTCTGGTGGCCAGGAATGAAGAAGGACATAGTTGTGTATGTGTCTAAGTGTTTGATTTGTCAGAAAGTGAAGATTGAACACCAGAAGTCATCTGGTGAATTTCAACCTCTTGAGGTACTGCAGTGGAAGTGGGAAGGTATTTCCATGAACTTCGTGATGGGTTGGCCTAAAACCCAGGTTGTTAATGACTATTTTGGGTCATTGTGGACGGATTGTCAAAGTCTGCCCACTTTCTTCCAGTAAAGGTGAGCTTCTCGTCAAAGCAGTTGGCCAAACCGTCGTTCGCGAGATCGTGAGTCTTCACGGGGTGCCCGAGAGTATCATCTGTGTAGGGACCCGAAGTTCACATCTCGGTTCGGGGAGGCGCTGCTGAGAGCTTTTAGAACTCAGTTGAGACTGAGTACAACCTATCACCCTCAGACTGTAGGACAGACTGAGCGGACCCTTCAGATCTTGGAGGACATGACGAGGGCGTGCACCTTGGAGCAGGGCCCTGAATGGGATAGGTACCTGTTATTGGTAGAGTTTTGTGATTGTGCGTTCCTTGCTAGCCTGGGCATGGGACCCTGTGAGGCGTTGTTTGATAGGAGGTGTAGAACTCCTACCCGTTGGTCTGAGATTGGAGGTAAAAAGAGTTGTTTGGATTGGACCTTGTCCGATTTACCATCTGTCGGGACAGATGATCAGAGGAAAACTGATGCAGGCGCTGAGTCGTCAGGAGAACTACGTTGATGTTGAGCATCGTTCACTGGAGTTCGGTAAGGGTGAGCACGTGTTTGTGAAGCTTTCACTGTCACCGGTGTTGTTCGGGCACTTGGAGTTAGGAAACTGAGCCCGCGGTTCTTTAGGCCATACCAGTTACGTGGTAGAGTAGGATCTATTTTCCTACCGGTTTGCCTTGCCTTCGAACTCGGACAACACCCAAGACGTGTTTCCCGTGTCTCAACTTCGTAAGTTTGTAGCGGATCCTTCACACGTGGTGCAACCGGATGTTGTGGAGGTTCGGGAGAACTTGAAAACTCCCGTCGGACCACTAAAGATTCTCGATCGTGGCGAATTGTAGCTGAGGAGCAAGATCATTTCGATGGTCAGAGCACGTTGAACGGGGAGAATTCCTGAAAGGTAATTCTGGAAGCGAGAGGATGAGTTTCTCTGGCAGTATCCCGCGCTTCGGGACATGTATGTTTTCTGATTTTGAGGACAAAATCTTAAAAGGTGGGGTGAATGTAAGAACCCGCACCGTTAATTAAGAGATTTAATTAATTAATTATGTGAAATTAGGAAATAATTCCATAATTGACCCTAATAATTATTATGAGGCTTTAATAATTATAATTAGTGAGTAAGAATGATGAAAGTCGTTTTTCGGAAGAAAAGTGCAGATACCGGTTCTGCTAGTCGGTATAAATGCGTATCGAAAAAGTATCCCGAAAAATTATAATAAGTGCATGATAATTACTAGAATAATATGTAGGACTTGTAAAACGAGTTTCAAGTCCAAATATTGAGAGCAGGTGCCAGAAACTGGTACTGGCTATGAAAAGCGCGTACCGAAAAGGTGCTCCGAAAATTATAAGAAAAATATGATAATTCTTGTAAAATTGAGTAGGTTAAGAATCCAAAGTTTGAGATTAAAATGTTAAGCGTATCAATTAAAGTTAATATTGTGTGTTTAATTGTTAAACCGCTATATATACACTTATGTGAGGGCACAAAACCCTAGAAAACTAATCCTCCGTGAGTGTTGGTGGCTGGTCAGCTGGTGTTTGGAGTTCTTGGCCTTTCTTCACCATTTTTTTGACCAAGTTATCACCTTTACTTGTTTCCTTGCATCTTTGAGCTTGTATACACTTGAGGGTTATCATTGGGAGGGTGTGAAAGTGCATCTTCTGAGTAGTTGGCCACTGTTTGAAGTCAGTTGAGAGCTGAGTTTATGAGTTGGGTGTTGGGAACCTTGGTCTTGGCATTTTGAGCTTCAAAGTGTCAACCTTTGTAAAGGAAGAACCAACCTTTGATAACCATTTTCGTGGTTGAGGGAAGTCAGAACCTTGGAGGCATATTGGAGAGCTCCAAGAGCCTTTACTTCTCTGTTTTGAGCCTTTGATAAGTTGTACCAACTTTGATCATGTGTTTTGATGAGTAAAAGATGTGTCTTGGTATGTTAAAGAGTTAAACAAGTAACCAACAGTGGTATGACCCTAAAACAGTATAAAGATGCATGCTTTAACGTTTGAAAGTGTTAAAAATGGAACCTTGGAAGGATATCTTCGCGAAATGCAGAAACTGCATTCTGTCGCGAAATATCCGGATATTTGCCCGTGGAATATCCGGATATTGATATCCGGATATGGGGATCTGGATATCCGGATATTACCAGAGTGATATCCGGATATTGGATATCCAGATATTGCCTGTGAGATATCCGGATATTGCATATCGGGATATGTCCCCGAGGAATATCCGGATATTCTGGGTTTGCGAGGAACAGTAGCGTACTGTTCATCCAAAACTGATCTATGGGTTTGTGGACCCTAGTTTGAGGTAGTTGAACTTCTATAATTAATTAATGTAAGTCAGAATCATGTGATTAAAGGCTTATGGCTTGGTGAGAAGCCTGAAGACGTAAAACGTAATGGAAAGGCGTTGCCTTAATATTGTATGCTTGCGGTGCATGTTGTTGATGTATTGTTGGTCCATAACAGATTGTGAATCTGCTGTGTTTGGACTTTGAGCTGTGCACTCTTGACTTTGGGTGTTAGCTTGCAAGGTAAGCTTTCATGTCCTCGGTTTAGCCATGTTGTGGTTCCACCATGTCCCATGGGGGTGTGGTTATATGCATGCTGTTGAGCTTTATGTGTCATGGCTTTTAATAAGCATGTGTTGTTTCATCTTGACGGTAAGCCTGAGTATGTGACGTCATACGATATGGTGATCCGGGGTGAATGCAAATGGCGTCTTGCACTATGTGTGGGTATTTGGCGTATATAAATCCTGTATTTCTTTGGCCAATAGAATAGAATTGACACACATGACATGATTATCTGCTGCATTGCACTATTTTAGAACTGATGATGATAAATTGCTTTTGAACTTATATTGCACATGTAAGTGAGCTTGGGGTGGAATGTAACATCCCCGTTTCGAGCCGTTTCAATTAACATGCATATGATATAAACAGAAACAGCGGAAGACTTAACTTATGAAAATACGAGCTAACTTTTTCTTTTTCTTTATAAATTCTCATTCGTCGTAAACGAAAATCGGACAGAGTTTCCTCTATAATTAGGACAACTGGGGATTTTCCAATCTCACTCAGAAGCATTTCCTGATAAACAGTTTATACAAATATAATCAAATGCCATCCATGGGCGCATGCATAACTTGGCTCAGTGCCACTATTTGTAACAACATGCAATCCAACACGTAAACATATCTGAATACTACATCATCATATAACGTGCCTGAATACTCAAATGTACATGCATCACGGAAAGTGTCAGACTATACAATTTTTCGTTCTGAACTCATATTTGTCGTCAGAATTATCAAATTATGTCTCTAAAATTATTTTGCTCTTTTAAGCTCTACCGGTTAATTCACAAAACTGTAAATTCTCCGGCAGAACGCACTATTCATAATATAGTCATGATTACATATGATTAATGCATGAATTTTATGATTTCATGAGTTAATTGAGAATTATGTTAATTGTGAGTATTTGGATATAAATTGAGGTATTGAAAACATTTAAATGTATTTGTTATTTCACTGCAGTTCAATGCTGTAGCATCGGGAAATAGTGCTGTAGCGATACAGATGAGGTCAGCAGTGCATACTGTTGACATCAGCACCAGCAAGCCATGGATCCAAGCCCAGTTTGATTGAAGAAGCTTCTGAACGTGTACGAAAAGATCTGATCTGGATACACGTTCAAAATCATCAAGAAATCACAAGATAATTTTCATCAAATCAACGATTACAAATCGGATTCGAATATAAAATACAAATCTGGAAAAAATCCTATGAGATATGCAACAGCACACTCTGTCAGCATGACAGCAAAATAGAGTATCAATCTCAATCAATCACAAGGTAGATTTGAGTGACGATTTGCATGGATAAGAAGAGATGATTGAAGCCCAGAATATCAAAGCTTATAAAGGAACGAACCCTACACAAAGAAAGCACGGCTGATATGTTTTGAGACACCCAATTGGAGGCAGTTTTAGAGAGAGAAAGTGGAGGAAACACTTGGGAAGAATTGGAGGGTTCGTTGAGAAAGATCCAACGAATCAAAGGAAGGATATAGGGTTCAATTGAGAGATCATTGAACCTAGTGACTTGTTGCATTGTTCCAGCGGCTGAAGCAAGGTTAATGGTGGTGGAGCTCACGGTTGTTGCGAGAGCAGTGCTATAGCATTGTCCCTGTTTTCTTTATCTTAGTTCTATGGAATCCTTTTCTTCCTCTGTTGTTTCTGTCCACCCAACTATGGGCTAAATTGTTAGAATTGGGTGATAGAGTACCCTTATTGTGATGTAAACAGTATTGCCTTAACTTTGCTGCATGATTTTCCTTTTAGTTGCTTAATAAAGTGTTATATTTTCCTTAATCTTGTTGATTCATCGAGAGAGGGTTGCAAGGTAATTAGGAGTTATGCTATAGAGATATAGATAATTCCGGAACGTTATTAAGCATTGTGGTTTAACTAAGTAAAATTAGTTAATTGTGGGTAGAGAGATCACTTGCACCACAATATCAAATGGAACTTGAACTTAATGATTCATAACTATGTTGGCCATAGAGATGTGGGACTTAGTATACATGTATTGTTGGTGAGAGCCCTTGCATACATTAGTGTTCTGATACTGTTTGGATGATTGTTGTAGCATGGTTATTGCATTTTGGTGAAATTGCAATAATGGGAAAATTGATCCCAATCTGTCTTGAAACATTTGGAAAACCTATTTTGCTACTAATTCTTGTTAGTTAATCATTAGTCTTCGTTTACTTTAATTCTTAAGTGTTTATTTAGTCATTAGCCAATTACAAATCATCTTTGTTACCTTGATTGCTTCACTTAGAGCTAATATAATCTCTGTGGGAATGATATCTGGACTCACACATCCACTTTATTACTTGTTGATACGTGCACTTGCGTACTTGTGTGATTTATAATTGATTGCGAAATTGCACAACAGTATGTTTCCACATTGAAGAGCATCTTCATCAATTCTATTAATGGAGGGGGTAGTTTGTTGTCTGCATTGTTTTTATTTTTCTTTGAGATTTTTTTGTTAACTCCATAATCCTACAAAGTTAAGTGTTAAAAACAACAATGAGTTGATTATCCCACCTGATGGGTGAAGATGATTTATGTCAAACAAATAATATAGTAAGATAAAAAAACAGTACAATATCCAATGGGAAGAATCTTCCAGGTTGCTTCTGAATAGTCTTTTGTTCCTATGCCTCCCAAGGGTTTCCAGTCTTCTCTAAGAATAATCGTTTGAATTCACAGATTGCACCAGATTTCGGCATTTCTTCCAGTTTGTCTCCTCCAATCTTGTCATTTCCCACTCGACCCCATGGCATGCATTAACTCAAAACACCACTCTTGCTAACTTGCAGCAACATTCTTGACTTTAGGAAAATACACACTTCTTTAAAGCTTCATGTAAGTTCACTCTCTTGTTCCAACTTGAGCATCCAAAACAGAAACATCGAATTAGATTCAACTCATCTTCAAAATTGGATTCATATTGGTTATCATTTGTGTTCCAACTTTCAAGTGCATCACTGAGATATCCATGATTTGCTGTATTACTAGCACTGTGACTGGTTACCATGAGGTCCCCCAAATATAGGTCTCAAGTAAGCATCACCAAATCTCCTCCAACAGTAATGTATAGTGTACACTGGACTTTCTATTAACATGGACAAACTTTCCTTTCCTCTGTACCTTGCGAAGGAACAAAGCCACATGCATAAATTTGTTCTGATGTTGTACCATTTACCAATTTGGAGACAATAGAATAAAGAGAAGAGCCGGACATTTAGGTTGAGATCTAGCACAACTAAACTTAGCCGAAAAAATGAAGAGATGGTTGAAAGTATTATTTAGGATAATAGGATCTATCTCCAGCCTGCTGCCATGTATTTGCGGGCCGGGTTCTTTCCATTTCTGATGCCACAGTTCAATTCTTTCTCCATCAATGAAGCTATGTTATTGATCTAAGGTGCACAATTTACATTAAAATAGGTCTTGGCTGCTACTCAAACTCCTGGAGAGGCAAGGAAGAAATGGTTCCAAGGGACAACTGATGTTGTGAGACGATTTATATGGTTTGCAATGGTGGGTTCAAGTTTTGAACTTTCTGTCGAACGACTTGTATTGCAGAGAAGAAAAAGAAAAAGAAAAAGAAAAAGAAAGTAAGAAGGTTGCACGACGTCCTTTTTTATCCTACGTGGAATATGAGTCAGCCACTTAACGTTACACGTAAGCAACGTTAATGACGCCGTTTGAGCTCCATTAACAGAAGGACTAACTTGGCTTCTTTTTTCAAATTAAAGGGACCAAAAGTGGGTTTTTTATTGCAAGGAACCAAAAAGGGCACCGTAAAATTTGTTAGGGACCGAAAATGATATTTACTCTATTTATAATTTTTTAAGATTTCAATACCAAAACGACGTCGTTTTGGGAATAAATGCAGATAACTTATCTGCAGTAACTGCAGAAACATTTTTCCCAATAATAAAAGACAGTCAAGTTTTCGACCTAGATTACTTGGACTTAATTTGTTTTCAGATAATTTGTTTTATGGCTAAATTTTTTTATTTTAAATACTTATTTTTTTTTTTGGTAATCATTTTCAAAAAGAGAGAAAGAGAGTGAATTATTTATTTCAAAATCATAAAAGTTGTTTTAAATATCTTATGTTCTATGCGGCGATCGACAACATTGATGGTATGATTCGTCATCCTCAAGCGTAGTTGTATCATAAGAGCCTTCATATAGTTGAGATATCTTAGACTTTGTGCAATGTAGATTTAATTTCAAAGCAAAGTCTGTTTAAACAATTTCTCTATAATTAGAATGTTTTATTAAATTATTTTAAAATTTCTTGTAATCTACGCGATGATATACAACATTGATTATGTGGTTGGCCACCCTCAAGTGTCATATGCTTCGTAATGATATATGTATAGTCATGCTATCTTGTACCTTTTGCAATTGTGAGTTAACTTTCAAAAGTTTTAAATTTAACAAATCCATGAATTTTTCTTTTAGAACGACATAGCTTTGAGTTTTTCATTGTAGCAAAGAATACGTTGTAGCGAAATTTATTAATCAAGCTCAAAATAAATTTTTTACATTTTGATTATTTTTCTTGTAAATAATTTTAATATTCAATCTCATTTTATTTGGATTAAATTTTTTTTTAAAATTAATAAAAATTTGTGCAACTAATTTAAGGTAATCATTTTTTAATCAAAAGTGTCCGTATAGTGGGATTAAGTTTTCATCATTTTTTGTACGTAATTAGACTTCAAAATCTTAATTCAAAGACCATTTTTGCTAAAATAAAAGATTTTCTAAAAATTTTTAAATTAAATAAAATTGACGGTGACTCCATATTTTTATTTTTAATTTAATTTTAGATTATGTTTATCGAGGTCCGACCGGTAACTCTAGTTCGAAATAGATGATTCAAAATCTCGTGTATAGTGCTTTTCGGTAACTCCAAAAAAAAAAAAAATCTCGTGTATAGGCTCCTGATCCCTGTCGCCTGTCGGTGTCACACAAGTAGTGGCATTATTGTACATATGCTTAGTTGGATGGTCGACCTCCCGATGGTACATAATTGGAGCTTGCATAGCCAATTTACTTGGACTGTGTGGTTCTCGAAAATATCGGCTGACATGGGGCTGAGATACTTTAAGAATGATCAAGATCAAAGGGATTTGATTACATGTAGTGTAGCTGCTGGTGTTGACGGTTCCTTCCGTGCCCCTGTTGGTAATGTCCTTTTCGCACTTGAAGAAGTTGAGGAGTGCTCTTCTGTGGCGCACCTTCTTTACCACGGTTGTAGTAGCTGTAGTGCTGAGAGCTCTGGTACAAATTGTGAGGGAGGAAAATGTGGTCTTTTTAGGAAAGGAGGTATGATTATGTATGATGATCATTCAACGAAGCATGAGTTAAATTGAAATGATCTTCACACTCACATCATTAATATTCAAAGTTGTACTTGTCATGTTTATCTCCTTTGTGGGGACATTGATTATTGTGACACTCTTTTAATAAAAATTTACTTGATTGTCATGTCCGGAGATTTTTTTGTCAAAATGTCACGTCACAATCTCGTTAGTCTGACAAGCGGGAATGGACTGAACACGTGTCAGCGTCTGAATGATCAACCATTCTCGCTGGACTGCCCAGCTAGAATGACAGAATGCTGACACGTGGCAAAAGTACAAACATCCAGAGAATGCCTGTACTTTAGCCACGTGTCAGCATTCTGTCATTCTAACTGGGCAGCCCAGCGAGAATGGTTGATCATTCAGACGCTGACACGTATCCAGTCCATTCTCGCTTGTTAGACCAGCGAGATTGTGACGTAACATTTTGACAAAAAAAAATTCAGGTGTGACAATCAGGTAAATTTTTGCCCAAAAAGTAACAATATGGTTATTGTACCTTCTTTGTGACCTCTTGTATTTGATTGGTCCTCCCATTGCTATCAAAGTCCGTCCTTTGTCCTCCGCCCTCTTGTATTCCATCCTAAAAGAATCGACATGGACAATCATAAAATAGTATCTTTTTATAGGATCTAAATATTCCTTTTTGGTATCTATAAAAGGAGATATTTTAAAAAATAGCCGATCATTATGTATTATAATAATGACGATATAGTTAAAAGATAAGATGTATGTAGAGTGATAATTAAAAGAGAGAGTTTAAATATCTGTACTTGATTAACTTAACTCTTTATTTATAGATGGGTTGTCCGGCAAAAGTGAACTTTTGTTTTGGGTCTCATAGGAAATATTGAAAGTCTAATTCTTGATCTTCTTGGTGTGGCACTAGAATTATTATAATTAAGAAAAAAAATTTTGATTTTTTTCTTTAACTGTTAATTTTTTTTGAATCTTCTAGAATGTGAACTTTTATATTATCTTGATAACAATGATCTTCACCTGGTAGCATAGAGTATGAAAAAAAATTAAATTGGAAACTTGATGGAGGACATTATCTTGGTCTCATGGATGAGCGACATATCCCACAATTTTAAAGACACAGTAAGAACGATAAATTCTAATTGAATTTTAAAAATATAGTTTAAAAAGAGTATAAAAAACTATAAAATGGCATGTGTTATTTATTAAAAAAACAAAAATTTTAAAGAAGACAAGTTAAGAATAAAAACTCAGTTTACCAACAAAAAAAAAAAAATCAAAGATAATTGGTTCAAGTTCAAGTGGTACATGCTTTATTCTGCTTAAGTAAGATTTTGGATTCAAGTTCTTGTGAATGCAAATCTTTTGGAAGAGCTAGCATCATCATAATGTGAATGTTCCCGATTTAAATAAGATCGCCTCCCATGAAAGATTATGTGGTTTATTAAAAAAATGGACTTTAAAAAAAATTATATTAAAAAAAGTTAAGGTATTTTCAAGAGAATGCTTTTTTATTAATATACTGAGATGAATTATTTAAAAATATACATAGAATCATATCCGTATATACGAAATGAACAGATAAATAAGGAATTGATTAAGAATTAATTAAAATTTAAAAGTTGTCTAAATATGTTTTATTTGTAAGCTCCCTCGCAGAATTCAATTTATAAACAAATCCAAAGAGGATTCCACTCCAATTTAGTACTACACGAAATGGCCTGTCTCTTAACGAATTTGGAAAACAAATATGTACTAAATTAAATGAAGACGCATTACAAGATATATGTGTAATGTTTATAACGTGAGTTTAATCTCAGTTATTTAAAAGGATACAATTTGTGTCTTTTTAGTGACTTACACAGAGTATGACCGGTCATACTTGTGTAATTTTGAAAAGTTATGACCGGTCATACTTGTGTAATTTTGAAAAGTTATTTTTTTTCATTTTATACGTCAACGATACATCAGCGATATAACTAAAGAGAAAAAAAAAAAATAACTTTTCAGATTTACACAACGTGTGTCCTTTTAAATGATGCTTCTTTTTCTCTTATAACGAAAAAGTATTTGTCATTTTAAATGATACAATTTATGTCATTTCATTCTCTCAAAGAGATGTGACCCACACTTTTATTTTTTTGTTCACTCTCTTTTCTTCTTTATCTATCTCTTTCTCTCACTTAAAATGACATAATTTTACATTACCATAGACACTTTTTTCATTTTATAAAGTGACGCTTATTGTCTTAGCGACTATTCCAGTGAAACTCCCGGGCAATGTTACGGAATTTTTTTTCATACTAAGATTGTACCAAACTCAATACACCATTTTTTAAATCTGAAAAATTTGGCAATGTGGCCAGAATTTTTTTTTGAAAGTTGAATAAAAGTATTCCTTTTTAAGTAAATGGGTGTACATCGGTGGTATTAAAGAAATGCTCGTCGGAAAAAATGTCTGGGTTGAAATCAATAATGAGACTTTTGCGGTAGATAGAAAAATAATTTAAACGCGACAATTTCAATATATATTTAAGAGTAATGTTTTTTCATTAATATGGAGATAATTTTATTTTTAATACTTACATAAAAATTTATGGGATCTTGTGAGTAAATGTGACAAAGTGGGCGGCCCGTCTCATCCCGTCTCCTCCCATCATTAACTCGTCAAAAAATAAACCAGCCCGCTGCGCTCCGCTTTTAAAAGTGAATTGAAAAACTTGGTCTGCTCTGTCTCGTTTGGCGGGAGAGATGGGTTGACCCGCTAGCCCGAACCTATTTTACACTGACTCGTTCCGTCCCGCTATCAACTCCCCAAAAAATGAATCAGTCCGCTCTGCCCTGCTTTTGAGAGTGGGCTATAAAATTTATGGGATCCTGTGAGTAAATGTGACAAAGTGGGCGGCCCGTCTCATCCCGTCTCCTCCCATCATTAACTCGCCAAAAAATAAACCAGCCCGCTGCGCTCCGCTTTTAAAAGTGAATTGAAAAACTTGGTTCGCTCTGTCTCGTTTAGCGGGAGAGATGGGTTGACCCGCTAGCCCGAATTTATTTTACACTGACTCGTTCCGTCTCGCTATCAACTCACCAAAAAATGAATCAGCCCGCTCTGCCCTGCTTTTGAGAGTGGGCTGTAAAATTTATGGGATCGTGTGAGTAAATGTGACAAAGTGGGCTGTGGTCTCATCCCGTCTCCTCCCATCATTAACTCGCCAAAAAATAAACCAGCCCGCTGCGCTCCGCTTTTAAAAGTGAATTGAAAAACTTGGTCCGCTCTGTCTCGTTTGGCGGGAGAGTTGGGTTGACCCGCTAGCCCGAACCTATTTTACATTGACTCGTTCCGTCCCGCTATCAACTCACCAAAAAATGAATCAGTCCGCTCTGCCTTGCTTTTGAGAGTGGGCTGTAAAACTTAGTCTGACTGCCTCGGCCCGCCCCATTTTGTTCACAGGGAGAGTCAGCCGCTTAAGCCAATCCTATTTTGCCAGCTCTACATGTGAGGAGAGGAGAGAGAAAGAGACAAAATCAATATCACAATTTCAATTCAAATATGATTTTAAATAACACTCCATCTTTTGATAAATATTTAACATCCGGAAAGAAGACAAACATGGAATCCTTGTTTAAAAAGAGTGTTTAATATCTTTCATATTACAAAAGATAATTTTTATTATCTACATATATAAAAATATGTGGGGTTCATATTTTTTTTCTCTTCTCTTCAAAAAGTGCCTTGAAAAAGAACGTATATAAAAAAACACTTTAATGAAATTAAATAGTGTTTTTTTAACTCTTTCAAAAAGGAATTTATTCTTAAGATATAGATATATATATATATATATATATATATATATATATATATATATATATATATATATATATATATATATATAGGAAAAAATATTTCTGCAGTTAATGCAGATAAGTTATCTGCATTTATTCCAAAACGACGTCGTTTTGGTATTGAAATCTTAAAAAATTATAAATGTAAAGACTATTATAATCCTGAAATAAATTAAAATTACAAAAATACCATGATTTCCGCCCCAAAACGACATCGTATTGGGCTTACTGCAGATACTGCAGAAAAAGCGAACCCATATATATGGAGTTTAGTTTACATTTCTGCAGCTGTTGTACGTGCAGCAATTAAATACTTGCCATATATATACTTGAAAGCATTAAATATGGAGAATCATAACCATACACCTGTCGTTGTTGTACGTAATGCGGCTGCAGAAATGATTTTGCCTATATATATATATATATATATATATATATATATATATATATAGGAAGGTTATACTTAAAATCTTTTTTTTTACAACCTCTTACAATCATATCTTAACACCGTTGATTTCCGTCAATCAACGGTTATCATTTATTGTGAATTAATAATTAATTAATTAATTAATTTAATTTGCAAAAATCATAACCGTTGATTGGCGAAAATCAACGGTGTTAAGATATGATTGTAAGAGGTTGTAAAAAAAAAAGTTAACGTGGAGAGAGAAAAAAAATCAACTTTAGTGTTATAACTATGTTCTCCCGGGAGAGCATAGTTAAAAGTGGTGGTTGTAGATAACCTTATCTAAAATGGCTATAGAAATACTTTTCCCATATATATATATGGGAATAATGTTTCTGCAGTTAATGCAGATAAGTTATCTGCATTTATTCTCAAAACGACGTCGTTTTAGTATTAGAATCTTAAAAAATTATAAATATAAAGACTATTATAACTCTGAAATAAATTAAAATTACAAAAATACAAAAATACCATGATTTTCGTCCCAAAACGACGTCGTATTGACTTACTGCAGATAACTTATCTGCAGTAACTGCAGAAAAAGCGAACCCTATAAATATATTACGATTCCTTACTTCAATCAATGGGTATAAACATCAAAATTTTATATTTTTAAATGTATTTTTACTTATTACTGATACTAATATTAATTATGTAGTAGTCAAAAAAATTTATTCATTTTATATGATATTATGCACATTTTCACTTATTACTGATACTAATATTATGTAGTAGTCAAAAAAAAGTATTCATTTTATATGATATTATGCACAAATCAAATATATCATGGTGAATCATTCCGATTGTATTGTGTATGAATGCAGAAAATAAAGTTATATATCTATATCTTAAACATTATTCCTTCACTGCTCCGGAGAAACTTTTCAGGCGTGGATATCTATGTGATGTGAATTTGTATCAATAAGACAAAACATGTAACATCGCATAGTCATGTCACGTTTTTATGAAGTAGTTTTTAGATTAAACATTTTTTTTTAGTCTTTGGTAATATTTACGAAATTATTTTTAGTCCCTGGCCATAAAAAAAGATTAAATTAGTCCCTAAAATTATGAAAAAAGGGTCACATTAGTCCTTATGTCAACTCCTCCATCACTAACGTGGCCCTTTTTGCATACTGTTACGGATCAATTTGATCCTTTTTTATTACCAGGGACTAAAATTTTTTTTGTAGATATTGCCACAGACCAAAAAGAGGGTGTTTACTCTAGTTCTTACTTAGGTCTTAGAGTAAATTCGTCCCAGCTTTTCGTTTCTTTCTTTATAATGACATTATAATTTTATCATCTCTTTTTATTTTATTTTTATATATTATTTCAACACTTTTGTCATTGTTCTTTTTATATATAGGTTTAACATTTCTACTTTTTATTATAGAATCTTTTTAAATATTATTTAACATCCATATAAAAATAAATAATGAATTTCACTGACTTTTTTTTTCTTTTCTTATTAAAATGGAACTTAATCATTTTTATGTGAACTTAGTAGAAAAAAAAATTTATAACAAAAACAGAAATATTTTTCCTTCTTTATATACATAAGCAGTTTTGTTTATTATTCCAACTCATACAAGTAAATATTTTTAATTTACTTTTTATTTCGTTAATGCTAAACTTTTTATTTATTAACGGTTTGTTTTGACAAATTAGAATCAACGTTAGTGTTAATAATATGTTGTAAAATATGTATTTTAATATGTGGATGACTTTGACCTGCCTTATGTACGTGGATTACCATTTGATTTTCTATAACTTTTGATATAATATTATAGGGTTTTATAATTCTCATTTAACATGAGAATTTAAATTTTCTTACACACCCTTCGATTTTCGTGCCAATGTGGGTCCTACACATAATTTTTTCTTACATACGGGTCCCACATATTTTTTGTCTTTACAACATGAGAATTCAATTCTCATGTTGAATGAGAAATATAAAACCCAATATTATATAATCAAACGATTATTATATTAAAATGTGTTTACTTTTTATTCATATATAGGGTCTATATAAGGACAAGACTTATATGAAATAATAGAGGACGAATGAATTCATAAGTTAATTATATTTCTATACTTTTCCAAAAGCTTTTCCTTTATCTTCATATGTTTTTCTCTTTTCACCTTTCTTTCTTTATGATACACTGAAGTGTTAATATATGTTGACTGTGCCACCTTTAATACTTGTTTTCGTGTTAATTAATGAACATTGTTTGTGTTTATTAATATATATTACTTGGATTATTTTTGGTAACAGAGTATTTACAACTAAAATAGAATTGAGAAAAATATGAATTTTATAATAGGGGCAGGATATCACCAAAAATATTTACCACCTTTACAACTAATTTAATCACTGTTGATTTTCGTCAATCTAACAGTTATAATTTATTAAGAATTAAGAATTAATTAATAAATATAACTCAATAATTTTGAATAAAGTATAACCATTTGATTGACAAAAATCAACAACGATTTAGTTGATTGTAAGGATGATAAACGTTTTTTGTGGTAAGTATATCCTTCCCCATTTTTAATATACTTCAAACCATAAAAACTGGCCAGGTATATAAGTGAAAATTTATTGGGAGTCTCTTCATTTTATGCAACGACAATTAATTAAATAATCACTAAATTCAAGGCCTTGTCGTTTAACCATTTTCTTAGACACTAATAGTTTAATTAACTTTATCTTAATTTTACATTCAAAAAAAAAAACTTTATCTTAATTCAATCGGTTAAGAAATCAACAAATACATCAATTGAAGTGACATACAATATTTATGTAAAAGAATCCAATTGGAAAAAATCATGAATAAGAGTATAATTTTTTTTTATTAAGTGAAAGAAATTATAACCTCTGTATAATATAAGAAAAAATTCTTTTATATTAAAACAATACACCTCACCTAAAACAATACTCAAGAGGCACTTGATGTTTTTCTCTCTAAATTGGATGCGAAGAATGAAATAAAAAGTATGTATTTATAGTCCAAGAGATTTTCTGCATTCCATATTCGTTCCGTATTTGTTCAAAAATTATGTGCAAATATTTATGGATTTTAACTCTCTCCTGTTATATAAGACATTTTAAATTTTCTGCAAATAGAATCAATTTATGGAGCCCACCAATTGTTTTTTTTTTTTTTTAAAGTAAGACACGATTTTTGGTGAGTCAGTAGGAGAGACATTAATTTCTCTAACAATATAAGAAACTATTCTCCTAATATTTATGTGCAAATATTTCAAAGAATCAACTGTGAAGATTTTGATCATATGAATAAAATAAGCCACCAAAGTGACTTTAGCGTCATGGCGTGCATAATGATATGTAAAGATATTTTATATTTTCCGGATGTTCCATAATTTTTTCGCCTTTTACGGTTGTCTATTGTATGGGAAAAGAATTTTTTTTTTTTTTTTTTTTTTTTTTGGTGAACTGGGAAAAGAATCTTTGTTTTCAAGTAAAAAGTGCATTTTTCTTATAAAATATCATATAATAAAATTAACCTTATTTATGAACAAAGAACGTGATCCATGAATGGAATATTTAACATTTTTCGGCGAATTAAGTATTGGCAATCATTCTCTTATCTTGAAGGTGACATATATCTCTTACTATAGAGATATTTATATAGCGGAAGAATCACTATTACAAAGAAAAATTAAAAAATTACAAAAGCTTAAAAAAAATTAATGTGACAATAGGAGATTTTTTCCGGGGGAATATAGATTTCACATTATCTAGTTATATAAATTTTTTGTATTTATCTTTTTTTTTTTATTAATGATAATTGAATCCTACCTATTTAATGTATGTGAAGAGAGAAATAGATATAAAAATTTCATATAACCTAATCATATAAAATTTTAAGGTTTTATTTTTCTCATTTCATATGAGAAAAGAAATTTTTCTACACACACATGTTTAAGATAGGTCCCACCATTAAGAAGTTAAAATAAAAATAATAAAACAAAACACAAATATCGATGTATGAGTATCGATGTATGAGTGACATAAGAAATACTTTCTTTCACATGAGAAAGTTTTTTTCCAAAATTTTAAGTATCCTACACACATGTTTAAGATAGGTCTCATCATTAAGAAATAAAAATAAAAATAACAAAACAAAATATACATATCGATTAGTGACATAAAAAATACTTTCTTTCACGTGAGAAGATCCGTAGTAATTTAAAGTATTGATAAAAATAAAATCAGAGGTTTCTGGGGAACCGTAGCAAACCGTTCCAGTCATGAATCATAGTTGAGATTACTAAACCCACAAGTCCACAATCAATACCAATACCATGTGTTCCTTTCATTTATATTGCGTGTTGCTTTATTTTGTTATTTTCGTAAAAACTTAATACTGTTGTAACTAGTATTTCAAAAAAAGAAAAAAAAAATACTGTTGTAACTAATTATAGTGGATATATATCAATATCAGCAAGCAATAAAAAGAATGGAAAAAGGTTTCACAATTTCTTTCCCTTCCTCTAGTTTCCCTCTCTTCCCTTGAATTCTTCTTCTCCCTTCCCCTGTTTATCAAAGCTCCCGCTACAGGAACAAAGTTCACAACACAATCTATGAATGTAACGACATGGCGTAGTAGTTTACTCCTTACAGAAACCGAACGTAAAACATTTTTGTCATGGACAATAACAGAGCTGAAACTAAAAATCAGAAACTAAGATATTATTATTCATTAAACAAAACACACCCCATGATCGGAACTGAACTAATTAAACAAAGATTATGCCTTGAACCCACATTATATGGAAATGGCATCCATGAACTCAAGGTCATTTCCCATGGCCTCCAAAATCTCATAAGGAAGGCACACTTCAATGTCAATGCCTCCTTCTTCTGACCCAGCAAACACAGTAATCTTTCCGTTTCTTTTATTTGCTCCGCCACTTCTCACTGCAACAGGTTTTCCCCAACCAAAGTCATTACCATAAACATTGAACCTTGGGGAACTGCTCGTGGCCAAGGAATTACTACTGGCCACGCTACCCAGCCAAAGCAGCCTTGGGGTTTTAACCCAAGACTCATAGTGGCTCTTCACCTTCTCATCAGTGTATGAAGCTATCATTTTGTTCATCTCCCAAGAACACTTGCCGAGTCCACCCTCAAGCAGATCCCTTACTTTCATGGTGACACCACCAAACGTAGCAGCGTTTCCAAAATAATCCTCTGGCAACGGTGGAACCATCCTGGATCTAAACCCAATCGCCATGAAATAATGGATCTCTTCTTGTGGGTCATGACGTTGACAACGGATAACAGAGCGCCAAAGGTGAGTTAAAAGAGCTTGCAGAGAAGATATTTTGTTTGTGCTGGCCTCTGCATTGGCTTTTGCTTTGAGTTGCGCTATTTTTTCCTTTGTGAAATGGAAGATCCTCTCAGGTGGTGACTGTGGGTTGAAGAATTCAAGGTGTTGCTTCTCTTCTTGTTTTGTGAATGGAAATCTTATGGGACAGTCAGTGCCATCAAGAAACCAACGTTCAAGTGCTGGGAGTTTTGATACTTTAAGGTAACCACGTGAGATTTCAGCCCATGAATTGACGAAAAGCCAAAACGACTTTCCGTCAGCGACCACGTGGTTGATTGTACAGCCAACGAAGATGCCGTCAACCAGCTCGGTGACTTGCACTGCTAGCAAAGGCTGTGATGTTCCTTCATAGTTTTTCACTCCGTTGAGCGGAAAGAAGGAGTGGACAACGGGAGGAACGTAGTTTGGTTTAAGGATGTCAGAAACACTAGTGTTGTCTGCTACGGCGTGAACAAAAAGTGCTCCTGCATTGTTGCACACGATGTGAGAGGTTGAAGTGTTGTCGTGATGTTCGACAATGGCGAGACGGCCTGCGAGGGGTGGAAAGAAAGCAAGAGTGGAGGAAAAAGAGTGTTTCAGCTGTTGGATTTGGATTTGTATGTCTTGTGCGTTGATGGGGTTGTGAAAAAGAAGCCCTTTTTGGATGGTTTCTATTGGGAGGAACTGGAGATCACATGGGGTTAAATTGATTATCTGAGGGGAGTCACCATTGTTGTGACTCGGAGCCTGAATTGTAGTGGTGGAGATGACTCGGATGGCTCCCATGGTGTTAATCTTCAGTTGAAGCTAAAAGAATTTATAGTGTGTTACTAGTTGAAATGAACATAATATGTATTAGAAGAAGATTAAAAATATTTATAGTTGTTGAATAAAAATCTATTTTAAAATTTTATTTATAGTTTGTTTTCACAATTGATTAGAAAATTAAAAATATTTAAAACATTAAGAATTTAAATTATAATTACTCATGTAACCCAACTTCTTCAATAATTAACAGAGGAAGAATCAATTAGACTTGAAAAAGTAAAAAATTTATTATATCTCTCTCTCCTAATGCGTCACCGTCTTTTTTGTTTTTGTACATAATGTGTCACTAACTTTATCTGTTATCTTTCTCAATCATTGTAGTGGCTAGTGGCTGTCTAATCATTTTTTTAAGTTAAAAATTATTTATAAATAGAAGATAAGCCAAATAAATTTTCAGAAAATCTATTATATAGATTTTTTTTATAATAAAAAAAAAGTTAAAAGTCACAGTGCCGATTTGGATCTCTCTTTTTTAAACTAGAAGTTACTTATAAATAGAAGTTAGACTAAACAGATTTTAAGAAAAGTCCTTATAATAAAAAGTTTTTTTATGATGAAGAAAAAAGTTAAAAGACAAAAGCTCTTAGGAAGAGCTTTTTTTTAAACTCTTATCAGCTTTTCTTGAATTGTGTGTTATTTTTTTAAAAAGTAAATTTTAAATTGGTCCCTAACAAAAAATTCAGTATCTATTTTAGTCCCTAAAAAAAATTAGTTGGATAGTCTCCAACAAAGACAAATAGGTCCCACGTTGATCCTTCTGTTAATCCCAAACACACGGCGTCATTGACGGAGTTGATGTGTCACGTTAATGGGCATGGTCACTGCCACGTTGGAGGTGGAACGACTTGGTCTAAAGCTCCATAATCCACGTTGCTCAGAATCCTTTAAAGAAATCCAATTGTACGTTAAGTTGTCCTTCCCTCTCAATTTCTTCAAAGGAACGTCGTCGTATGGTTTAGGGTTCTTCTTAAACCAGAGAGAAGGGGATTGACTCGAAGATTGAAGGTTTGAATTTGGGTATTACTGATTTAGGGTTTTCTAATTTAAGGTTTATCCTCAATTTGGTGTTTTATTTGAAACTTAGTGTTTAGGAGATGAATATTTCTTCTGGGAGGGGGAGCTCAAGCCCTTGTAGTTTATTTGGGTCCAGAAGTGAAAGAAGGAGAGCTGCTCCATTGTGTAAATGTGGGAGGCACAATGTTGTTTACACCTCCAAAACCATTACAAATCCAAATAGAGCATTTTTTGGGTGCCCCAATTTCAAGGTGAGGTATTTTTTTGCATGCGTTAACTGTCTAATTTGAATGTGGTGAGACTGGTTATTACCCCAAGACATGTAAGGGACCTGCAGCTCCTTCAAGGTCAAAGCAAAAACCAGTTAGTGTTGAAATTCAATCAAGGACAGTTGAAGAAATAGTCATGAGTCAAGGATGCCATGTACCAGAGACAAGCAGCCAACATGCAACAACTGAGGTTCAACCAAGTTCAAGAGCATAAAGAGGCAACAACCCACCTCCATGCAATCCTACTGAGGTTGTGACCAATGCGACGGTTACTGCAACAAGTAGTGGCACCTAGGCCAGATTCATGAGCTTCATGTCTACACCAGGGTTCAAGCCACCAAGACCAGCCCCACAAAATTGATTGGAATCCATTCAGATTCACTGACATTAGGCCATTTTTTGGATGCCTCTGATATAGGAATTGATTGGAATTGTAATTAGGGTATTTTTTAGAAAATACTTTGATATTGGCCCTGTTGAAATATGTCATTAGGCCATTTTTTGTATGCCTCTGGTTATAGCTATAGTTAGTAGGAACATTATGATTTTTTGGAACACATGTATTGGCCTTCATGGAAATATGTCAGTGGAATTTTTTTGTATGACTGTGGCATGTTGGCCATGGTTAGTAATTGTAACTAGGATATGATGAAATGAATGCAAAATGTTTGCTTACTATCTGTGTTCTGTGTCATTAATGTATTCAATGCTGTAATTTTTAAATTTTGGTCCGCACCTACTGTCTGCTGATACACTTTGTGATTTCTGTCAATAATGGTATTTTTTGTTATGTTTGCTGTGTCCATTATCAGTTCCCTGTTTTTACATTGTAGCTTCACTGTAGCTTCAATGTAAAAAAATAAGTTTTGTTTTTATCAACAATGGTTTTTGCTGATGAAATGGCATTTTTTTTGTTCTGTTTGGGAATGTCCATCATAAGTTCCCTGTTTGTTCTGTTTGCTGAGTCCATTAATGTTCTGTGTCATTAATGTATTCAATGTAGCTTCACTGCATTTGTAAACCATCAGCAATTAAGTGGCCTTATAAGTCCTCAACATTTTCTATCGAGGACCTTTTTAGTCCTTGTTTTATAATTCATAGGTCGATTATGGTCCCTAACAAAATTTTGGGGGTTCTTTTTAGTCCCTGCTATATTTCTGTTAACAACAATGTACGTTTGCTATTAACAGACCAACAATGACATTTCCCCTTGTTCATGCTGATATCAGTCATGACTAACAAGAATGTACATTTGCTATTAACAGACCAACAATCTTTTTTATCTGCATCTTGTGCCAATAAACATAACTTCAAATACATAAGCCATGCTATATACATTTCATGAACAACAATTCATTAAATCTCAACACTGTTCCTTCCATTACAAATCTTTACATTCCAAAAATGTTACAACATGTAATGCTACATACACCAGCAAATCGAAACAGAACCACATGATATATTTCACTCCAGCCAACTTGCAAGATATATATATATATATATATATATATATATATATATATATATATATGGCAAAAGTATTTCTACAGCCACTTTAGATAAGCTTATCTACAGTTACCGTTTATAACTATGTTCTCCCGGGAGAACATAGTTATAACATTAAAAGTTGCTTTTTTTTTCTCTCTCCTCATTTACTTTTCAGAACCTGTCTGCTGACGTGGAGAGAGAGAAAAAAGCAACTTTAATGTTATAACTATGTTCTCCCAGGAGAACATAGTTATAAACGGTAGCTGTAGATAAGCTTATCTAAAGTGGCTGTATAAATGTTTACCCCTATATATATATGTATATATATATATATATATATATATTACAAACACAATAATAATGGATCCAGCAAACACCCTAGCACACCTACACACATGCTTAATTTCCTTCTCCACCCTTTCAAACTCTGCCTGCATCTTCATTAATAGTTCATCAATCTTTATATGGTGCTCATTAATCTTCTTTTTGTGGTCATTCACCTCCAGTTGTAGTTCATCATTGAGCTTCATGTCCACAATGTTCAACTTGAATTTCATTTCAGCTACATTCAACTCCAGCTTATTAATTCTCCAATCTTCCAGCTCCATGGTATCAGATGTAGCTGAAAGTAGCCTTTTGTAGGCCATGAACATAAAAGAGGGGAAAAAATTACATTTTTTGTGCGGAAGAAGCAGCCTTTGCCTACCCTCAACCATGTTTAACCCATGAATCATGCAATAGACATGTTAGGGTTTAAAGTAGATAGCTTTATTCGGATTATTATTCCTGATCAAATGCGTTCTTAATCAATTCTTCAAACTTTCCTCCGATGGAAATTCACACCACCTTGTTGTCTAGTAAGAAAAGAACACTTCTTTGAATGCCCAATATCCTTCAATGGAGGTTGCTAGACTCAAGAGAAGAATAGAGTTTGGGTAGTGCCTTTGGTTATTCCAAGAGAGAGATAGCCGCCACACTGATGTGTGTGTTGGCTAAGGTTTTAGTAGAGAAAATTAGAGAAGAAGAAGTGATACTAAACTAAGGAAGAAGAGTGACTATATATAGATGTGGCGACTCATTAAACTACGACTAGGTCAAATCAGCGCCCTCATCAAATCCCAATCTTATTGGGTAATTTTCTTAATTTTATCCAATCAATCCAATTGATTCGTTTTCCCAATTTCAGTCAATTATTTTAATTAATTGGTTTCCTTAATTTTATCCAATCAATCCAATTGGTTGGTTTCCTAAATTTCAGCCAATTAATTTAATTAATTGATTTCCTTAATTCTAGTCAATCAATCCAATTGATTTGTTTTCCTAATTTCAGCCAATTAATTTAATTAATTGGTTTCCTTTAATTTTGGTCAATCAATCCAATTGATTTGTTTCCCTAATTGCAGCCAATTAATTTAATTAATTGGTTTCTTTTAATTTTGGTTAATCAATCCAATTGATTTGTTTCCCCAATTTCAGCCAATTACTTTAATTAATTGGTTTCCTTAATTTTGATCAATCAATCCAATTGATTTGTTTCCAATCAATCTAATAGATTGGTTTTCTTTATTTTCTCCATCTTCAATAAATCTAGTTTAATGACTATATTTAAATTCAAATTTTAAATTCAAAATTCAAAATTAAAATTAAAATTTATTAGAATTTAAATTAATTTTATTTAAATTCAAATTTTCAATTCGAAATTAGTATTCAAATTAATTTTATTAATTTAACATTTAAATTAATTAGGTTACATCATGGATCAAGTCCAACTTGACCCATGATGCCACCTACTCTCTCTTGGCCCAATATGTGGGCTTTTCCAACTTAGGCCCATTATGCCTTATTGGGCCCAAAACACATATGCTAGAATTGAAGACAACTTAAGGTGTTTGTGTGCGACCCATCAGGCCCAACATAGCCACTGACATAAATGGGCTTGGACCCATTTGGCCCAATCCATCTAATGACAACACAGAGCACTAACAATGCTTTGTTGTCCCAGAGCTAGTTGAGTTCATCGAATGATCAAAGTGTTATACCTATTTGGTTTCCGTGTAAATTGTCCTTTCGTCTCCGTTATCCATCCCATTGACCTATGTCAAGAAAAACGTATCAACCCCTGCGGTCTAGGGTTAGCTTTTGCCGAAATAGGGAATCTTTATTTACGGACTCTAAAGAGCGGGTCATCTCATGACTCCTTTATTATGCATAGATTCCCGAGTCCCGTAAATGCCATCCCGTAAATTTGACTCCATACAAATAATGCCTCTAAATTTTGAGTGCAAACACTACTACAGCCAATTCTAAGTCATAAGTGGGATGATTTTCCTTATAAGGTCTCAATTGTCTTGATGCATAAGCTACAACTTTCCTTTCTTGCGTTAAGACACATCCTAAATCTTTTCTAGATGCATCACTGTAAACCTCAAACTTTCCTAATGGATCAGGGATTATTAAAATTGGTGAAGATGTCAACCTATTCTTCAAATTTTGAAAACAATACTCACATTCTTGTGTCCACACAAAAGGATTTTCCTTCCTAGTTAATCTAGTTAAAGGTAATACTAATTGTGAAAATCCCTTTATAAATTTCCTATAATATCCTGCCAATCCTAGGAAACCTCTGATCTCAGTGATAATCTTAGGCCTCTCCCAGTGCATTACAACCTCAATCTTACTAGGATCCACTGACACTCCTTCTTTTGATATCACATGCCCTAAAAATTTCACTTCTTTCATCCAGAATTCACATTTTGAAAGTTTAGCATATAATTGTTTATTTTTTAAAATTTGTAAAACTATCCTTAAATGTTCTTTATGTTCTTCTTCATCTCTAGAGTATATTAAAATATCATCAATAAACACTACTACAAATTGATCTAAATAAGGCCTAAAAATTCTATTCATGTAATCCATAAATACAGCTAGAGCATTTGTCAACCCAAAAGGCATCACTAAATATTCATAATGTCCATACTTAGTCCTAAAGGTTGTCTTTGGAATATCATCAGTCTTAATTCTAATCTGGTGATATCCTGACCTCAAATCTATTTTAGAAAATATTATGGCTCCTCTCAACTGATCTAAAAGGTCATCTATCCTAGGCAAATGGTATTTATTTTTAATGGTAACTTTATTTAGTTTCCTATAATCCACACATAACCTCATACTTCCATCCTTTTTCTTGACAAAGAGTACTGGTGCTCCCCAAGGTGACACACTTGGTCTGATGAACTATTTTGATAGAAGTTCCTCTAATTGTTTCTTTAGTTCAACAAGCTCTACAGGTGACATCCTATATGGTGCAATAGAAATTGGCCATACTCCAAGTATTAGGTCAATGAAGAATTCAATTTCTCTATTTGGGGATAAACTTGGAATTTCATTCAAAAAAATCTCTGAGTATTCAGAGACAATAGGGATACTGGCTACATCAGGTTTAGCCTTTGCTTTTGAAAGATTAAAGAGAACATATCCTTGTGCTTCATCTAACAAACTCTTTCTAAGTTAGGAAGTTGACAAGAATAACGATTCATTAGGAAGTTCTGACTCTTTTGTTCAAATTATAATTTTATTATGACAATCAATGACCACACAATTAACAGACAACCAATTCATACCAAGAATTACATCTATATCAATCATAGGCAAACAAACTAAATCTACCTCAAACTGTTTCCCTTCGAGTTGAAAAAGACACTTTCTACAGACTCGAGATGTGGTTATCTTTTCTCCAGTAGGAAGAAAGATTACAAGATAAGAAGGTAAAATGAAAAATTGATAATTTAACTTTTGAGCAGAAGATAAGGATATGAAAGAATGATAAGCCCCAGAATCAAAAAGTACAGTTATAAGAGAATCTTGTATTAAGCTCGTACCTTGAACTAAGTTTGAAGCTTGAGCCGCTTCCTGACCACTTAGGGTGAAAACTCTTTCTTTTGTTGTCGATTAGTTTGATGAATTCTGACCTTCATTCTGAGGAAAATTTCTCAACATATGTCTAGGCTTCCCACGCTTAAAGCACACACCTCTACCAGCTAAGCATTCTTCAACATGATTTTTCTTACATTTTAGACATACCTGAATCTGGGAATTTGTCTGACCCGTATTCTTCCTCCCTCAATTGCCAGCAAAATTGTTTCCCGAGTTTTGGGCCCGTGGAAACCTCCTTTTGTTGTTGTCATCATTCCTCCTCCGATTTGAGGCTCTGTCTTTCTCCCTTGTTTTCTCAGCTTCCTTCATGTTTGCTTCAATATCTCTGCACTTGTTTATTAAGGATTAAAAATTCCTGATTTGATGTCCCATTATCATACTTTTAGTTCAGGTTTTAATCCATATTCAAATTTAGTTGTCAACCACTTTTCATTAGGTTGGTTTTGTACATAATTAGAATATCTGGATAGTTCTTCAAATTTTGCCGCATATTCCCCAACAGTCATATTTTCTTATTTCAGTTCAAGGAATTCTATCTCTTTTCTATTTTTTACACTTTGAGGAAAATATTTTTCCAAAAAAACATCTTTAAAGATTGTCCAAGTGATCTCTGTTCCTTGGCTTTGGAAATATCTTTTAGTATTTGTCCACCAATATTCTGCTTCTCCAATCAACAAGTATGTGGCAAAGTTTACACGATGTGTATTAGGATAATCCATTACTAGGAATATTTTCTCAAGTTCTTTTACCCGTTCCATGGCTACCTCAGGGTTATAATCTCCACGAAAAGTGGAAGATTTATGCTTACGAAATTCAGTGAGTCCTTTATAATCAACATTAGGTCCTCCCTGAGTATTTGCAGTTTTAGCTCCATTTTCACTTTCAGAATTATGAGTGTGATTTCTGGTTGCACGATCCTCCCTCAGCTCTTGAATAATTTGCTGATTAGTTACAATCTGTTCTCTAAGAGCTTCTGTCACTCGGGTAAACGCATCAATTACTGGGTTAACTTCTAATTCATAAGTTGAAGATGTCTGCCTTGTATCTGCCATAGATCTACATATATTATTTAATGATAGTGAGTTGATCAAGCTCTTTAAAATAATTTAAAATATGCATTATCTATGACAAAATGCCAAGAAACTATAATAATTTAATTTTTTTTTCTTACCTGGACTGCTGCTCTGATACCATAAAATGTAACATCCTCTATAATTTAATCACTGTAAAGAATCTTCCCTGACTTCTTTTAATTATACTTTCTTGTATTATTAGATAGTAAGAAATAAAATGGAGATTTACAAAATAAAATAAAATGGAGAGGTGCTAATGTTATTAATAGATATAAACTGATTTCTTAAACTTTACTATTAATGATAAGAACAATTAAAAAGAGCTATATAAACATCTACCAACGTGACTTTATACATATCATTGAGTCAGGTACATACTGGAATTATTTTACACTGGTCCTACATCCTACTATATATTACATCACTTTATTTATATTTTACATCCTTAAATCACATAATTATACAATACATGGATCTTATCCTAATCTAGTCTATAGGTGTAGGTCTCAACACTTTCAGCACAGAATATTGCAGCAACTTCTTGATTTCCTACTACAATATAGAATTCCATGCGATCATCGTAAGAGTAACATTGATACTCCATCCTTCACCTGACAAGCTTAGGCTAGGCATTATGATTTTCTGGAAAGGTTAGCAACACAAATAAAACATGAGAACATTTTTCAGTAATATTGAGGTCTTTTTTTTAACTATAACCATTTTCAGCTGTAGTAACAGAAAATATCATTCTCTTAATTAATAGAAAAATGAAACAGCAATAGAATAATAATAAACACTATATTATATCATGTTTAACTGAAGATATTTAAATATCCAATTTTTTTGTGGGTCTCCTGCATGTGAAAAGTTCTGTATGACGGAGCTCAAACCATGATAAGGCGTCCCATACCCTTTAACTATCTGATCCCAAAACTTTATGGGTTAATTCACAGCAGTATCTTACAGTTAAAATTAGACATTTTTTTAATATTTTTTTGGTACCAAATAACTCATTAACCAGTAATCAACTTTAAAAAAAAAAGATCTTAGGACTAAATAATAATAAAGCTAAAGATATGAATAAAATCAAGTAGAAAAGAAAGGAATTAGGCAGAATAACAGTATAGTTAAAAATTTCAAAAGAATAGCGAAAAGAAGAGAAAATGAGAGAAAACTTTTATCTCTCAATATTACCTTTCTTCCCTTTTTTTTCTTCCTTCTCTTGCCTTTTTTTTTTCCGCTTCTGTCTCTCCCTTTCCGTCTCCTTTCCGCCTCTGATTCTCTATTTTTTCCTTCTTCATTCAACAACCCCTCTTACATATATATAGGCAATCAAATTGACCCTTTTTTAACTTGGCCTATCATTACATATAATTAGATTCTAATCAAACTAAATATATTTTCCTTCAAATCTAACTAACCTTTAAAAAAAACAATAATTACATATTAAGAGAGTCTTATCAAACCTATCTCATCTTCCACATTGCCTCTTCTAGATGATTTATTATTCCTATTTTTTTTTTTGTTTGCGTATACAAGGATAACTATAATATTATTATACTTTTACTATAAAGCAATATTTGTATTGTATACCACAATAGTTTACTATCATATAATATTTCATGTTACTAACGAAATCTTTTACTGCATATAATAGATAGCTTATATATATAATGTTATAATTTTTTTTGTTATTTACTTTTAGTTAAATTATTATAATACAAATAACAATGTTATTTATTGAATACCTATAATATTTACTTATATATATATAAATATATATTTATTAATATTATTTTATTTTGTAAATAAATAAATATATATATATATATATATATATATATTTATACAACAACACAATTAATCTTATTTTTATTATTATTATTTGATATTGCAACTGACGGTTTGAGTATCTGCGGGTTGAATTCCAAAATCCAGAAAAAAATTTCCTTAGTAATGCACAACTTTTTACATAATAATATATAATTTAATTGATAAAAAAAAATAATGTACAGTTTAATTAATATAATATGTAATTAAATATGTACAGTTACATCAACTTTATAAGCGAGTTTAAATTATTCACTGTATAACTTTAAAAGAATTTTTTGTCAAGTTCAGGATTTTAAACATAATTATTCATTTAGCTATTTTTAAACAATTTTAAATGAAGCTATACTCTACTTTTCTTTGTAAATGAATTTTACAGTATTAATGACTTTTGAGTGAAACATTATGGTAGTGTCAAACTACTAGTTTATGGAACGATAATACTGTTCTAATGTGTAACAATTAACGGTAATTCAAAAATAAATTACTATTATTATTTGATATTACATCAAGTCACTCATTACTCGGGGTAAATGTTTCACTCAAACTTTCAGTGTATCAATATTTTCATAAGCTTGGTCATAATCTCACTCTCTACAGTTAATTAACATGCATAAAAGATCAAGAGGCCTTTATTCAGGTTGTAATGAGGCTTGGTTAAAGGAAGGATAAATAAGAGAGAACTAGCTAAAGCATTGGAACACGGAAAGATCATGGTAAAGTGTAAACACTTAAACAGATAATCCTTTTTCTCTCTCTTTCGTCCTTCTTCTTTTTCAGCACTTTTAATTTTTTTCTGTATTTTTCTTTTTCAACCCCCAATACTTTTCATTTTCATTTTTCAATACTTTTATTTGCACAGAAGCAATAAATATTTTTATTGTTCACCATTTTCCAACCTTTACTTTTGCTCAACTCATCCAACCTCCTTTTTCATCACTTAGAATTACATGATGAAGTACTCATGTTTACACTCTACCATAAAATATCTATAATCCAATCCAATTTAGGGTAGATGTGTTTGTGGAGTGGCTAAATAAAACTAGAGGTTATTAAGAAATGAAAAGGCTTAGGCTCAAAGGGCTAAACAAAGGATATCATAATGGTTAGCTTTTTGGCTAAATAGCTAAAACAATAAAATGCCTCAATCATTTCAAACATGCATGTAAACAACTATTTTAAGGAGAAACAAAACAAGTTTTAGAAGTATTTTCAAAACTGAAGTGCACACCGAAAATAATTTTCTGTTTAAGCTCAAATCTCACGGCTATAGGTGTGCAATCCAGTAAATCATGCTCGTTCTCAATGACTCATACTATAATTTTATTAGTCTTACTGACTCTTAGACTAACTCAATCAATGCTTATTCCTAAAAAACTAAAATATATTCTAAGTCATCACATAATAAATTAATTTCACTGACTAATTCTTCCATTGGCATAATCTAATTATTATAAATAATTCAGATAAAGAAGAGAAAATAAAAAGTTAATAGGAAATAAGAAAAAGAAAACTCCTTGTTTTTTAGAAAATTTTTGAAGCTCGCACTCATCACAGGGATCATAATTGTACTGAATGCCACTATATGTGCGGTGCTCCCCATTTTCAGATTTAGAATTTTGCTGTCTTCAACAATAACTGCATGTTTAAAAACAAAGAGAACGTAATAACAAGAAAAATAATCAGTAGCATCAGAAAATTGTCAAAATACATCACCACGGAGATCATAAATTAAAACTAAAGAAATAAAAATAAAATAAAATAAAAACAAAAATGAAACTAAAAAAATAAAAATAAAAATAAACGAAAATAACAAAATTTGTTGGGTTGCCTCCCAATGAGCGCTTATTTAACGTCATTAGCTTGACGTTGACAGATGATCAAGGTGGCTTGTAACAAAGAATCAAAGCTAGCTTTGTTCCCTTGGACATAGTCATCTTTTTTGTTTTCTTTATCTTAATCTTGGGTTTGCTTTTAGTTCTTAATAGATGAGGATTTTTGAGTCTTGTTCTTCCACCTCCTTTGTCTTCAACAAATTGTGCATGTAAATCTGAGGAGGAGGATGTAAGTGATGGAGAATTAATTATAAAAGCAACAATATTTATCTGGTCTCTATCCTCTTCTCGAATCACTTCATCTTTCAGCTCAACTACCACTACATTTGTAATGGCCATGAATGGTTCTTCCAGAAAGTGAGAAATAGCGGGGTCCGCATCCACGGCAACGGCGCCTAAAACTTGTTGCGACTTTGGTAAGTGCACCGGTCATACAAGTAATAAAGTGATAAGAATAAGTTGTCGATCCCACGAGGACTGATGACCAAGCACGAATTTATCTATTTAACTAAAGTTGGACCGATCGTGAATGGTTTCTTGAGAATATTTTAATTAAATTAAAACAGAATTTTAAACTACTTATTTTTAGTTTTCAATATTCAAGAAATTAAATTCAGAATTAATAAATGCTAGAAAATTGGATTTAAGTTTTATAAAATACGTAGCTAGGACTTAACTTCCCTAATGGTTTCCAAACTACTTTACCTATTCTAATAATTACATTCAAGATCCAGTTATTAACAGTTCTTTCTATATTCGATTAAATCTCAATCTTTTGGTAATCCAATCCTTTACTCCACTCAAAAGCCTAATCCCTTAGTAGTTTTTCATAAAGTAAGTATTAACGCAAGAACATTCAGTTATAGAATTCATAAGTCTATCCCTAGATCATAAAAATTCCAGAAATCAACCAATCGAAATCAATACACCAACATCCCTATTGTCATGCACGACTCATATGTTTATCTACGAGTGATTAGTTCATAAATAAAACTAATCAATAAGAAACAGATTGATTGCATAACTTTAAATCATGAATATAAATTATAAGAAAGGCAAACAGCGTTCAAGAACCCATTGGTTCCATCTCGCCCTAACTACTTAAAGAAAATTAGCCTTACATAGTTAGGAAAATAAGAACAATAGATGAAAAGAAATTATAATTCATAAAAGAAATATAAAACTCGGTCTCCACGATGAAGCTTTGACCGTTCATCCGCTCCTCTGCCTTCTGAATGCGCTCCTCTACCTCCTCTTTCGAATTTATGAAATGAGCTCTAACGTGCGTTTTTATAAAAATAAAAATGGGCTTTTTAATTTGGACCAGGTTTGCTGAGGATTAATTTTGATTAATTTTTTATTTTTCTTGATCCTTATCCTTTGCAACTGCTCCCAACTGCCTTTACCATCAAATTAGTGATTTGTTCCTTCATGTCTGAAACAACCTGAAACAATAAAAAAAAATTAGAATCTTATCTAGTTGTTGGTATTTTTAATATCTTTTAAGATTTTATTAATTACTACTACATTCTTAATCATATTAATTATTATTTGAACTATATTTGACAATAAAAACATAGTGTCTTTGACACTTATCAATAACATTATCAAGTGCCGAGCATTGAAAGTCTCTCGCAGGCTTGTCTACATTAAGTTACTAAATTTTTTAGAATAACACACCAATTTTATAAAGTGGCGCTTATTGTCTTAGCGACTATTACAGTGAAACTCCCACGCAATGTGACGGAAATTTTTTTAAATACTACGAGTGTACCAAATTTAATATATACATTTTTTAAATCTAGAAAATTTGGCAATGTAGTGAGAATTTTTTTTTCAAAAGTTGAATAAAAGTATTCCTTTTTAAGTAAATGTATGTACAACGGTGGTATTAAAAAAACGTTCGTGGGAAAAAATGTCTTGTTGAAATCAATAATGAGACTTTTGCCGCGATAGATAGAAAAATAATTTAAACGCGATAATTTCAATATATATTTAAGAGTAATGTTTTTCCTCTAACATGAAGATAGTTTTATTTTTGGGCTTCTTTACTCTCATGTTGTAGGAGAGAACATATATTATGCTAAAACACAAAGTGATGGGGTCCACCACTAAAAAAAAAAAAAAAAGTAAAAAATGGCAGCATAACTATCGAAGTGTCTATGACATAAGATAGTAGTCTCCTACAACATGAGACTATTATTTTCCTTTATTTTTTCTACTTATATAAAAATAGATGGGATCCTGTGAATAGAGGTGGCAAAGTGGACAACCCATCCCGTCCTGCCCCACCATTAACCCGTCAAAAAATGAACCAATCTGTCCCGTCCCATTTTTGAAAGTGGGCTAAAAAACTCGGTCTGCCCCGTCTCGTTTGGCGGGCGAGACGGGTTGGCCCGTTAGCCCGAACTTATTTTACACCGAACCGCTCTGCCCCGCCATCAACCCGCCAAAAAATAAGACAGTCCGCCTCGCCCTGCTCCACCTCGTTTGGCAAGCAGAAAGAGTTGACCCGTCGAACCGAACCTGTTTTGCCGACTCTACCTGTGAAGAGAGGATAGAGAAAGAGTCAAAATCAATATCATAATTTCAATTCAAATATGATTTTAAATTACACTCTATCTTGTGATAAATATTTTACATTTGGAAAGAGGACAAAAATGGAATCCTTGTTTAAAAACAGTGTTTAATATCTCTCATATTGTAAGAGATAATTTTTATCACCTACCCATATAAAAATGTGTGGGGTTCATATTTTCATTTTCTCTCTCTTCTCTTCATATGACTCTACATGGGTTTTGTACATTATTATATATATGTAGGAGATAATTTTATCTTTTAAAAAAATATCAAGCCCTTAAAAAAGTGCCTTGAAAAAGGACATATATAAAAAAGCATTTTAATGAAATAGCGTTTTTTTAACTCTTTGAAAAAGAAATTTATTCTTAATATATATATATATATATATTTATTCTTAATATATATATATATATATATATATATATATATATATATATCGTGATTCCTTACTCCAATCAATGGGTATAAACATCAAAATTTTATATTTTTAAATATATTTTCACTTATTACTGATGCTAGTATTATGTAATAGTCAAAAAAAATTATTCATTTTATATGATATTATGTACAAAAATTTTCCTTAATATATAGAGATTTTTTTTTACTAAATTATTATAATTTAATTAAAAATTTTAAGACCACAGCCCACAGGTTTGAATCTATGCCAAGGAGGCCTTGATCCTAATTCCTTCCAAAGAAATTAATACGCTCTTTTTAGTGAACCGAAATTGCTTACGTGAACTTTAGGTAAAGTCATCTTTAAATGGAGTTAGAATGTGGTTAAGGTAAATAAAGGGACCATGAAAACTGAAACCAAGAGAGGAAATGAGAAATGTACCTAGAGGAGGAGAGCAGGAATGAAACCAAAAAAAATCTGCCAAGGCCACCGGTGGTAGAATCTGCCAAGGCACATCAGAAAAACGTTTGGCCAGGTACCATTTTCTTTGCATGCAGTGGTCAAAGGCTGAACACATGAGCAGGCGCGAGAATCAAACGTCCATCACAAATATTGCATTGGGTTTTGGAGTTGCAACTTACCGTGTATTGCTTTCTTCTGCCACAATTTTTATTTTCTATTTCTATTCTATTAATATTATTATGGATTTAATATATAAAATAATTTTTCACTTATACATATATAATAAATGTAAGACATATATGAGGTCATATATATATATATATATATATATAAGAAATAATTTTATACCAACAATTGAAATATAATAATAGATAGAGTTGAGTTGAAGCATTTGTATTTGAGGTTTGAGAAGCGAGAGACGAACAGAAAGGCATTAGAAGTGGTGTGGTGTAGTACCAATGTCACATGTTGGAAAGTTTTCTAAAACGATAGATACCCCACCGTTTCTTATTCCGGCGACTGACACAATGCGTCGTGATGCATTACACCCGGCAATAGTTTGACAATAAACTTATTTCGGTCAAAGTTTTATAAATTTAAACTATTCCGGTCAAAAAGCCCTAAATTCGTCCCGGCTTTTCGTTTCTCTCTTTTCAATCACATTATAATATTATCATCTTTTTTTATATATTATTTCAACACTTTTGTCATTTTTTATATAGGTTTAATATTTCTACTTTTTATTACAGAAATTTTTTTATGTCACATTCATATAAAAATAAATAAATTTTATTAACTTTTTTCTTTTCTTTTTAAATAAGACTCATTCATTTTTATATAAATATAATAGAGAAAAAATTTCTACAATAAAAACAAAAATGTTTTTCATATTTAATATACATAAGCAGTTTTGTTTATTATTCCAACTCATACAAGTAAATATTTTTAATTTACTTTTTATTTAGTTAATGCTAAACTTTTTATTTATTAACAGTTTGTTTTGACAAATTAGAATCAACGTTAGTGTTAATATATATTAATGGTAAAGTATGTCGTAAAATATGTATTTCAATATGTGGATGACTTTGGGTCTTATATATGGGAAAAAAATTAATTAATTGCAATTTTTAAAAAAATTATGAATTTATTGCTATTTTAAAATTATTTATACGTGTATTGCAGTATGTCACGTTCGGATTGGTCGTCACCAGCTATGAAACATCGACACTTCAAAAATCCTGACATGTCGTGTTCGACACTTCCCAACACTCACCGGCAGTTCAATACTCGTTGCAAAGACTCAAAAAAATTCAAAGGTTACGTTGCGTTGCTTTTTGAGTTCCAACTATTAGATTCGTTAGATTACTATTACGATTTTATTGAGTTTAACATAAACATTTGAAATATATTATATTTCTTTGTAAAATTGATGGGTATTATAAGTTTAGCTTTATTTTTTTGTTAAATTATTGAATACTAAATATAATATACACTACATAAATTAAAAATATTATATAATATCAAAATGTGTCCTAACGTGTCGAATTTTAACTTGTTTTAAAATTAACGTGGCGGAGTGTCTTATCGTATCTAATCCCATGTCCCATGTTGATCTCGGTGTAACATAGGTCACCAGTCACGCCTAAGTTAGGAGATTTAAAATTGATTTCGCGCCACTTTAAGGCAGATTTTTGGAGAAAAAAATCTGAATTTATCTCCCTTGATTGTGCGCCACTTTAAGGATGATTTTTTGGAGAAAAATCTGAATTTATAAAAGCTCTTTCTCTCATCCTCTTGAGCACTAACTTTAGTGTAGTTCTTCCTTAGGTTTTTCAGAAAAATACCTAGCCAATTCTCCTCTATTCCATGCGCCACTTTTGTGATATTTTAGGCTAAAAATATCACTCTTCTAAACACATTCACCTAGCCTCCTTCTTCACCTATTGAGCGCATAGCAAGCCTCTTCGTGGTGGTCAATTGGTGGCTTTCAAGAAAGTGTTCTTGCATCTTGACGTGGGTGGTGTGGATCAACGTTAGAGGGTTTGAACCCTTCAAACCTGACACTGACCTCCTTGGTGGTTTAAAATAAAAAACAAAGGTAACATCATGTTGTCTTAAAGCAAGAGTCTTTATTGCATGTGTGTTTCCGCAAGAAAATTTTTTGTTTTTCCTTCTCACATGCTTCGGCCTTCAAGGCCAGTTACTTTCAGTCTCAACCCTCGAGGTACCTGAACCTGAAAATGAGCCCCAAACGTGGGGTGAGATCTCTAAACAAAAATCTCAGTAAGGCAATGGGTCCTCAAGGATTTCTCCACCCGAAGCTCACTTACATGTGCAATATAAGTTCTAAAAACAATAAAATAGTATAAGTTCCAAAATCAGTGCAATGCAGCAGAATAATCATGTCATGTATGTCAACTATTCTACTGGCCAGAGAAATGCAGGATTTACATCGTCTATTACCTACCTCAGTGCAAGACACCAATTGCACCCACCCACAGAATCATCCTATGGCATGTCTCCTACATACACAGGTTTACCGTCTAGGTGAAACAACACATGCATATTATAAGGCACTTGCACATAACAACTCAACAACATTTCAAAATCAATACATGAAAACACATCATGCATATAAACTATCCCCCATGGGGTATGGTGGAACCAACAATGGCTAAACCGAGGACACGAAAGCTTACCTCGCAAGCTAACTGTAGAGAGATAGTTGTAGGATTCAATTCACGAATTCATAGAGATTTACAAATTGACAATGGCATCAAGTTAATGCTAGCTCCAAGATCACACAGTGCCTTACCTACTTCAGCATTCCCAATTGATATAGGAATGCTAAAGCTGCCTAGATCTTTAAGCTTTGGAGGCAACTTCTTTCGGATGATAGCATTGCATTCCTCAGTTAATGTAACCATCTCACATTCCCATAACTTACGCTTCCTTGATAGTAGATTCTTCACGAACTTTGTATAGTTGGACATGTTTTCTAGAGCTTCAACAAAAGGGATGGTGACTTGTAACTTTTTGAAAATGTCTAGAAACTTCATATATTGTTGCTTTTAAATCTCTTGCTTAAGCCTCTGAGGGTAAGGAATACGAGCATAAGGTGAGAGATCCAAATGCTTGTCTTGCCTTTCTAGAGCTTTCTTCTTCTCCCACTAGAATTCCTTTTTTTTAACTTTCTCCGCGTTGCTCTTCTCAACTACAATTGTTTCTTTTTGTTTTTGTTTTTCTTTCATCTCATCTTCAACTATAGGATCCGCTGCACTATTCTTTTCTTTAAAGGTCTCTTTGGGTTGAATGACCTTCCCACTCCTAGTAATAATATCCTTGCAATGCTCTCTAGAATTAGTGACTGTATCTCCTGGAAATGTACCTTGAGCTCTTTCAGAAATCTGCCTTGATAGCTGCCGAATTTGAGTCTTCAGTTTACTTATGAAATGTTCTTGATTCCATAATGTAGTCCTAGTCTCTTGCATGAAGGAAGGTGTTCTCTTAAGGTATTTGTGCCTTGAATGTAATCAAATGTGGTCTTTGAGAGTTGTGCAAGAGTCTTCTCTAACTTAGAGTTATTACTCTACTGTGTAAGAGGTTGTTGCACCAGAAGAGGTGGATTCAGTTGATGTGATGACTTGTAGTTTAAACCCGTATGATTCTTCCACCATGGGTTGTATGTATCATTATATTGATTCCTCATAGGGTTGCTCTGATTCTTTTGATCATACCAGATCCCATTTACTTGAGCAGATTATGGTGCTCCTATCACATCACACGCTACGGAAACATGTTCACCAACACAAACTTCGCAAATCACTGTAGGAGTGTTAATGTAAGATACTTGTTGAGAGACTAACCATTTGGTAAGAGCATCTAATTATTGTTCCTGATTCTTATTCATTTGCAATATCTATTCATTTTGAGCCAACAATGCATCATACCCTTCCAACTTCATGATTCTAGCTCTCCTTTATGGTACTGGAGCGTTATCAAACTCTTGAGAAGCTAAGGACTCAAGCAACTTACGTGCATCTTCTGGAGTCTTGATTTTCAATGATCCTTTCGAAGCGGCATTGACCAAACATCTTAAAGCAGGTGTCATCCCAAAAAAGAAAATGTAAGCTTTTTCCCAAGCCAATAGTCCATGTTGTGGACACTTCATTAGTAATCCTTTAAACCTTTCTCATACTTTATAGAGTGATTCACTATCCTTCTGAGAAAAGCATGAGATATCAGTTTTGAGTTTAGCCAATTTAGAAGAAGGAAAGAATCGAGCTAGAAACTTAGTTGAGAGATCATCACAGGTTGTTATGCTTCCCTGAGGTTATATCTGTAGCCAATTCCTCGCGTCTTCCTTCAGTGAAAAGGGGAAGAGCCTTAGTAAAATAGCATATCGAGATACTCCAATCATCTTCAAAGTATCGTACAAGAGCAGAAAATTCTCAAGATGAAGATGTGGGTCCTCAACTCCTCCTCCACCAAATTGCTCTATTTGAATCAATGACAACAATGAGGGCTTGATCTCAAAGTTGTTAGCATCTACGTTTGGCCTAACAATGCTTGATGTCTACATAACTCTAGTTGGAGTCTGTAATCTCCAATGTCCTCGAAGGATTCTAAATTGGGTTGTTATGAGTCATGGTTTCCTTTTTTGGTTTCGTAGAGCTTGAAGCTTCTTTTTCTTTTCTTTCTTTAATGATTTTTCTGTTTTTTCTAGTTGTCTTCTCTACCCTGGGTCGAATTGCAAGGATCGTGGATTAACAGTACCTCGCATAAATCAGAAAATAAAAAAATTGAGTAAAAATAAAAATAATAAATGAAAATTAAAAAATAAATTGCAAAAAATTAAAAAGTCTAATCAAAATTGCTTATAGCTCCTACTAATGTTGAAAATTCTAATCCCCGGCAACAGCGCCAAAAACTTGTTGCGACTTCTGCAAGTGCACCGATCATAAAAGTAATAAAAGTGTATGTGAGTACGAGATTGTTCCACGAGAATTAAAATTAAATCACTAGTTCCCTATTCACGCTTTATTTGGACAGAAAATTATGAGAAACTTTGAATTTAAAACTAAAATTGATCAAAAGCATAAGAATTTAGAATTAAAAACAAGAAAATAGAAGAAAGTAGTTTTAACAATCAAGAAAAGCATAGGTAGGATTTCAATTTCCCCAATTCCCCCTTTATATTATGAATTAAATCATTAAGTAATTGCCCTTAATATATTGCCAATGGATTCATCTAATTTATTTGAGACTCAAACCCTTGACACCCCAATTCTATATAATCTTGAAGGAATCCTAGTTCCCTAGCTATTCCTCAAGAAAACATGAATTCAAATCAAAAATCACACAATTGCATAATTACCGTATGTCTATCCCTAAATCATAAGGATTATGATGAATTTATCAATTCAAAGTTCATGTACCAACATCTCTATTGTCATATAACTCCCCTAGATCAATATACATGGAGCAAACTCATAGAAAACATTAATAACAGATAAATTCATCCAATTATAAAAAGGAGAATTATAGAGACAATTTAATTCATAACAAAAAAGTATCAATTGGGTTCCATCTATCCTTAACTACATAAAAATCTAGCTTAACATAACGCAATCAGAAATAATAGAAAGTGATGAAAATCCCCCAAACTCTATTGGTGTGATGGCATGGTGAATCCTCAAAACTCCCAGCGTGTTCTTGAAATCAACTCGCTTCTGATGCTCCAATGCATGAAAAACGCGCTTCTATCACCAAATTAGGATTCCTCAATCAGAATTTTCAAAAGCTCCTTTATTAGTGTTGAAAATCTCCTTTTATAGGTGTAAAGTTTGTGCCCTAAACGGATTCAACAGTATGGTCCTAAATTTGAACCGTGTTAGCGCGCTAATAACACCTTGATTCTCTGCCTGAGCGCGTTAAAGCGCTCTATTCAAAAGGAAATTTCTTCATGATAGCGCCTGTTAGCACGATGAAACGGGCTTTAGCACGCTCTTCCAGTCTTCAATTTGCTTATGGAATGTGTTATATGGACTTTCTTTGATCTTCAAGCTTCTCCTCTAAGTTCTTTACTTCATTCTTGCCTAAATTTATGTCAATTCACCTTCAAAACACGCAAGAACAAATTACGTTAGATCAAAATCCAACATTTATACTTTTTCACGATAAAACCTAAGTTTTCATGCATTTGACTATGTGATTCATGTGATATTAGCCCTAAAAACATGATAAGCTAAAGGTTTATCAGGACACTGTTGAACAAATGCTCAAAGAAAAGTAATATGAAACCCACATGCAGACAATCATAGGAAATAACATCATTTATCAAACATTAAAATATTGTCTTCAAAAATTTAGATTTCACAATAAATAAAACAAGAAGTTCAAGCCAAAAATACCCAAAGAGATATAACCTAGAAATAAATTAAAATACAGAGAAAAGACCAAATATTAAGAGATAGATCTAATAAGTGAAGAAAAAATAATTACTTGAAAAAAGAACTTCCTGAACGGCAACATCATATATAGTATTCTATATGGCTAGAGTGTGTGTTTGTGTGTGTATTGATAAACCTTTGATTTACCATATTTTAGGCTAAATTTTATGAGGAATATGCAGTAGATTGCATGGAATTCAAGGTTTTACAGCATATAAATCATAAGATAATAATTTGAGCTAACATTTTGATTTTCTTTGCATTTTGAAGGTAAAACCACACATATTGGTGCTAAAAAGTGATGAAGAAATCATGACAAAGAGTTGTAGCTTAATATGTACCAAAGGAAGCCAAAATAATACAAGTCAAGGGCCAGAAAAGCACGCTCAAGCACACAGAATGGACGCTCGAGCGCGTCCAGGCAGGAAAATCAGCTAAAATGAGCAATCCAGGGCGTTCAAACGCCCAACAGCACGCTCAAGCGCCCAACACTACAAGAGTTTACCATCGAGGAGCACGCTCGAGCGCCCAGTTGGCCGCTCGAGCGCGTATGGGCAGACAACTTCAAGCAATTCTGTGCACAAGAGCACGCTCAAGCGCCCAGTAGCGCGCTTGAGCGCTTAATGCGAACCCAATCAGCCCAAGATTTGATTTGATTTTCTAATTGATATAGATTTGCAATATTCTGAATAAAAGCGAAAACAAATCAATCTTGATTTATTAATGGATAGAGATTCATAGGGAGATAGGATGGAGAATTAAAAGATATGGCTTAAAAGGTTATAAATAGGAAGCTTGGGGTCAAGGGAATACACAGACACACCAAGGAATTACACAGAGACCTGAAGGAGGAATCCTGTTGCGGAGCGTTGGAGCACTGAGGAACCAAGTCAACATTACACCAATGGAGGATTGAGGTTCTCTTTTCTTTATTATTGTTTTTCAATTCAGTATGCTAGGCTAAGTTTTTATGTAGTTAGGGGTAGATGGAACCCAATTAAATCTTTATGTTTATGAATTAAATTGTCTCTGAATTCTTCTATTTCTATATTTGAATGAATTTATCTATTTTTAATACTTTCTATGAGTTTGCTACTTATAGATTGATTTAGGGGGATTGTATGACAATAGGGATGTTGGTACATGAACCCTGACTTGATAAATTCATCATAATCCTTGTGATCTAGGATAGACATAAGGTAATTGTGCAATCTTTAAATTCCTGATCTTAATGCATGTTTTCTTGGGGAATAATCGGGGAACTAGAGTTCTTTCAAGATCACATAGATTTAGGGTAACAAGGAATTGAACCCTAATTAACTTAGAAAGAATATTGGCATTATATTAAGAGCAGATTCTTGACTGTTTAATTCATAGCATAACGAAGATATTGGGGGAAGTTGAAACCCTAACTACGCTTGTTTTTAAATCGTTAAATCACTTATCTTTTCTAATTGTTTTTTAATTCTGAATTTTAATTTGCATGTTATTAATTATTTTCAATTTCAATTCTTCTCATCTCAACCTTGATTGTCCAACTAAACCGCGATTAGCGAACTAGTGTTTGAAAATCCAATCATTGTGGGAACGATCTCGTACTCCGGTACACTTTTATTACTTAACGACCGGTGCACTTGTCGAGTCGCAACATGTGTATAGTATTCTATATGGCTAGAGTGTGTGTGTGTGTGTGTGTGTGTGTGTGTGTGTGAGAGAGAGAGAGAGAGTACTTGCAAATAGTCATTTACCTCAACAAAAATGCTCGAAAAACAGTAGACAAGCACAATGATAATAACCTTGAAAGTAAAGATAGTGAGAGATAAAGAGAGATGAGTTGGGGACCAAAAGCTATAGTAGCAAAAGGGACGAAATGATCTTCAGTCACAACCTCACAGGGAAGTTTATGGGTATGATTGTTCGTTAAGGTAAAGGAAAAATATGTTTGCAACGAGAATGGGGAAAAGTGGCTAAAATAGTTAAGGGAATTACCCTACAATATTATAGGAAATAAATTTTATTAAAAAATACAGGCCAGCTCGAAGGCTCACGGGCCAGGCTTTGCAAAATTGGTCTGTGGCCTGATTTTTAAAGAGGCTTTGTATAAATAGGCACAAACTTATTCTATTTGTTAAACAAGCCAGGCTGGGCCAGAGGCCCCTAACAGGCGATCTGGCCCATTTACATCCCTAGACATAACTTTGTATCATTTTTGATGAAACGACATTGTTTTAATGTAAATTTGGTCACTTTTTATATTCTCTCTCCCATAAAATTAGGAAGAAGAGGAAGTGGAGGAGGGAGAATATAAAATATTATCAATTATACACCAAAATGACGTCGTTTCATCTAAAATAACATAAAGTTATGTCATTTAAAATGATGGGCTTTGTGTTTCTCCTTTCACAGGAGAAGAAATTTTTTCCTGCAAACACATATTCAAGGTGGACCCCATTGTAAAAAAAAAAAAAACTAACACACAAATCGATGTATGAATAGCAAGAGAAGACACTTCTCCTACAACAGGAAAAATGTTTTCCCCTGTTTACCAAAAAAAAAAAAATATTTTCCCCTGAAATGATAAACATTTTCCTCTAAAACAAAACATATAACATGGCATAGGTATGTCATGTCTTTCCTCTTCTTATATTTACTTCACCCTGCGTTTCTCTCTTTCTATTCACCTAATATTTTTACCTTCTCTCTTTTATTTTAAACGTATCTATTATTTGAACGTTTTTTGTCTATTATTCCAACACATACAAGTAAATATTTTTAATTTACATTTTTACTTATTTAATGCTTTTTTTATTTACATTGAAGAGTTCAAAAGCTAAGGAAACGACTTTTACGCTTAACATTGGTTTGACATTGTCCTTTTATGCTTGTCTATTGCATGGGAAAAGAATCATTCTTCTCAAGTGAAAAGTGCATTTTTCGTATACATCGTGTAATAAAATTATCCTCTTTTATGTACATAATAAAATTATCCTTAATGAACAAAGAACGTGACCCATGAATGGAACATGTAACCGTTTTTAGTAATATACAACGAATTAAGAGTTGATTAAGAAAAGAGTTTTCTGGAGAACAAAGATCACAGCACAATCTATGAACGTAACGGCATGGCATAGTCGTTTATTCCTTACAGAAACCGAACATCAAACCTTTCTATCATGGGTAAGGAATTGAACATCTATGTATTCATCAGTAAACAATACATACCCAAGGATCGGAATTGAAATAAACTAATATTATTCATTGAATTCATTTATTAGCTGGAAACGGCATCCATGAAGTCAGGGTCATTTCCCATGGCCTCCAAAATCTCATAAGGAAGGCACACTTCAATGTCGATGCTACCTTCTTCTGACCCAGCAAACACAGTAATCTTTCCGTTTCTCTTATTTGCACTGCCACTTCTCACTGCCACAGGTTTTCCCCAACCAAAGTCGTTACCATAAACATTGAACCTTGGGGAACTGCTTGTGGCCAAGGAATTACGACCGGCCACGCTACTCTGCGAAAGAAACCATGGGGTTCTAACCCAAGACTCATAGTGGCTCTTCACCTTCTCATCAGTGTACGTAGCTATCATCTTGTTCATCTCCCAAGCACACTTGCCGAGTCCACCCTCAAGCAGTTCCCCTGCTTTCATGGTGACACCACCAAACATAGCAGCGTTTCCAAAATAATCCTCTGGCAATGGTGGAACCGTTCTGGGTCTAAACCCTATCATCATGAGATAATGGATCTCTTCTTGTGGGTCATGACGTTGGCAACGGATCACAGAGCGCCAAAGGTGAGTTAAAAGCGCTTGCAGAGAAGATATTCTATCTGTGTTGGCCTCTGCATTAGCTTTTGATTTGAGTTGCGAAATTTTCTCCTTTGTGAAATGGAAGACCCTCTCAGGTGGTGAATGTGGTTTTAAGTTTTCAGGGTGTTGTTTCTCTTCCTTGTTTGTGAAATGAAATCTTATGGGGCAGTCAATGCCATCAAGAAACCAACGTTCAAGTTCAGGGACTTTTGATATTTTTTGGTAACCACGTGAGATTTCAGCCCAAGAATTTATGAAAAGCCAAAACGACTTGCCGTCAGCAACCACGTGGTTGATTGTGCAGCCAATGAAGATGCCGTCAACTAGCTCAGTGACTTGCACTGCTAGCAACGGCTGTGATGTTCCTTCATAGTTTTTCATTCCGTTGAGTGGAAAGAAGGAGTGGACAATGGGAGGAACGTAGTTTGGTTTTTGGATGTCAGCAACACTAGTGTTCTCTGCTACAGCATGAACAAAAAGTGCACCAACGTTGTTGCACGCGATGAAAGCGGAGCAAGTGTTACATTTGTGTTCTGTAATGATGAGACGGCCTGTGAGGGGTGGAAAGAATGCAAGAGTGGAGGAAAGTGAGTGTTTGAGGTTCTGGATTTGGATTTGTGTGTCTGGTGTGTTGTTGGGATTGTGAAAAAGAAGCCCTTTTTGGATGGTGTCAACGGGGAGGAGCTGGATATCCCATGGGGTTAAATTGATTTTCTGAGTTGAGTCACCATTGTTGTGACTCGGTGCTTGAATTGTACTGGTGGAGATGACTCGGATGACTCCCATGCTGTTAATCTTCTGGTGAAGCTAAGCCAGAGCTGTGTGTATATATATAGTGTAAAAGCAGAGTCTAGAGAACCTTGGATACACCACTCTAAAAGCTAGTTCAAAGGTTGGGCACTTTCCAAAAGCTAGTTTGGGAGTGCCCAAGTCCTCGTAAAGACCATATTAGTTGCTCATCCAATCAATGTGAGACTATATATCTCAACACGCCCCTTCACACAAGAGCCCTTTAGGCTAGAAGCGTGGAAATTGCACAGACCCATTTTTGGTTTACCTTTTGTGTTTTTTTTTTTAATTCCACTTTAAAGCGGAGAACGGTGAGACTCTGATACCATGTAAAGAACTTTGAGATACACCACCCCATAAGCTAGCTCAAAGGATGGGAGTGCCCAAGACCTTATATGCTCCTATATCTAAAGTAAAAAAAAATGATGGTCGAATAAATCTTTAGTGCTACTTTTGTATCAAGATTCTGTGCATCTCATCAATCGGAGTATTACATATCATAGGAGAGAAAAAAAAAATATTTCTATTGGTGGAATGTACTGACATACAACAATAACATCAAAGATTTATTGGTCCGTAACGAGTAGTTTGCATGAGCCGAGGTGATATGTTCATATTATATTTAAAAAAATAGAAAAAAAGTGGAACTTGTGGCATTAATTATAAAAGGTATAATAAATTATGTTAATTGGATTTTTCTTTTTCCATGTACTAGGGGTGTTCGCTGTCTGGATTGGATCGGTTTTGGAAGAAAAAATCATCTGATCCAAACCTTTCGGTTTGATCATATAATCATCCATTCGGTTTGAATTTTTTTCCAAATCTGATCCGATTCAATCCAATTTTTTTCGGTTTGGATTGGATCGGTTTTTGATTTTTTGAAAATCTTAAAATTTATTTCATGATTATTGTACAAATAACATCTTTTGTATATATTGGCTTTGTAAAAAAAATTGAAATAAAAAAGCATTAGTATATTATAATATAGTTTTTTTTTTTTGCAATGAGATATGAAGCTCTACAAAGATAAAATTTTGTTGATGAGATGTGACTAGATTTTTTCTTGGGTTTAGATGATGGGTTAATGAGTCTTGGGTTTAAAAATTTTTAGACTATGATTAAGGAAAGATCCAAGTAGGTAGAGGGAAATTAATATATTGGATCAGTTTGGATTGGATCGGTTTTCATCAACTTATCCAAAAACCGATCCAATCCAATTAAAATTTGTGGTTTTTTTCTATTTTTTGTTTTTCGATTTTCGGTTTATTCGATTAACGATTTTTCGGTTCGGTCACCACGGTTTGAATCGATTTGGATCGGTTGTTGAACACCCCTACCATGTACCATGCATAGTGTGGGCCTTTTGATTTTGATAATGTAATATTTATAATGTTTGATAGTAATAATTTTTTTATCAAATATTTGACTTAAATAATGCATAACAACATGTTAGGGTGGGGACATATTAAGACACGAGAGAATGGGTACGAGTGGGATCCACTACGTCAACTTTGTAATTGTACTGTTTTGGCTTTTTGTGGTTTTCATGAGATTTTCTTTTTCTTTTTTCTGAGGAGAATGTTTTTAGTGATTCATGTTACGTAATTCATCTCTTAAAATATAAATAAAACTATTCATCTAATTATAATTACACTTTTTTGATTTTTTTCATAAATGCAATTAGATAATTGTGTTTCTATTTCAAGTGAGCGTAACATGTATTAAAAGAAGATTAAAATTATTTATAGCTGTTGAGTAAAATTCTTTTTTAAAATTTCATTTATATTCTGTTTTGGCACTCTATTATAAGAAAATTAAAATTATTTAAAATTTATTAAAAATAAATTTTCTTGATTTAGTATTTAATATTATAATTTTCAATTTATTTCGAATTAATAGTGATATTTAAAAAAAACAATAACATACTTATATCAGTTAATAAAAATAAAATGATTTTATTTGACCAAATTTTATTAAAAATATAAATATTTTAAAATAAAATATTAATACACATGTAAATTTCAATTTAACTTTATATATATATATAATTGACAAACGACATAACATCAATTGTATATATATATATAATTGACAAACGACATAACATCATTTTAACTTTATTAACTAAATTGTATAAGTCAAAAATTCGTCAGGTTATAATATTTTAAAATTAATAATAATAAACTTAAATAAAAAATAAGAAAATTATATGCAAAATTAAATTAATAGATAATATAATTTTCAAGCTGAGTACAAAAATTTATATATATTGTGCCCGCGCTGGAGTCTGGAGAGTAACTTGTAGTCATCCAGATTCATCATTATTTTCTTATTTTAATTATTTGCGATTAAATTAGTTTATTTTTGTTTTAATTATTTAAAATTAATTATATTATTTTTTGATGAATAATTTCTTATTCAAATTAAGATTTTGATTGTATTTAAAATTTCAATAATTGAAGTGTCCCAGCTAATGTGTCAGTGACTCAGTGTCATCCTTAATACTCTTCCTCTTCCATTGGAAAGGATTCTCTATTTCCAATCTCTGACCCGCTTCTAATGAAAGAGAGAGCTATTATGGACTGCTCTTCATCTTTCTCAGCTAACCTTGACTACGTTTCGTTACGTTTTCCGTTTCGTTTTCTTTTCGTTCTAGTTACGTTTCTACTATTTAGTTACGTTTTATTTTCGTTTTCCTGTGACTTGTAAACCCTACGTTCGATGGGTGCCGTATGTCCCTGAATTATCAATTAAGGCAAGTGACTCAATTTATTGGTATTAACATTCAATCCAAAACATTAACAACAAGCAACCAATTAGACAATTTCCAAAAGCAAGCAACTCATAAAACCAAAGCAAAAAATCAATCAAATAAGTATAGATAGCTCAATCTAAACTCACTCTTCATCGGAATTCTTATTTCACTCATCACTCAAGTGTTTAGAGTTACGTGTTTAACTTAAACTTTCACTGAATCAATATTATTATAGGCTTAGTTATATTCTCACTCTTTACATTTTAATAACATGCACAGAAGATCAAGAAATCTTTATTTAGGATATAATGGGGCATGGCTAACGAGAGCATAATTAAAGAGAAATATGGCTAAAGAATTGAAGCACAGAAGGATCATGGTATAAGTGTAAACAATTTTTGAAAAGCAAAGATGGTTAAACAATCACAAAGAAGGGATGAATTGTGTGTTACTTTTTCTTCAAGAAACAATAAAAGACAACCCTTTAACAACTTAAACCAAAAATGAAACTTACAAAGTATCAAACTTTTCTTAACTCAAAAACAGAATTAAAACATCTCATATAACATCCAATTCAGAGATTAAACAGCGGAATCAAAAATAAATTGGAAAAGAGAAGAAATCAATGTTTATGGCAACCTTTTTCAATAAAACATGCAAGAACGAAATTAAACAGAAAATTATCAATTCATATCCCTTAAAAAGATTCAAAAAAACATATACAATGAATCAAAATAAAATCAATTGATCAAAATCAAAGAGATAAGGGTAAGAAAGAATCACACTGGCATATATCCTAGTTCATTCTCTAACCACTGGAGAGTTACATCTACACTAAGGTCGATCCGTTCGCTATGTTATAGCTTCTAACCAATGCCAAAAAAACCGTTTTACAATGAAGTCTTTTACAAGTCTATGATCAAACCTTTGATCACACTCAACCTATCACCTATAGGGTCTCTCCAATTCTCCAAAATCAATTACAACAATTCACTCTTGCCAAACAAATGTAAAGCAATCTCTTCATGTCCAGTACAAAAAAAAAGATTAGAAAAATATTGAGAAATGAGAGAGTAATTGAGTTTTTCCTCTAAGATATGCAAAAATAGGTCAATTGGGGTTCTATTCTGAGTTCTGTGTGATTTCGTGTTTTTCCTTATTAATTCTTATGTTTAGAACCCTAAAGTCATGTACTTATATGTTCCCAATTGAGTTAATAGTCGTTGGACATCTAAAAATTTGAATTATTTAAGCTTTAAGTCACTTACGACAGTAAGTAATCGATTACTTGGGGAGTATTCAATTACTTCTTCAAACTCAGCAAGTATTCGAATATTGTTCATGAGGTATTTGATTACATCTTCAAACACAAAAAGTATTCGATTACTTTTATGCAGATGACAATTTCCTGCTAGTTTTTCGAAATTTAAAACCTCTAAGTGATTTCTAAATGAATTCTAGTGACTTATATCATATGTATGATCATGTCTCACACTTATATAACATCTCTTGATGTTTGTGGACCTCGTATGCATGATCTAAGTGTATATGTGTCATTAATATGAGTTTATGGTCTAATTGTGCATTTCCAAAGATAAAGCTCAATCAACTCATTCTTATAAGATCTAAGACTTAAACTAGACATTACAAATAATATAGAGTTATGTCTTCATTTGTCTTCAAATATCTTTATAGTTTGAGCCTTCTAGTACTTCTTTTAAACTTGAAATACTTTGACTTCTAGCTTGACTTTTCACATTTGAGCATCCTTATCAATTTTGTATTGTGCTTTGGTCTTCTAGTACCATTTTTGACTTGTTGCCATGTCTTCCCATTGAGAGCTTCCACGTTGAGCTATGTTTGTTTAATGTAGGTGCTTTGTTATCATCAAAATTTCAATATCATAGTCTTCATGACCTATGGTTCAACAATCTCCCCCTTTTTAATGATGACAAATACTTAATTGAGAAATGGAGTTAATAGCATGAGAAATCAAAATCAAACTCCCCCTACCTATATGCTGCCCCTAATAGAAAAAGTCAACATTTTCTTATTCTTTGACAAACACTTAAGGAACATAAAAGTAATCAAAATTTCTCAATTCTAACGTATTTCTATCTGTTTTGACAACTTCAAAAAGTGCACAAATATAAATATACCAAATAGTATAAGAAAGTATCAAAAAGTCAACTTATAGTCAAAATAGGCTCATATATTCAAAATTATGAATCAAAATCTAAAAAATATGTTAAAATGACTTAGAAACAATAAAATTTCCAAAATTTCCGGTATTTACATAAATGCCATTGAAAAATAAATTTGATTTTAATAGCATCTCAAAGACATTTATTACTTGAGTGGCATTAAAGCAGTGACTAGTAATCATCAAACCATTTATCAAAACATTAAAATAAGGTATTAGAGCAATAAAAATCATCAAAGATATACCATATATATGTGTTAACAACAAACCATACAAATCAAGAGATGAGATTCAACAATCTTAGTTCCACTTTTAAGTTCTCAAATTGATCTCTAGACAATGGTTTTGAGAATATATCCTCTAATTGAGCATGAGATTCTAGAAATTATATATTGACATCTCCTTTAAGAACATGTTCTCTAATGAAATGATTCCTAATATCAATATGCTTTAGAGTGCATAATAGGATTCTTAGTCAAATTAATTACACTAGTGTTATCACATTTAATTGGTATGTGACTCAGGAATAAACCATAGTCTTGAAATTGTTGCTTCATCCATAAAGCTTGGGCAACACAAATTTCGGTGGCTACATATTCCACTTCGGCGGTTGATAAAGCAACATTCACTTGCTTTTTACTATGTCATGAGACTAGAGCATTTCCAAACAAATGATAAGTACCACTTGTACTCTTCGTATCCAATTTACAACTAGAAAAATTGGAATCAGAATGTCCAATTAAAGTAGGTGGGAATCCCTTAGGATACCATAAACCAACGTGTGTAGTGCCTACTAAGTATCTCATAATCCTTTTAAGTAAATTTAAATGTGATTATCTAGGACAAGATTGATATTTAGCACATAAGCAAACAAAAAACATAGTATCCAGACTAATAGCGGTCAAATATAATAAAGAGCAAATTATACCTCTATACTTTGTTACCTCAACCAATTTACCATATTTATCCTTGTGGATTGAGATTAAAGTTCTCATTGGAGTGTCTATTGGTTTAGCTTGGTCTATCCCAAATCACTTGAATAACTCTTTGCAATATTTCCCTTGATTGATGAATATGCCTTCTTTTTCTTGCTTTATTTGCAATCCAAGAAAATAGTTGAGTTCTCCCATCATAGACATCTCAAACTCACCTTTCATTTTTGCAAACTCTTCACAAAGAAATTCGTTAGTAGAACCAAAAATAATATCGTCAACATAAATTTGCACAAGTAAAGAATGATTATGCTTTCTTTTTATGAATAATGTAGTATCTACTTTACCTCTACCAAATTCATTATCAAGTAAGAATTTGCTCAACCTTTCATACCAAGCTCTTGGAGCTTGTTTTAAACCATATAAATCCATTTTCAACCGAAAAACATGATTAGGAAAGTCAAACCTTTAAAAACCGGGTGGTTGTTGACCATATACCTTTTTTGAATAAAACCATTTAAAAATGTAGATTTGACATCCATTTGATATAGCTTGAAATCATATATACTAGCATATGCAAGTAGCAATCTAATTGCCTCAATCTTGCAACGGGTGCATAGGTTTCATAATAGTCAATTCATTCTTCTTGATTGTACCCTTTAGCTACTAGTCTTGCCTTGTTCCTTGTGATTAAACCATTTTCACCAAGTTTATTTCTAAATATCCATTTAGTACCAATCACTTGATGATCATCCGGTTTAGCGATATGTTCCCAAACATCATTTCTTATAAATTAATTTAGCTCCTCTTGCATTGAAGCATCTAATTCTCATCTTGAATAGCTTCCCGGATTGTCTTGGGTTCAACTTAAGAAACAAAAGCTAGGTGATTGCAAGTATTCTTGAAAGAACTTCTTGTAGAAACTCCCTTTGATAGATCTCCAATTATAGCAACCATATGGTGTGACTTTGCATACTTCTAATCCTTTTGTAGCTATTGTTGCTTACTTTGTTGATTCCTTTGATCATCAATATTTTCCTTTTCCTTGTTGTTAGCATTCTTATCTTCCAAAGACAAGTCATCCAAAGTATCTACAATATCATCATCACAAGACTTTTTTGTAAGAAAGAGTTAGTTTCATCAAAAACAACATGAATAGATTCTTCAATAATCATGGGTATTTTATCATAAATTCTATAAGCTTAGCTAATAAGAGAATAACCAAGAAATATGCCTTCATCGACTTTAGCATCAAATTTACCTAGGTTATCCTTACCATTATTCAAGACATAACATTTGCAACCAAACACATGAAAATATGCAATGTTAGACTTTCTACCTTTGTAAAGTTTATACGAGATTTTTTTAAGGATAGGCCTAATTAGTGTACGATATATCACATAAGAAGCGGTACTTACTGCATCAGCCCAAAAGTACTTAGGAAGATTGCTTTCACTAATCATAGTTCTAGCAAGTTCTTCTAAAACTCTATTCTTCCTCTTAAAAACTCCATTTTGTTGAGGTGTTCTAGGAGAAGAGAAATTATGGCCTATGCCATGCTTATCACAAAACTTTTCAAACTCACCACCATGATCACTTCTAATATGAACAATTTTCATATTTTTCTTATTCACGATATGTTTTGCTAACTTCTTAAAAGATTTGTACTCATGCTTATGTGATAAGAAAAGTGTCCATATAAATCTAGAATAATCATCAATAATCATAAGAGCATAGTAATTTTATGTAGTACTATTAGAGCATGATTTAACATATCTGGAATAAATTCACATTTTACTCACTATTGCTGAAACTCAAGCGAGAAAATCTTAAACTGATTCATTTTTTCTAATCATTACAGCATCAAACTCACACTGAAATGTATGTAATTTGACTACCATAACCTTGTTGTCGCCTTGATATTGCTTTTGCAAGACCTGTTATGCTTTCTTAGATAAAGTTGCACCCATGATCCTTGGAAATATGTCCTCTTAAGAAGGAAGAAAATTGTATTTACATCCTTCTTCTTATTCTCCCTTAATCTAGCAACTTCATCAAAGTCAAGAAAACCTTCCTCAACAAGATCCCACAAATATTGTGATTTGAACAATGTCTTCATTTTTACACTTCAAAATTAGTACTTCTCCCTGATGCACTTACAGTTAGCCCATTGTACATGGTCCAACCATTGATTCAAGCAGCTCGTAGTCAACTAAAATTGTGGTCTAATAAGTATGACACAATTGTTGAAAGAGGCAATGATTTGAAATATAACAAATTACAATCGAATCCAAGTCTCATTAAAGCAGCAAATGTGATTGTGATTTATTTGGGAAGAAAAGGAAAGCAACATATTTGGCGTGATTTGAGATTAAAGATTTGGGATGTATTTTGAATTTTTTATTTATTTTTAGATGTTAATTACTGTTATATTTATTTTAGGAAGTTTTATTATTTTTAGAATTTTAGATTTAGAATTTTGAATTAATTTGTAATTAGTCTATAAAAGGGTGCTTATGACGCTTATTCTAGGAGTTGAGTTTTGATATTTTGTTAATAGAAATTGAGAACCGAAGGATTATTCTTTTATAAAAATCTCAACTTTCTGTTTAGCCACTTTTCTATGCGCTTTCGACATCATTTGGTATCAGAGCACTAGGTTGCCTTCAACCAATGGCTGAACAGAATCGTGAAGGTCGACGGCGGCGGAGTCACAAGGGTAAGGAACGTGGATTCGTTCCTGAAGAATATAGACAACTGCGTCAGATTGACCCGCGAGATATAGAAAATTAAGAGATCGGAAGGCAGATCCAGGATTTGAAGCAACAACTTGAGCAAGCGTTGGACAAGAAAATCCAAGTTTTGAAGCGACTATGTGTGCGGGCACAGAGAAAGAGAACTCAAGATTTTGAGAGACGACTTCTTGCAAATATGTATGAAAATTCAAATTTTGAAGCAAACTCTTGTGGAGGTGCAGAGCATGGAAATTCAATATTTGGAGCGGTGACTTGCGTGGACAAAGTTTAGCATTCAATCCGAAGAAGGAATGGAATTAGATGACGCATCTGATGACGAAGAAGAGGATGTCAATCCCTTGGGGATTCTAAACCAGGGACAAAATTGGGAAGTATGACCTAGGAATCAGTCCATTTTTCAAGATATCGAGATGCAAATCAGAATTCCTGACTTTGAAGTCTATGATCATAATCCAGTTTGTGATGATGATCTGATCTATGATGATAATCCAATTTATAATGATTATCCAATTGTTGGTAATTATCCGATTGTTGATAATTATCCCATTTATGATGATTATCCATCTTATGATGAAGATTCAGTTTATGATGATTATCCATCTTATGATGAAGATTCAGTTTATGATGATAATCCAGTCTATAATAAATCTGATGGAGAATCATATTATGAAGATCTAATAGAGGAAGTTTATCATTTGAGTTTTTGTCTAAAGGAATTTCGATTAGTGAAGATAAACAAGATTCGAGGACGAATCTTTTTCTAATAGGGGAGAATGATGCACTTACAGTTGGCCCATTGTACATGGCCCAACCATTGATTCAAGAAGCTCGTAGTCAACTAGAATTGTGGTCCAATAAGTATGAAACAATTGTTGAAAGATGCAATGATTTGAAATATAACAAATTACAATCGAATCCAAGTCCCATTAAAGCAGCATATGTGATTGTGATTTGTTTGGGAAGAAAAGGAAAGCAACATATTTGGCGTAATTTGGGATGTATTTTGAATTTTTTATTTGTAATTATTTATTTATTTTTAGATGTTAATTACTGTTATATTTATTTTAGGAAGTTTTATTATTTTTAGAATTTTAGATTTAGAATTTTGAATCAATTTGTAATTAGTCTATAAAAGGGTGCTTATGACCCTTATTCTAGGAATTGAATTTTGATATTTTGTTAATAGAAATTGAGAATCGGAAGATTACTCTTTTATAAAAATCCCAACTTTCTGTTTAGCAATTTCTATGCGCTTTCGGCATCACTCCCCATTAAACATATGGATGAGTGGCTACGAAACTCGTTTATTTCCACTTGAAGGAACCTTTAGTGATTCACTTATTTTTGGTAGACTCACCTCACATGTTTCACTCTCTCAAGAAGCCCGTTTGAAGAACGAACCAAGCTCTGATTAGCAAGAGTTAGAACTCAAGAGAAAATAAATGACAATAAAACACACACGGATGAAAATGTTACTCTTCTTAGAGATTTTTCTTTTTACGGGCAATATTAATTAATTAGTTTTGTGTTTTAAAATTAATCGGGTTAATAGATATTCCAATTCTATTAATTTGAATAGCTCATTGTGATAATTTTGAGTTGGCCTTATGGCATCTGTTGGTATTGGGTCTAGTTGAGAAGCAGAGTATGCTTTAGTGTGATCATGGTTTCCATGATGGGTGGACCAAGTGGACACAAACTCTTTTCAAAATATTTGGCTAGGTCCCCTCGCTAGCCTATTTATATTAGGCTTAGGCCCCATAAGTCATCATGCTCCCATCGCTAGTAGACTGCCATTTTCAAAATAGGCGACAGTGAGGAAGATCTTAGCACCGAGTTCCCTCATTTCCTTTAGTTTTTCTCCGATTTTGTGTTGGCCTAACAAGGTACACACAATCAAAACTTGATTTATTTTCATTTGGTATTTTATAACCATATGCATGATTCATTACATAAAATTTATCAATTGGTATTAGAGCCTTGTCCATATAATTATAGAATCCATGTTGTTGAATGGAATCAAAGAAATTGAGATTTTTTTTATAGAGGTCGAAACTTTATGCATTAATTGGTGAATTTATTGTTTGATTGAATTGAAAGTTTAGGCCTTCTGTTCTACATTTCAAGATCTTTCTATTGATATATGATATATGTGTTTTGGTGGAATATTGTTCAATATATATTGTGTTTTGAATACTGGAATTTATAGTATGATTACAAAAAATTTAATTTTTCATTTTCGATTTGTATATTTTTATTTTTTTATTTTTGTGCTTTGAATCAAAATTCATATGACGATGACATTTTGGAAGTGATATTTTTTTGTCCTATTTAATTTACTTTATGGTTTAGTTTTTTCATTTGTTTTTTGTATTTGTTGGTTGTAGCATTATAAGTTGTTAAATAACGAGAGAAAGAGAGGAACATTTGAAATAATACTATGTGTATTAACTGATGAAGGATGTACAATATATAAACAAACTAATGGGCTAAGCCAAAACCTAATGTAATTAGACCTAATACAAAATAAGGAAACCCTAATTACAATATATTTCTAACACTCCCCCTCAAGCTAGAGCGTATAGGTCATATGCACCAAGCTTGTTACATATAAACTCTATTCGAGGACCCCTCAAAGATTTTGTAAACATATCTGTTAATTGCTCATTAGAGGGTACAAAGCTAGTTTTAATTTCACCAGCAAGAACTTTTTCTCGAACAAAGTGACAATCTATTTCTATATGCTTGGTCCTTTCATGAAACACTGGATTTGATGAAATGTGTAGAGCTACTTGATTATCACAAATGAGAGTTGTCTGTCCAGTGTCTCCAAACTTAAGCTCTCGAAGAAGCTGTTTAAGCCAGATGAGCTCGCAAGTAGTAGTCGCCATGGAGCGGTATTCTGCTTCAGCACTTGATCTGGCAACTACGCTTTGTTTCTTACTTTTCCAGGAAATCAAGTTGCCTCCAACAAAAATACAATACCCAGAAGTAGATCTCCTATCAGCTGGACAACCAGCCCAATCAGCATCACAGTACCCAACAACTTTATCATGACCTTTATCATCATATTCAAAGCCTTTTCCTGGAGATGCCTTGATAGACTTAAGAATACGAATAACTGCATTCCAATGTTCTTGACATGGAGAATTGAGAAATTGACTGACAACACTAACTGCAAAGGAAATATCAGGCCGAGTGACTGTGAGGTAGTTCAATTTTTCAACCAATCTTCTATACTGCTCAGGATCTGAAAAGGGCTCCCCCTGATTTGGTACAAGCTTGATACTTGGATCCATAGGAGTATCAACAGACTTTGAATTCAACAGAGCAATTTCTTCAAGAATATCCACAGCATATTTCCTCTGAGATATCACAACACCAACTTTAGATTGGGCCTCCTCGATTCCCAAGAAGTATCGAAGTTTCCCAAGATCCTTAGTCTGAAAATGATGACATAAATGTTGTTTCAATCGAGTGATCCCACGATCACTTCCTGTGATGACAATATCATCCACATATACCACTAGATAAATAGATCCAGAAACAGAATGACGATAAAAGAGAGAATGATCAGCTGCACTCTGAGTCATGCCAAATTGTTGAACAACACTGCTAAATTTACCAAACCAAGCTCTTGGAGATTGTTTGAGGCCATAGAGAGACTTACGAAGACGACAAACAAGACCTGACTCCCCCTGAGCAACAAATCCAGGAGGTTGCTCTATATAAATTTTTTCCTCAAGATCTCCATGAAGAAAAACATTCTTGATATCCAGTTGGTAGAGAGGTCAATGGCGAATAGCAGCTATGGCAATAAAAAGGCGAACAGTAGACATTTTTGTCACAGGAGAAAAAGTATCAATAAAATCCAAGCCAAAGACTTGAGTGAAACCCTTCGCCACCAAGCGAGCTTTAAGACGATCAACTTGACCATCAGGTCCAACCTTAACAGCATAAATTCATCTACAACCAACCACAGATTTTCCAGAAGGAAGAGGCACCAGATCCCATGTGCCATTATGATGAAGAGCACTCATTTCATCAATCATAGCTTGTCTCCATCCCGAATGTGAAAGTGCATCACCTGTAGTCTTAGGAACAGATACAGAGGACAAAGAGGAAAGGAAAGCAAAATATGATGGAGAAAGACGATGGTAACTAATATTGACTGTATACCTTGCCGGAGGGCGAGTATCATGAGTACCCTTACGAAGAGCAATGGGAAGGTCATTATCCGCAGGTGGGACCGAAGTCGTGGGAGGAGATGCAGTTGAATGCGAGTCCACAGATACATCTGACGAACTATGCTCGTTCTCATCAGCAGAGGAGGTGATAGAAGGAGAGTCAGAAACATGAACAGGTAAAGACGGAAGGTAAAGAAGGTCACCTGGGAAGGATGACTGTACAGAATCAGTGTCCACAGGAGTAGTAGAAGTGTCCACAGGAGTAGTAGAGGATCCAAAAAAGGGAACTGATTCAAAAAAAGAGACATCCGTCGAGATAAAGTATCGACGTAAAGTGGGAGAGTAGCAACGGTAACCCTTTTGAGATCGAGGATAACCCAGAAAAACAAATTTATGAGACTTGGGAGCTAACTTATCCAGACCTGGACCAAGATGATGAACAAAACATGTAGAACCAAACACATGTGGAGTTAAAGGATATAGAGCTTGATGGGGAAATAAAATAGAGTGAGGTACCTTATGATTTAGAACAGATGATGGCATGCGATTAATGAGATAGAATGCAGTAAGTATAGCATCACCCCAGAATGTGTATGGAACATTGCCATCAATTAACAAGGCACGAGTGGTTTCAACCAGATGGCGATTCTTGCACTCAGGTACACCATTTTGTTGAGGTGTATGAGGGCAAGATGTTTGATGAAAAATGCCATGAGATGAAAAGAATTGTTGAAATTGATGAGATAAGCACTCACATGCATTATCACTACGAAAAGTACGAAGAGGAATACCAAATTGAGTTTTTATTTCATTATAAAATAACTGAAAAATAGAAAACAACTCAGACCGCTTTTTCATTAAAAATAACCAAGTACATCTGGAATAATCATCAATAAAAGTAACAAAGTACTTAAAACCTAGAGTAGAAGAATGACGACTTGGTCCCCAAACATCAGAGTGGACCACAGAAAAAGGAGAAACAACTTGACGACTAAGACGACTCGGAAACGAACTACGAGTAAGTTTTCCAAACTGACAAGACTCACAATTTAAAGTAGAAAGAGACGATAAATGTGGAACCATCTTCTGAAGCATTGCAAGACTAGGATGGCCCAGACGAGCATGTATAGTAAGAGGAGAATCCACAGTGGAGCAGGCTGAAGAAGAAGGGAACTAGTTGAAAGAGGCCCTGAGACTCACATCCTTTGGTAATCTCCTTCCCTAAACTCCGATCCTGAAAGATGACAGAGGTTTTAGTAAAAGAAACAACACAGTCAATGGATTTGGTCAAACGACTAACAGAAAGTAAGTTTAAAGGAGAATCGGGAACATATAGAACATGATCCAGAGATAAATTGGGTAAAAGAAGAACTGTGCCAATCCCCCTTGATTGGACCAGAGACCCATTGGCCATAGTAATAGTGGGAAAAGAACCAGTAGTACAAAGGGAAGTGAATAAGGACTTATTACCAGAAATGTGATCAGAAGCCCCAGAATTAAGAGTCCAAGGGCCTATAGAGTGCAACTGAGAGATGCCAGCAAAAGAATTACCAGTGGGAGCAATGGATGCAGTAGGACCTGATGTTTGCTTCTCAGACCACCAAGTCACAAATTCGTTCAGAAGAGCAGCTGGAGGTTGTGCACTGGAAGGTAACTCTGAAGCCGAGGTACTAGAGAAAGCCTGAGCAACATGAGCATTCAGAGGAGGTGGATGTGGCCTTCCATAAAGCTTCCAACAGCGGTCAACAGTATGATTGGTCTGATGACAATGAGTGCATAATAGCTTTCCTTTAGAGAATCGACGTCCACGACCATACCCTTGAGCAGCAAGAGCGGAAGAGTCAACAGAATCCACTGGGGGTATAGGCATCATAGGAGGTGCTGATGACGTAGAGGGCTTAAAGGGAATTCTAAGCAAGGTAGACATCACGGAATCCAGTGTAGGAACTGTAGCAGATCCCAAAATTTGATCCCGATTGGCAGATAAACGGTCAGGCAAACCATATAAAATGAACAACATAAAAAGTGTATTACGTTGTTCCTGTTCCTTAGTAACATCACCAGTGAGAGGCAGAAGTTCATTAAGATCATGAAGTAGACTCTGAGCTTTCCCCAAATATTCAGTCATAGGACAATGGAAGTCCCGAGGAGCAAAGGTAGTCATCAATTTCTGACACACACTATAGAGTCTCTGGGCCTGGTATCATTAGTGTACAGTGCTTTTGCCTGACTCCAAACAGCTTCATAAGTACTAGCAGGTCGAAAAATCTGCTTAATAGACGGATGAAGAGTAGCTTTAATGAGACTACACAACTGAGCATCAATCATCTTCCATCGTGTGTGCTCATTTTCCGCCACAGATTCAGCCTTAGTGGTAAGATGGGATTGATAATTCTTCCCATCCAACCAAAGTTGCAGATCGGAAGACCAAGAATCGTAGTTGGACCCATCCAATTTACCACACTCAACGGAGCAAGGATATAATTTGAAAAAATAGTAGACTCCGACTTTTGTCCAGCCGGAGTCCCAGAAACAGAAACATCGGAGACATGAGAGTCCATAATAAAAAAAAAATCAGAAAGAACAGATCACACAACTAACTGGTAGAAGAGGGATCTATGCATCAACGCAAAAAGATGTCGAAACAGAAAAACAAGACCGGATCCAGAATCATCTCAGCAAGACGAAAAAATCGCAACTAGCCGCGGCCGAAAAGGAGGCTCCACGCGCCGCCGTTTGGAGAAGGGTGTTGAAACTTGCACGCGTGCGTGAGAGCGCGTGGGACGTCTTCTGAGGGGGCGGCCGATGTCGTTGTGACCGCGTTGTCAAGACGATCACGGCGGTAGGCTGCGTGCCGGAAAATACCACTGGACGGTGGTGGTTGACGGTACAGAAGCGTGAATGCGGAAGAAAATCGTCCGGAAACTGACAACGAGACAGTTCCGGGAAAAAAAATTGTAAAATACGATGAACAGTGGGTTCACCGAAAAAAAAAAATTCAAAGTTCCTTAGGCTCTTGATACCATGTTAAATAACGAGAGAAAGAGAGGAACATTTAAAATAATATTGTGTGTATTACCTGATGAAGGATGTACAATATATAAACAAACTAATGGGCTAAGCCCAAACCTAATGTAATCAGACCTAATACAAAATAAGGAAACCTTAATTACAATATATTTCTAACATAAGTCAAGGGTGCTAGTGTATAACCGTATAATCTTAATATGATGATTGATGATGGCAATTTGTTTTGTGTTCTTTGTTAATCTAAAATCGGAACCATCAACTGCATGCATGACCTTTTTGTTTGTTTCTTTATTTTTTTTATTTTATTGTTTTGTTGCAAAATATTTCAAAGCATGATGATTTTCAATTCAATAAGCAAATATTTTTTGTTGAGATTATCTCGTGTTGCGTAAACTGAATCATGTTTAAAATTTTGTTGAATACGTGCAACACATGAATTATTTTTTAAATTCTTATCGTTAATATTTTTTGGTTATTTTTTATTTGGAGTTTTTTTAATACTCAAATATAAAGAAATATATGATGGCATGTTCCGATATTTTTGAAAAATATTACCGTTGGCAATAGGTATATTGACTCCTTCCCATTTTGTTCACATTGGGTCTATCACAGTGTCCTTGTCCAATGGATATATTGTTAATGCTATGAATTGTTGTTAATAGATATAGCATGTCTCGTGCATTTTGTTCTTATCTAATATTTTTAATATTATAAAATTACCTAGTACGTTCAATATTAATATCCTTGTGATATTATTATTTTGGTGCATAATTTTAATAATTGTGGTTGAGAATGAGTAAATTTCTTTTTGATTGACAAATACAATATAATTTCTAGAAACACATGTTGGAAGAGTGTTTCGTGTTGTTTGAGCATGTTTGGTTTATACACTGTTATTATTATTTTTAATAATTATTATATGTTAATTACCTGCGCAAAGGAGTTTTTTAATATATGATAATTTATAAATTACATGAAGATAAAATTTTATTGATGGTAACATGTAATTGAAAATTATTTATCAGCCCTAAGGGGATAAATTTTTGTATATTACATGTGATGTCTTTAAGTTGGAATTATAGAGATATATAGTTTACAAAATTTATCTGTCCAAAAGGGATAAATTTTAGACAATTATATATAATTCTCTCCGTTCTTAAATCTTCATGTGATGAAAAATAATTATATATTATATACTCTGTTCAAGAGGATTTTATGATATTTAATTATTTTAGTTATTGCTCATGACTAATTTATTGTATTATGTGTGTCAATCAGTTAAATTTTCTCTTAACAATAATAATGTCATTGTCGAAATGCTGACTAGATCGAATTACAAGAAGTTGAGACAAGATATTGAATTTGCACTAGGAATTATTGACATGGACTTGGCCTTACGCAAAAATGAACCTCCTAAGCCCACTGATGAAAGTACTGACAGTCACATGGAAGAAATCTAATCGTTTGAGCCTGATTGCTATAAAGAGGTTAATTGTTGAGCATGTGCTTAGTGATTTGCCTAAAGATTTGAATGCTAAGGCTTTTATTGAGGCTATTGGTGAGAGATTTAAATTTTTCAACAAAGTTGAGGCTGGATATCTAGTGAACGGGCTAACTAATATAAATATTATTCTTCTATGGAATCAGAGAATTTATACTAAGGATAATCCACATTCAAAACAAGTTGAAGGCCCATAATATCATTTTTTCAGGATGCTTTTATTATGAATCATATTCTGAATGTTTTGCATGCTGATTTTTGCCAGATTAAGACTACTTACAATGCGCAGAATGAAACTTGGGGTGTTAATGATCTGATTGAGAAATGTGCTATTGAAGAAGAGAAGTTAAAAAAAGAAAAGAATGAGTTTGCCTTTACTCTTTGTCCATCAATGATAAAAAAAAATTCTTCAACAAGAATAAAGGGAAATTCAAAAGGTACAATTCTCTTGCTCCTAAGCAATCTTAAAATTTCAAGAGGAAAGGTGACAATGAAAAATATGGAGGAGCACTTATGAAATGATTTCACTGCAATGAAAAGGGTCACGAGAGAATCAATTGCTACAAGTTCAAGGCTTGGTTAGCTAAGAAACAAAAGGGCCAAGGTGAGTTGTTGGTATGTTTTGAATCGAATATGATTGATGTTCCTTTAAAGTCTTGGTGGCTGGATTCTGGTGCTTTCATCCATATAAAATCTACTTTGCAGGGTCAAACAAACCTGAGGAAACCAAGTTTGAGGGAGTTAAAGCTTAAAGTTTGAAATAATGTTTAAAATAAAGGGATGAAAAATATTCCATGTGATAGTGCAGTTGGGAGCCTCACGTATGAACAGGTATGCACCAGACCTGATATTGCTTTTGTTGTCAATACTCTTGGGATACATTTATCAAATACAGGTCATGATCACTGGGCTGCAACCAAGAAAGTAATGAGATATCTACAGCGAACAAATGATTTCATGCTTGTGTGTAGAAGAGTAGAAGATCTCAAGGTGATTGGTTATTCAGATGTTGATTTTGCTGATTGCTCAAATGATAGATGTAAGAACCCGCACCGTTAATTAAGGAAGTTAATTAATTAATTATGTGGAATTAGGAAATAATTCCATAATTGACCCTAATAATTATTATGAGGCTCTAATAATTATAGTAAGTGATTAAGAATGTTGAAAGTCACTTTTCGGAAGAAAAGTGCAGATACCGGTTCTGCTAGTCGGTATAAATGCGTACCGAAAAAGTATCCTAGAAAATTATAATAAGTGCATGATAATTACTAGAATAATATGCAGGACTTGTAAAATGAGTTTCAAGTTAAAATGATGAGAACTGGTGCCAGAAACTGGTACTGGCTATGAAAAACGCGTACTGGAAAGGTGCTCCGAAATTTATAAGAAAAATATGATAATTCTTGTAAAATTGAGTAGGTTAAGAATCCAAAGTTTGGGATTGAAATGCTAAGCGTAGCAATTAAAGTTAATATTGTGGTTAAGTGGCTATATATATGACTTATGCACAAAACCCTAGGTTGATTCATCAGTTTTGTGCGTGAGTGGCTGCTGAGTGTGGGTCTCCTTGCTGACTTGGTGTCTCCTTCACTTGCCTTCACCATTTCTTGAGCTTTGAGGTCATTTCCTTCACAAACTCTTCTCCTAAACACTTGGTGTGAGTGAGGGTCATCTTGGAAAGTGAGTAGTGGCTTGTGTTCGAGTTGTGTTGCTGGTTGAAGGAGAGTTTTAGGGTTGAGTTCCTTGTTTGGGTGGTTGGAGCCTTGTTCTTGGCTTGTGAAGCTCCAAGTATCTTCCTTGTGAAGAAAGAACTCTTCTTGTTGGTCCATTTCGTTTGGTGTTCAAGTCAGAACCTTGGGAGCTGGTTGTGAGCTCCAAGAGCAGCCCTTTGCCTCTGCTTTGAACCTTTGGTGAGTTGTACAACCTTGATCATGGGTTTTTATGGGTTAAAGGTGATAACTTTGCATGTAAATGGGTTAAGCAAGTAACCAGATGGTATGTGAACCTTTAAGGGTATAAAAATGCATGCTTTAACGTGTTTAAGTGTTAAAAATGGAACCTTGGAAGGATATCTTCGCGAAATGCAGAAACTGCATTCTGTCGCAAAATATCCGGATATCTGCTCGTAAAATATCCGGATATTGGATATCCGGATATGGGGATCTGAATATCCGGATATTGATATCCGGATATTGCTAGAGAGATATCCAGATATTGGATATCCGGATATGCCCCCGAGGAATATCCGGATATTCTGGGTTTGTGAGGAACAGTAGCGTACTGTTCATCCAGAACTGATCTATGGGTTTGTGGACCCTAGTTTGAGGAAGTTGAACTTCTGTAATTAATTAATGCAAGTCAGAATCATGGGATTAAGGGCTCATGGCTTGGTGAGAAGCCTTAAGACGTAAAACGTAATGAAAAGGCGTTGTCTTTATGTTGTATACTTGTAGAGTATGATTGTTGATGTATTGTTGGTCCATATCAGATTGTGATCTGCTGTGTGTTGGACTTGAGCTGTGGACTCTTGGCTTTGGGTGTTAGCTTGCAAGGTAAGCTTTTGTGTCCTCAGTTTAGCCATGTTATGGTTCCACCATGTCCGATGGGGGTATGGTTATATGCATGCTGTGTTACATGCTTTGAATATTTGAAATGTTGTTGAGCTTTATGTGTAATGGCTTTTAATATGCATGTGTTGTTCCATCTTGACGGTAAGCCTGAGTATGTGGCGTCATACAAGACGGTGATCCGGGGTGGATGCAAGTAGCGTCTTGCACTATGTGTGGGTATTAGACGTATATAAATCCTGCATTTCTCTGACCAGTAGAATAGAATTGACATACATGACATGATTATCTGCTGCATAGCACTATTTTAGAACTGATGATGATAAACTGCTTTTGAACTTATATTGCACATGTAAGTGAGCTTGGGGTGGAAGATCCTTGAGGACCCCTTGCCTTACTGAGATTTCTTGTTTAGAGATCTCACCCCACATTTGGGGAATGCTTATTTCAGGTTCAGGTAGTATGGTGACTGATGCCTCTGGCGGCAGGAGGCCAGAGCTTAGTTAATGGTATTACTGCTTATTTGCTAGCATGACTGGACTGGATGCTGTTTATGTTTTTCGCATTATTATTATGTTGTTGATGTTGAGACTTATATGGGCTTGTTGCCTTATTTGGGTGAGCATGGGAGTTGTCCATGTCACTATGTTGTTAGTACTTTTGAGTTGATTTGTATAAACTGATAGTTGGTTCGGTCTACGTGTTGTAGTTTCGTGACTAGAGACATACTAATGTTATTTTAATTAATGAGGTATTTCAGTTAGATGTCTTTTGCAATTTACCTACAGGCATGATTTTATTTAATTGATTAATTAAGCAAGTTGGTAATGATGATGACGTCATAATTGAAAAGAAAAAGATATTCCGCATTTTTAATTAAGCGCAACTTAATACGATAGTATGATAACATTATCAGATATATACGGGATGTTACAATAGAAAATAACTTCTGGATACATTTTTGTGTTGGCTAGTGGTGTTATCTTATGGAAAAGCACAAAACAAACTCTCATCATGAGTTCTACTATGTATGTTGAGTTTGTCGCTTGTTATGGTGCTTTTATTCAAGCAGTGTGGCTGAGAATTTTTATCTCTGATTTGCGGTTAGTGAACTCTATATCCAAACCTATGGCGATCTATTGTGATAATATTGCAGTTGTGTTCTATTCCAAGAATGACAAGGTTAACAATGTTTCAAAACACATGGAAATCAAATGCTACACAATCAATGACTTGGTTAAAAAAGGTGACATTGCTATTGAAAATATTAGGATTGAGTTCATGTTGGCAGATCCATTGACAAAGGGATTGTGACCCGTATTGTTCAAGGAACATGTGATGAATATGGGTATCTTAAATTCTTTTCATTCCCTTGATTAGTGGCAACCATGTTTATTTATTTTGCTTTCAGTTATTCTGCATGCAGACTGATGCCTTTTTATAAGAACTATTGAAGTTTTATGATTGATGATCATCGTTATTTTGTTATTATTTTTCTTTTGTCGATTGAGAAACATAATTGTCTTTAAACATGTTGTGAAGTTTAAAGATATATAGTTGTCACTGTTGAGATCTCATGTTGTACTGTGACATACTGGCTTGCTTAAGAAAAGCAATTTCATGTGAATTGCAGTGATACGATTTCATGTTGTTGAGAAATTGCATCAAGAAGTGTAATTTCGTGTTGCTTGGAAATTGCACTCATGTAATTTCATGTTGTTGAGAAATTACATTGAGGACCAATAAGAATTAGTGTGTTACATTGTTGAACACATTTTGGCACTAATTCTTACTACACTACTAGATTCGTGATTCATGAAGATGTCATACTCATTGTACGTGAGTGTGGAAGGTCTTATGCTATGATATTTTTGGTATATTGATCGTCATGTTCCTATATTATTGGGTTATGTTGGATTAAATTGTATTGAGATGCTGGAATTTGAATATTGTTTTTCAAAATCATGGCAACATCAAATAATTTTTTGAGTAAATACACGATGACCGTTTTAGTCCCTAGCAAATAAAAAGGTCCATCGTGGTCCCTAAGAAATTCAAAATGTACCCATTTAGTTGAAATTGTGATCCCTCACAAATTTAAAAAAGATCCATATTAGTCCTCAAAATGACTAAAATGGGTTCATTTTGAGTTTCTTAGGGACCACGATGGGCCTTTTTATTTGCTAGGGACTAAAGCGGACATCGTGAAATTTGCTGAGGACCAAAAAGGGTATTTACTCTAATTTTTTAGTTATTAACCTGATTGAGTCATTTTCAAATAAAATAATTTTCAAAATAATATTAAATCAATTAATATAGCCCAAGGGAAAGAACGTTAAAAAATTTCCTTTATGTGTGCAATATTAATTAATTAATTTTATGTTTTAAAATTAATTAGGTTAATAGATATTCGAATTCTATTATTTTGATTAATCTATTATGATCATGTTAAGTTGGACTTATGGCATTTGTTGGTATTGGACTTAGTTGAGCAGTAGTGTAGATTTTAGTGTAACACTAGTTTTCATAATGGGTGGACCTAGTGGATACAAATTCTTTTCAGTGTATTTGGTTAGGTCTCCTCTGTAGCCTATTTATATTGGAGTTAGACCTTATCAGCCATCAAGCTCTAATCACAAGAAGGCTGCAATTTTTGAAATAGGCAATAGAGAGAAATATCCTGGCATCTAATTTTCTTATTTCCTCTATCTTTTCTCTAACTTTGTGATGGCCTAACAAGATATGCAAAATCATAACTTTGATTTATTTTTATTTGGCATTTTATATTCATATAAATGATTCATTAATAATATTTATCAACTCTGCCACACTTTATTAAAACACAAACAGAGCCTTTAAATAGGCATTGAACATAACTCAAAGAGAAATTAACATCAGCTAATCTAAGAGTAGATTCTATCATTCTAACAAGCATTAAACTGGAAAATTGAAATAAATAACGAAAACAAGAATTATACTAGTGGCCGACTCAGTCAAAAACAAATATCAATTTTGGATCAGTCCGCATGTGTGCAAAGCCACTGACTATGAGCGCAAAGATATTAGTGGTGCATGTGTGCGTATATTGTTACGGAGGAAGGATATTCTTATTATCAAAATTTTCTACTACTATCTTATTATTTATCTAATCACTATTGGATCAAAAATTTTTCTTTTTTCAAAAACTTTTTAGCATTTTTTTTTTAATTCAATGGTGATTAGATAGGTAATAAGTTAATAATAGAAAATTTTAATAGTAAGAATATCCTTACTCATAGTTATGATAGTAAGATAGACTCATTTGCATTGTACCTACCACCACCCCATTGGATTTGCAACAGGGTGAACCCCTTAGCGCACACGTAACGTGCAACAATGATGATTTACGTGATGGTCTCTTAGTTATTATTGTTTGTTTAAAACACATTAAATTGTCTTTAGTTGTGGACTTTTAGATTGTCTTTCGGACAAACACGACAAGACTTAATTGGCCTACTATCATTACAAATTTGATCAATTGAAACGATAAGATGTGTACTCAATAAAATCTAAAGACATGCTTTAGTAAAGTTAAGATATGATTAAACTTGGGTTATTTTTCTTACCTCCATTCCATACTTGTTAGCAGGATTTAATGGGGAATTATTATTTTTTAGATTATATGGAAACTATACAAAGCTTTCTTTATTACGTGCACCAAATAGCCTACAAGGACATGAATGTTATAGAATAATTGTGTCCTGCGTCAGTTTGACATAGGCCAATATTAGGGATGTGCATGGATCGAATTAAAGTGAATATTTTGAAGAACTGAACCGAATTGATTTAACGGTTCAGTTTGAATTGAAAACAGTTCGGTTTGGTTCTATTTAAAAACAGTTCAGTTCGGTTCAGAATCGATTTGGGTCAAACCTATTTTGAAAAAAATAAAAAAATAAAGAGATAAAATAATTCAGTTCGATTCGAAAATAATTCTGTTCTGTTCGGTTCTTAAATTGGTTTCTAAAAACCAATTTTTTTAAAATCAGTTCAATTTAGTTCACATATCAATTCAATTTTTTGATTCTCTTACACACCTATACAGAGGCCCCCGTTATAACCTGCTATCCCCACAATCTTACTTTGCGAGAAATGAATGCTGAAGATTAGAGGAAGATATATTAGCCTTCTATTGAACTGTGTGGGATTAGAGACATACTCTTCTACACGCCAATAATCTTAATATGGAGTATTGGGCTCTAATTCTAAGGATATTAAAATCCTTTAGGCTAAACATGTTTTGAAAAAAGTTCTTATAACGAAAAGTTTTTTTTTTTATAATAAAGAAAAAAGTTAAAAATTAAAAGGTTTTAGGAAAAACTTTTTTTTAAGTTCTTATCTATTTTTCTTCAATTGTGTATTTTTTTTAAAATAAAGAGTGATAAAGATAGAAGGAGATAATTTTCTTAAAATATGTGTTTTTAAGCTAAAATTTTTATGTAATTTTCAAACAGCTTTTAACTTCTTTTTTAAAAAAAATTTAGCTTTAACTTATAACTACCTTCTAGCTTAAAAATAACAACATCCAAACAGGAATACGTGACAAACACGACTCTAGATTATTAGGGATGGTACAAAGATTGGCATCGTAACGGAGCATCCGGTTTCTTTTCGAGAACTACATCATAGAAATGGAACGGCACGGCAAAGTAAAAATGTAGCTTATTCGGGATACTGATCAAAATGTCACTGTTCACCAACTTTTTTCCCTAAATGTCACGCGAACAGTGTTATTTCCCAATCTGCCTCGGGGGCAAGTTCGCTTCTGACACAAGTGATCTCGGTTTGCTGACGTGTCATATTTTTAGTAGATAACAAGTATTAAATTTAAAAAAAAAAAATTCAAAAAAAATGAAGTTCGCCTAAGAAGAACTTGGTTAAAATATTCTTGAAACCGAGGTCGTCTGTGTCAGAAGCGAATTCTGACACCACCAGAAAGCTGACACATCAGCAAACCGAGGTCGCTTGTGTCAGAAGCGAACTTGCACCGTGGCAGATTAGAAAATAATACTGTTCGTGTGGCATTTAAGTAAAAAAATTGATGAACAGTGGCACAATGTTCAGTGTTCCATCTTATTCCTTACACAGACCGAGCACCAAACCTGTCAATCATAACCGTAAGTCCGTAACCTTTCAAATTCAATCACGGGCAATAACATAGCTCAAACTAAAAAAGCATAAAGTAGATGTCATCATTCATTATTTATAATACACGCCTATGGATCTAAACCCAAATAAATATTAGTTGGAAATGCCGTTGATGAAGTCAGGGTCATCTCCCATGGACTCCAAAATCTCATAAGGAAGGCACACTTCAAGGTCAACGCTACCTTCTTCTGCCCCAGCAAACATGGTAACCATTCCATTAATATTAGTTGAACCGCCACTTCTCACTGCCACAGGTTTTCCCCAACCAAAGTCGTTACCATAAACATCGAACCTTGGGGAACTTCCCGTGGCCAAGGCGAATCTATTAGACAACCGATCCGGTTGAAGCAGGATTGGGGTTCTCGCCATAGACTCATAGTGACTCTTCACCTTCTCATCAGATTGCAAAGCTATCATCTTGTTCATCTCCCAAGCACCTTTGCAAAACCCACCTTCAAGTAGTTCCCCTGCTTTCATAGTCACAACACCAACCTGCAATGCGTTTCCAAAATAATTCTCTGGCAACGGTGGAACCAATCTCCTCCGAACATCTATTGCTAACAAGTAACAAATCTCTTCTTGTGGGTCAACTCGCTTGCAAGGAATCACACAGCACCAAAGGTGAGTTAAAAGCGCTTGGAGAGAAGATATTTTTTGAGCGGTGGCCTCTGCATTAGCTTTTGATTTGAGTTGCGATATTTTTTCCTTCGTGAAATGGAAGATCCGAACAGGTAGTGGTTTCGGATGTGGGTTGGGGTTTTCGGAGTGTTGAGTCTCTTTCTTTGTGAAAGGAAAGCGTATTGGAGGGTTAATGCCATCGAGAAACCAATGTTCAAGTAATGGGAGTTTGGTTATTTTATCGAAACCACGTGAGATTTCAGCCCATGAATTGATGAAATGCCAAAACGACTTGCCGTCAGCAGCCACGTGGTTGATTGTGCAGCCAATGAAGATGCCGTCAACTAGGTTGGTGACTTGCACTGCTAGCAACGGCTGCGATGTGCCTTCTTTGTTTTTAACTCCGTTAAGTGGAAAGAAGGAGTGAACAATTGGAGGAACGTAGTTGGGTTTAAGGATGTCAGCAACACTAGTGTTCTCTGCTACGGCATGGACAAACAGTACACCGACGTTGTTGCACGCGATGAAAGCGGATGCAGTGTTGTCTTTGTGTTCTGTAATGATGAGACAACCTGCGAAGGGTGGAAAGAATGCAAGAGTGGAGGAAAGTGAGCGTTCGAGGTTCTTGATTTGGATTTGGATTTGTGTGTCTTCTGCGTTGATGGGGTTGTGAAAAAGAAGCCCTTTTTGGTTCATCCGAAGGTTGAGGGATTCGAGATCCCATGGAGTTAAATGGATTTTCTGAAACTGAGTTGAGTCAACGTCAGCCTGACTCGGAGCTTGGATCGTACTGGTCGAGATGACTCGGACAGCTGACATGGTTGAAGCGTAGACAGAGGTTTTTTACTCTGTATTTTGCGTGAGAGAGGGGACATTAACCATCTCTCAACTTCATCTTTTAATGGATGCATTGGGAACATAGAAAAGAATTATTATTATTTTAATTAGTTGAAATAAAATAAAATAAATAATAATCAAATGAAGTTTATTTATTTTATTTAATATTTTTCATTTAATTCAAAAATATAAAATAACATTAATTTAGTATTTAGTATTTTTTATGGAAAAAAAGTTTCCGATGTTACTTTAGATAACTTTATCTAATGTTCATCGAAACGACGTCATTTTAGGGTTGAAAAATTAAAAAATTAGAGTGATAAAGACTATTATAATCCTGAAATAAATTAAAATTATAAAAATACCTTGATTCCGTTCCAAAACAAGGTCGTTTTGATAAACATTAGATAAAATTATTTAAAATAACATCGACAAAAAACAAACTCATTTTTTATTTTATTCGCTTTTGACAATTTTGTTACAACTTATTCTATATCCCTCCATCACATTATATTCTACTTCATCAATTATAATATGTTCAATTATATGCAACTTGTCTCTTATCAAAATTATAAACAAAGCATCAAGCTACCGATGAGGAATATTTTAGAGGAATCTTCAATTCTCCGATAAATTTTCAACTTAATATATACTGGAGGAGCCTCGATTTTCTCACTTGCTCACATGTCATCAGAAAAAGAGAGTTAGCAACATTATTTGACATTTTTTAATATATTTTATTATTAAATCAAATCTCACGTTAGTCTTATTAAATAATTTGTTTTTTTTGAAGTATCTAATATTATTTTAAATAATTTTATCAGATGTTCACTAAAATGATGTCGTTTTGAGGTTGAAAAATTAAAAAATTAGAATAATAAATATTATCATAATCCTAATATAAATTTAAGTTACAAATACTATATTGATCAATGATCATAACGTGTTTAGATTAGTTTATTTTAGATATATAAAAATGGTTATTAATCAAATTTAAAAAAATGAAAACCAAAGTATTATTTATCAAAGATGAACTGTTACGCAACACGCTCTCAATGGCGGAGTCAGCTCCAATTTGAGCCTGGATCAAAAAATTATACGCATATTTTTTTTTAATTTTAGTTAGTTTATATCATAATATATCTAAATTATATTAAATATTGAGCACTTGAGCAGGCAACACACCAAAAAGAGTTATAATTTTATTGAATATTTTTAATAAAAATATTTTATTTTTTTATACAAGTAGAAATTGAACACATAATTTAATGCAACTTATCCAAATCTTTTATCAAAAATATTTTAAGTTATTGATGAAGCCAATTATAAATTGTAACACGGGCCAAATTATAATTTTAACCCTGGCCAAATTATAATTAATTATATATAATAACTACAATTTGTTAAAATTTAGCCCGTACCAAGACCATACCAAGTTATATGTGGCTCTGCCACTATATGCTCTATTTTTTTTTTACAAAATAATTGATATTTCAAAAACGAATCATACATGTAATGTTAGAAAAAGTTTTAATAAAAAATACACCATTAGGACCCTACGCATACGTATTCTAAAATTTTATCTGCATGCAACATTTAATTATTATTTTTGTGCCTTATAATATTCCTAACTTAATTAAATAGTAAATTACATGTAATTAAGTAATTTAGTATGTATTAGTGGGTTGAAATAAGTAAAAGGCCTAATTAAATTAATTAGGGTCACTTTTGAGATAAAAAGTGCAGTCGGTGAAAATTATGGAGAAAGTGTGTGTAGGTAAAAATACCCAAAATAAAAAAGTAAAAGTAGAAATATTCCTAGAAAAATATTTTAGGCCTTTGGGTAAAGTTTGAAAGAGAACAGAGTTAACTAGATAGATAAATTTTTACCCGATTGAACTTAACTTAAGTAAGTTAAGTCAAGATACCACACAACTCTCTCATTTTTTTTTCTTATTCTTTGATAGCCACCAAAGAGAGGGAGGGAGATGAGAGAAGCTTTTCAAGCCCTAAGATCACAACTCTCTCATTTCTTAACCATTTTCATTGATTCCAAATCCTAAATCACTTCAAATATTTCCCTCCTTCTTAACCCTAACTTAGTTTTGAGTGGAAACCTTGTGGAGGGAGATATTTTCTTGGTAGAGGGGAAAAAATTTGATATTGGAGGAGCTTGAGGTGAAGTCTTCCATTCTTGTGGCTTGGAACTCCTTCTTTGGATCATTGTGGTTGTGTTTGTGGTAAGAACTCTAACTCATTTGGTTATTTTGAGTTTGAGCAATAGTTAGAGTTTAGTTTATTAAAATGCATGAATAGTGGGATATGTTGGAGAGAGATTGAGACTAAATTCCTTTGTAAAAGTTGTTAGGAAACGTAAATAAACGGTAGAAGTGAAGTCAGTTTGTGATTTGAGTTAGTTTCAACAATCTTAGAAAATTATGCTTAAAAGTGTGGATTTTCTTGCATTGTTGAGCCTTGATTGATTGTGTCCATATGATTGCTAGATTGAAGCAAGTGGACCAATTGTGAGTGATCAAGCCATGAGGGAACCAATGGAGCTTGGTTTGGGTACTTGAATTATTTCAAGGATTGGTAAGTAGCCTAACCTTGTGGTCAAGCATTGTGGTGCCTTGTGTGACTAATGTGAATGGAAGGATTCCTTTAGTTACCATGGGACTATTGATAAGTTAATAGAATATGCACCTAAATAGAGGTGTTGAGTAGGAAAGCTTGTTTTAATAACAATTCCAAATAAATTCTTTGTTGATTGAATTCTGGATTTTGTTTAGGTAACGTTGGTGATTGGAAGGAATTACCAAGTGTCATACCAAGAAAGGTTGGTGTGGATAAGTGAGCTAGAGGAAAGCTTGATTGTGGAACTTGGTGAAGGACAAAGGTAGATTGGAAACAATAAAGGTAAACCTTTGGATCTTGGAGGTTAATCCCTCTTGTTGTTCCACCATTGCTTTTATGGAAGTAATGGTTAATGAATGGATGATTGAGTGGTAATATTAGTATTATGGTATGTTTACATTCATATAGTATTGGTGTGTCATTGGAGAAAGGGCCAATGGACAAGCACTAGGGGCTAGGTTGTATGTTTAGTGGAAAGGACTAAGATGCAATTGAAGCGTGTGTGATGATTTGATTGTTTAATTCTTTGGCCATTTGAATGCATGAGTATGTTGTGATTAAATCATTACTTATAGTGCCTCTAGATATATGATGTAGTTCATTCTATGTGTATACTAACCCTTCATGCAGGAAGTGAACTCTGGAGTTGGAGGAATTCTCCAAGAACCCTGGGTTTATTGAGTTTTATCTTATCCCGTTTGGGAACTGTTATTTCAGGTACTAGCATGGATGATGCAGGTCGGGAACGAGGCAAGAGGCCTGAGTAGATTTCCATATGATAGCATGTGATATGATTGTTTTGAAGTGCCTCATATGTATTTATATTTGATTGCATCTTATATTTTGGTAGAAAGATATGTATAGGATGCACATTTAGTAGTAATATTTTAGTGGACTAACAGTATGTATTTTTGGGGACTTAGACCATGACCATAGTCATTTTGCATCCTTGATAGTTGAAAGGAGCAAAATAGCTTTGATCATGTGTTTTGTTAAGCCTAAGTTCTAGAACCCTGATCATTATGTAATTGTATTTGCATATATGTGATAGAAGGGCTTTCAAGCCTCTTTGGATATCATGTGAGCCTTGAAATGGCAAGAATCATGTATTGAAATGGTTGTATAATGTCTATTAGGTGAAAGAAAACTTTTGGGGTTGAGAATCAATGTAAATATAATGATATTATGTCTTGTTGTCCATTTTTCATATGATATATGATATATTTTGACCCTTATATCTTGATGAAAGTTATAGATCTTTTACTTAACTTTCTAACGAGACCAAGATTGCGTCAATCGGATAAATATAACTCAAGTTATGGGTAAAATATTAATGTAGGGTGAAATCTCCAGACCGCGTCGCTGTGAGCGGCAAAGTTGGCGCTGTCAGTGCGGGATGACGTGAGGAAGTCGGTGTTCCAGCACTACCAGCACTGGACCCCTGTGTAATTCAACATCATTTTCTTCAAAACTTCATAACTTGAGCTATGGTACTTCGAATTGAGCGCGGTTTGAATCCACCCGTAGATAACGAAGAGATATAAAACATATTGGGAGATGAGGATTATAAAAGTAGGATAAAATTTCTTAAATAACTAAAAGTGTAGATGTTTAGTGTTAAATAACAATAAAAATGAGTTTTAAGCCTTGTTGGTCTAAGGGGACTACTTGGCACAATATGGTAGCAACGTATGGTTTAAATAAAACTACATTAAGTGTTCCACTTAAAGTTTAAGTTACGATTACAGTTATTCGAATTGTTTTAATTACGAAATTAATTTTAAACAAGAATATTTATAAATAAAAAGGAAAAAATTTATCCGTACTTTAATTCAATTGTTGTGAATGTAACTGCGTCTAATGTCATACATAATGTTAACAAACCGGTTCTAGAACGGAGTGTTACATGCCTTGTCGTTATTTTTGGCTGAGAATAATTTTCATAATAAAATTGGCAAATTATATTATAAAGTTGTTGTGAAGTAGTTGGTCCTTCCCTCACCTACTACGGATGAGAACAGGCTAAGTATAAATAAGTTACTATTCTTTTAAAAGCTACTCAGTTAAAAGGTTATATTTTAGTGAATTCATAAAAAAAATTTACGATCCAACTTATTTAAATGAACATGAATATATTATTATTATTATGTTTTGAAATTATACTTGTTAACTTATTTAAAGGCATAAATCCATTGATTTACATGAAGACATGTTAGCCTATTTAGGTATAGTTTTGGTGGCTTATTTTTATTTATTTATTTTGCTTTACCAAGAGGTATTCTCATTCAATCCCCTCCAGTTACTTTATCCTCGAAGTACAGTCTCTAAGGCTAGCTCTTCATTGATACAGCGGGTGCTTTGAATATTTGTCACCTAAGAGGAGGTGAGACTAATTCCCCAAACGAGGCTTTGAGTGCAAAGGTATACCTTTGGCCCTTAAAAGCTGCTACAGAGAATCGAACACAAGGCCCAATTCTTGGGGCACGGTTCATTACCAATTGTGCCCACCCTTAGAGTTTGGTGGCTTATTTAAATGTCTTATATCATATTTATAATATTTTATATCATTACAAAATTAAGATTAACATAATATATACTTTTAAAATGTACAAAAATAAGAATCACTTAATCATACTATTATTTTTATTAATATTTATAAAATTTAATGCAAATAATTTAAAAAGGAATAATTGTAATTTAACGGTTTAATAAATACAAATCGCATTTTATATACAATATTATTGAATTGGAAAAATATAAATTATATATCGTAGTAAATTGATTATATATATATGGAGAAGGTTCTTTGACTCCAGAGTAAGATTTAGAAGTTTTACTCCTCATCTCAGTCGTGGATGGACAGAAATCAACAGTTGTGATTTATAGTTTAATTAATAATTAATTAATTAGTATGATTTCCTAAACTATAATCGTTAGATGAGCGGAAATTAACGATTAAGATGAAGAGTAAGACTTGTAAGTCTTACACTAGAGTCAAAATATTCATCTCTTATATATATATATATATATATATATATATATATATATATGTATATATATATGGACAAGATCCTTTGACATTTGTGTCAAACAAATAAGTTTGAAATTGAATCTTAACTGTTGATTTTCGTCAATCTAGCGACTATAAATTATTGGAAATTAATAATTAATTAATAAATATGACCCAATAAATTATAACCATTTGATTCACGAAATCAACAGTTAATGTGATCTCCCGCCTCAAAAAGATTAATCTTCGGCTGTCAGCTGGAGGATACCTTGGGAAACCAAAAAAAAAAAAAAATCAACAGTTGAGATTTTGTATCAAAAGATCCTGCCCCATATATGATGGTGCAAGAGATTTAATTATTCTCATTACAGGTGGTACGGTTTCTTGGCAATCAAGATTACTAAAGTGAATTGCACTTTCTACAACAGAGCGGAGTTCATTGTAGCAACCAAAGCTTGTAAAGAGTTGCTATGTATGAAGTTTTTGAGAGAGCTTGGTTTCACTCAAAAGAGAAATATCTTACTTTGTAACAACCAAAGCATTGTACACCTAGTCAATAACTCTAACTTCCATAAAAGATCCAAACATATTGATGTAAGGTATCATTGGATAAGAGATGTGCTAGAAGCCAAAGAAATGGAGCTTGAGAAAGTTCACACTGATGACAATGGTTCAGATATGATGACAAAGGCACTTCCTAGAGAGAAGTTTGAATTTTGTCGGATTGTTGTTGGCATGAATTCCACTTGATGATTGATGTTTGTAATCTCCCTCATTGGACTGGGGGAGATTTATTGGGCTTTTATTATTTTTAAAGTCAAGTCCAGCCCAATAAGGAAAAGTAGGGTTCCTACTTGAAGAAGTCTTCAGTATCCATAGAGAAAAGAGTGTGAGAGAAACCATAGAGAAAGAGAAAGAAACCATAGGGAAAAGAAGGACAGAGCAATTTTCTGGAAAATCGCTGGAGAAGAAATTTCAATAGCAATCTACTTCATTCTATGTTTTCTCCTTCGTCTACCGTCGGATCAAGCTGGGATTTTTTTTGCATATTCCCAACTCATCACTCTTCTTATCCAACTGTGGTTTTTCTATTTGGAGGATTATATCTTCACCAGAAAATTCCAAACCGAAATAGTTTCCTGTAGAGTGCTACATAAGGCAGCATACTTGCGAGAGCAATTTCTTATTCGTTCACCTTTGGATCGTGTTGAACATTTGACAGCAAGTTGTACACTCAATGCACTTCATATCTAACAGGTAGCTTGTCGATTGGAGCTTTCAAGAGGGATTTGTTTAGCTGCAAATAAAGGGAGTTATAATTCCTGCTCTGTTTCGGGAAATGAAGTTCAAAGGGGAATATCTCTTTGATCAACTGTTGGATTGTTCTCAAAATTGGACAGTGTGTTCCTCTCTTGTTGCGCTTTAATCTAATTGTTGCAATTTGGGAGTTGATACTTCTAGTAGTTGGAATTAATATCGGACATAAGCTTGTTTATATATATGTATCTTGTGTTTTTGGTACAACTTGTTGTTGAGTTGCTTGTTGGTGCTCTTATTGATTGTAATTATTGTTGGAACCCTTGTAATCTCACTTTTTGATAGTGGAGAATTTAGGTGGACTCTGAATCCGGTCCCATGGTTTTTACTCCTCATGTTGAGGAGGTTTTTCACATTAAACAATTGATTTGTGTTGCTCGGTGTTTAGTTGTTTCATAGTTGTTATTGGAACATTTATTTTGCTTTTGCAAACCATTATCAACAAGTCCTGAAAAGGGAAATTGGTGTTGATTTCCTAACACCTCGCATCACAAGAGAACTCTATCTCGATGAGAATGCCATTGAGATAAGTCCCCTGGCCAAACAAGGATACCAAACATCGACATTCCAAGGCTCCCAATAGCCAAGATTAGTTTTACTCAAACGAAGCTTGTTGGGGAATCATTCACACCATTTTGGGCAGCTTCGTCGAAGATGGAGAGTTTAAAGGAGTAAAAAAGAAATACCTCAAAGTCACTATAGCCATTAGAGCCCACCCCAAGTTCAAGATGTCTTACAACATACTTCGAACCCATCTTTATTTTTTTGAAAATGAGGACCACGAAAACACCAACCCAAGCCATGACAATCCCTTAGTAATGTCCAAAGCATAGTGAATATCTAGGTTTGGAGCATATTCGTCAATGTGGGTAACTCAGTCATCATCATTTTCCTAGGTATGTTCATAAAACAACTAGTGATCGAAGAGTAACTAAGGGACCTCCTCTGTGCTAGATTTATCCTTGAAGTTAAATATGTCACTTGATTGTCAAACATAATATTGTCAGGAGATACAAGAATTGACATATATGGGTTGATTATACCGAACTAAAAAAAGTTTGTCCCAAGGACTTTTACCTTTTTCCTAACATTAGCGAGCTAGTAGACAATAAGGCTTCTGCCTCTTCTTCCTCATAGATGCCTACTGTGAGTACAAGCAAACGTCCACCCATGCACTAAGGCAACAAGACAAAAACGAAATTCATCACAAAGATTTCAAGCTATTATTACAAGGTAATGTCTTTCAGACTCAAGAAAGCTAAGGCAACTTATCTTCGCATGATTGGCAAAGTTTCGAAGAGCAAATAAGAAAAGGGTGCTAGATGTATACATTGGTGATATGATTGTCCAAATTTCAAAGATTATAGACCATGTCCCATATGTAACACCTCGTATATATCCGGTAATGTTATCATATCATCGTATTAAGCTGCGCTTAATTAAAAATGCGGAATATCTTTATCTTTTCATTTATGACGTCATTATCATTACCAACTTGCTTAATTAATCATTTGAATAAGACCACGCCTGTATGTAAATTGCAAAAGACAGCTAACTGAATACCTCATTAATTAAAATAACAGATATAAGTCTCTAGTCACGGAACTACAACACGTAGACCGAACAACCTACTAAGTTATACAACTCAACTTAAAGTACTAACATAAAGTGGCACGGACAAACCCCATGCTCACCCAAATAAGGCACAAGCCCAACAGAAGTCTCAACATCAACAGCATAATAAAAGCAACTGAAAACATAACATCAGCAGAATATCCAGCATCCAACATGTCAGCATAATAAACAGCAATAATCATCAACTAAGCTCTGGCCTCCTGCCGCTAGAGGCATCAGCCCCCATAATGCCTGAACCTGAAATAAACGTCCCCAAACGTGGGGTGAGATCTCTAAACAAGAAATCTCAGTAAGACAAGGGGTCCTCAAGGATCTTTCACCCCAAGCTCACTTACATGTGCAATATAAGTTCTAAAAGCAGTACTTCAATATCAGTTCCAAAATCAGTGCAATGCAACAGATATTCATGTCATGTGTGTTATAACTATTCTACTGATCAGAGAAATACAGGAATACGTCTATTACCCACATAATACCAGCCCATGTTGTACCCGCCCACAGGAATACCCCATGGCGGAACACCACATACATATCATATAGCATTTGCACTTAATAGTTCAATAGAATTTCAGCAAAACAATACATGAAAACACATCATGCATATAACCATCCCCCCATAAAGTATGGTGGAACAGACAATGGCTAAACCGGGGACACGAAAGCTTACCTTGCAAGCTAGCTATCCAAGTCAAGAGTCCACAATACCTTAGAGTCCACAAACAGCAAGATCACAATCTGTTTGGACCAACAATATTATCAATATTTATGCACAACAAGCATATGATTCAAAAACAACGCCCTTCCTTTACGTTTTACATCTTTAGACTTCTCACAAAGTCATAAGCCCTTAATCACTTGATTCTGACTTAGTTTAATTACTACAGAAGTCCACATAAATCGATCATAGCTCCACCAACCCAAAATGACAATTTGTACGAACAGTGCCTTCACTGTTCTTCGAAATCCAGAATATCCGGATATCCATATCCGGATATTTCGCGACAGAATGCAGTTTCTGCATTTCGCGAATATATCCATCCAAGGTTCATCTTTTACTACTTCAAAACGTTCAAGACTCCATTTTTAGGTATATTAAGGTTCATACTCAGATTACATACTTGTTTAACTTATTAAACATGCCAAGACATTAACTTTAACCCATTAAACTCATGATCAAAGGTGGTAAACTTACCCAAGGTTGAAACAGCCAACCAAAGGTGCTCTTGGAGCTCACATGACAACTCCAAGGTACTGACTTTGAAGGGAACGAAAATGGACCAACAAAATGAGTTCTTCCTTCACAAAAGAAGCTACTTGGAGCTTCTACAAATAAGAACAAGGCTCCAACAACTCAAAACAAGGAAACTCAGTTTACTCCCCAACCAACAGTGGCTGGAAGTTCTGAATATAATCCACAACTCCTCACAATGCCAACTCTCAAGTTTACTCCCCAACCAACAGAGGCTTAAAGATGAAGAGAAATGAGAAGAAAGGTGCAAACTTGGGAGATTTTCAAGCCAAAGAGGTTAAGAAGTGAAGGTGGCAGCAGCTGGCCCCAAAACACACGTATAGTGGCTGAAGAATCAGCCTAGGGTTTAGTGCCAAGCACTATATATAGGTGGTTAAGTCATAAACACACAGTATTATCGTTAATTTCTACGCTTAGCCTTTTAATCCCAAACTCAGGATTCTTAACCTACTCATTTTTACAAGATTTATCATATTTTTATTTTATTTTTTCGCAGCACCTTTCCGGTACGCGCTTTTCATAGCCAATATCAGTTTCTGGCACCAGTTCTCATTATTTTAACTTGAAACTTGTTTTACTAGTCCTATTTAATATTCTAGGAATTATCATGCACTTATTATAATTTTCCGGGATACTTTTTCGGTACGCATTTATACCGAGTAGCAGAACCGGTATCTGTGTTTTTCGTCCGAAAAGCGACTTTTTTGCATTATTACTCACTTACCATAATTATTTAAGCCTCATAATAATTATTAGGGTCTATTATGAAATTATTTCCTAATTTCACATAATTAATTAATTAACTTCCTTAATTAACGGTGCAAGTTCTTACACAATACCTCGCTAAAGTCTTCCAGTAATTAAGGAAACACAACATACATTGTAATTGCACTGTTGCGATGTCTTACAACTTCACTCTGGTAAAACTCAATATTTATCCTTTAATTTCCTATTGTTAATCTATGATTGGTTTAAAGATCTAATAATTATATAACACATGTCGGGTGGAAATGGCAGTAGCAAAAGTCAAAAAAATATGGTGTATGGCATTTAGCTAGCGGTGTAAATGAATTGTTCTGATCCTTTTGATTTGCAACAACCTTATTTTTTGTTATTAATCCATTTTAATGTTGATTAATGGACACGTCAATATGGTATCATTCCAAATGTTTGTTTTCTATCTATTGGTAGACATGTTTCTTCATAGGTTGAAGAATATATAGAGAAAAGCCAACAGAAAAATGAACTATTATTTTATGAACTAGATTTTTCGTCGTGCATTTAATACAACATAGACAAGCCTATAATTGCCAAAACTTTCTCATGATGCAATGCGAGAATCAAGGAATGTTCACCACTTATAAGACAACACATGGCCACAATCAGCCACCGAAACAACTATCATAGTAGACGAGAAGACATTGTCCAAAAATTCTTCCACACGTAATGTATGATCAAACACATCAAGCGATCAAATAACAAGGTGCACGACTTAACAAAAAAGCTTAGAAAGGTCTTCTCTCCCTTATCAAATTCATCCCAATTGCTATGCCGATTGATTTGTAAACAAACACATAGTAGTCAAGCATAACGTTGCTATACAACACTCAACTTGATATGCCAAGTAGTCAATCATAAAGGCGAGATCGACATAGCCACATATGAGGAATCAACTCAGCCAAGGAATGTTAAAGTCCAACTTTTGGCAAAACACTTAGACCAATTGCACTCTCTGAAGTTAATCTGTAAAGACTGATCGAAAGTGAACTTATAAGCTTGAGACTGTCAGCTATAAAATGACCTACTAGTATCCTAAAAATATACACATCATACGATGTAATTTCCATACATCTTGACACTCTGACATTGCAAACTACTAAGTTGGTGAGCTTTTGTTCTGGATAAGTCACACTGGTCCAGTCCAATGGGTTGGCCACTAAGGCCAATATAAGAGGTCAAACTAGTATTTTAAAACTCGGCCCGGTCATCGACTTGGTCAAGGTACTGGGTCACTGGTTCAACCAGTTTAATTAAATTTATATTAAATTATACAATATATTATAAGGTGCATTTTGATCAACAATTGAAGGTAGCCCAGTGGTAAATGGTAACACTACTATTGCAACTTCGGCAAGTGCACCGGTCGTAAAAGTAATAAAAGTGTACTGAGTACGAGATCGTTCCCACGAGGATTGGTTTTCAAGCACTAGTTCGCTAACAACGATTTAGTTGGATAATCGAATTTGAGATGAAAAGAGAGAAGATCAAGAACAAGCAAGAACATGCAATTCTATAATTTAAAGCAAACAAAGAAAAAGAATTTGGTTTTGAAAATCAAGAAAGAGCGTAGTTAAGGTTTCGATTTCTCCCAATATCTTTCTTATGTTATGGATTAAACAATTAAATAACTGCCCTTAATATAATGTCAATAGATTCCTCTAAAGTAATTAAGGTTCAATCTCTTGTTATCTTAATTTTATGTAATCTTGGAAGAATCTCAGTTCCCCAGTTATTCCCTAAGACAATATGCATTAACAACAAGAATCTAAAGATTGCATAATTATCCTATGTCTATCCCTAGATCATAAGGATTATGATAAATTTATCAAATCAGGGTTCATGCACCAACATATCTATTGTCATACAATTCCCCTAAATCAATCTATAAGGAGCAAACTCATAGAAAGCATTAAACATAGATAAATTCATTCAATTATAAAAAGAAAAATTACATGAACAATTTAATTGATAAACATAATAATTCAATTGGGTTTCATCTACCCTTAGTTACAAAAAAATCTAGCCTAACATAGCGAAATCAAAGACAATAGAAAGTACAGAAAATCTCCCAAACTCCATTGATGTGATGGCGTGAAGAATACTTAAAACCCCTAGCTTGTTCTTGAATTGAAATCGCTCCCGATGCTCCAAAGCATGAAAGACGTGTTTCTCTCTCCAAAGTAGGATTTGCTCTTCTCAATTGTTCAAAAGCTCTTTTGTTTCTGAATGAGCCCCTTATTTATAGTGATGAAGCTATGTCTTTTAATTTCTCATAATATCTTCAATGGAATCTTTACTATAATCTCCAATCATATCTTTAATCAAATCTTTAAAATCTTCTCTTTTATATTTAAAGGAAACAAATTCCTTAAAAATATTCAAGAGAATCTTCAATAAGATCTTCAATCAATTATATGATTCAGAAATTCAAAACAAATCCACTTGAGCTCTCCAATTTATCTTTTTATTGAGCTGAAAATTATTGCAAAATATAAGAATTTTTATGAGAATATTACTGAGAATAAAATAACACTTTAATTATAATTATCATAACTTTTAATTATTTTTAAATCAATTTCATGCTCATATTAACCTTTAATACATAATAAATTGGAGACTTATCAACTACTCACTCCCATAGGCTGGGTTCAACTCCTAGCCACTGTCAAAAGTGGAAGATTTTGTCCTAAATTTATATTAAATTATATAATAAATATATTATAAGGTGCATTTTGACAAACAACTGAGGGTAGCCTAGTGGTATGTGGTAACACGACTTACTCCCATAGGCACCACTGTCAAAAGTGGAATATTTTGTCCAATTTTTCAAAAATCGGTTTAATGGAGAAAATAGCTTAACCGCCAGGTTCCATTTGATCCGCGATGCATGACCGATCCAATGGCCAGCTCGAACAGGTGCCCTCACCGGGTTACCAAAACCTGGGTCGACTTGGCAGGTCTGATCTGGCTTTTAAAACACTGGGTCAAACCCTTGCATCCCTTAAGTTACACTTTTAGACCCTCATTCCCTGCACATAGAGGTGTAAATGAGCTGAGCTGAGCCGAGCCTATGAAAAATATTGAGTTTGACTTGGCTCATTAGCTTGGTACGAGTTAAATTCTAGGCTCGACTTAGCTTGTTTATAAAGGATAAAGGCTTGGCTTGAGTTTGGCTTGGCTCATTTATAATAATAAAATGTATTCTTTCTAAACTCACATACGTCCAAATGTTGAAACTATAAATGCATCAAATTCTCTATTCCTTCGTCAGAGAAAAAACAATCATAGAACACACTCAGTCTACATATATTTTAAGATCGAATAATGAGTTTCGCAATTTCTTCTTAAACATTGATCCAGCTCATGAAATAGAAAATGTGGGGGAAGAATATTTTAAGAAAAGTATGTAATGTAGACTAACCTTTAAATTTTCTTCTTAAACCTACGACGACTTCACTACTAATAAAATAAGTTGTCCAAACTCCAAAGCTTATTATGTTATAATATTCAAAGAAGAATAGAGAAAGAGTACCTGAGTTTAGCCAGTTGCTCTTGGAGTTAAAGACAATAGTAAAAAAATAGTGTTACAAAATTAGGCTTTTTGACCCTTTTGCCCCTCATTAATTAATTAATAACCAATTTGCCCCTGATCCAGAACTATCCACCAACCTTCCCCCTTTTAGTCGACTACCTTGAAGTTTTAGTCGAGCAAATGGTCAAAATTCAGAATGTGGACTACACCAAATTTAGTCGACTAAAAAATCATCTTGATCGACTAAATTTTTGGGATATTTAGTCGACTAAGGCACGATATTTAGTCGACTAAATATCGACGGATTTGTTTTTTAAACCCCCCCCCCCCCCCCAAATTCGGCAGAGGGGGGTAGTAAACCTAATCGACTAAGGAGGCGGCCCAAACCCCAAATCCGCAGGAGCAGCTGAAGAACGCCCCAAACCCTTCCCTCAGGCGTGTGGATTGCACCAAAATACGGTCCAAATCGTGAAATCTCAAGGATAGGTAAGGTTTCTTAACTTGCATTGTGTTTTAGGTTTTGGAATTTTTTTTATTTGTTTGCTGTCTGAATTTTTGAACCATAATCAAAGTGTTTGTTTTAGGTTTTGTAACCCTAATCCACTAAGGTTTATTTTTTTGCATTGTGTGAATATTTTTGTTTGAAAAGTTTGTATGTGGGAAAAGTTTGCTTTTGGTTTACAGCCCTTATGTTGCAAGTTTTCATTACCATCATGACATGTTTCATATAGTTAAATGCTGACATGTTTCATTGTAGGTACCCTAAACAAATGACGGGCCGCAGAAGACCAAGTGATGAGAGCAATGAGTCACTTGAGAGACGCACCAAGCATAGGCAAGAGCGGCTTCTTCGTCAAGGCCACAAGACGAAGAGCCTGATACTGTTGACCTCCCGTATGGGTATCTGTTTGAGAAAGACCCTGCCGTCCACGCTTCATTCGTACGTGACCATTTGAACCGGCCGTTATGTGCTCCAAAATCTTTGGATACAACCTTTTTTGATAAAGAGGGATTTGAAATTGTGGGGGTGTTGGAGGCGGCACATCTGAGGGTGTTGGCCGAGACCCTATGTCTGTATTCAGAGCTTATGGTGCGGGCCTTCTACCATAACCTCAGCTACGTACAGGGCGAGCTGAAGTCGAGGGTCTGTGGAATAGAGATCATCATGACGGCACCTGCATGGTCGGAGATACTCGGCTATGATTTTGACTCTTCTCAGACTGTGGCGTATGACGCTGATAGTGGTGTAGTACTTCCAGGATATGTACGAGAGGATGCCGTGCAGGAGCAGAGAAGAGCCTGTGGGGAACACTTGCACTATACGGTGGGGTTGCTTTCTGTGGAGTCCCGTATACTACACTATGTCCTCACCCACGTTCTGTTTCCGCGATCTTTTAATCATTCCAGGGTGTTGGAACATGACATTCCCATTATGTGGGCTATTCGACATGCCCAGATGGTGAAATGGAGGCACTATATCTGTTGGTTTATGTTTAAGGCCAAATATAAGGGTCATCTTCCATACGCCTGTCTGGTACAGAGGATATTGGTTCACTTTGGTGTTCCCATGGAGACTGAGCTGTTGAAGAAGACCACGGGCTATAATTGCAAGTTCGGAAAGCGTCTATTGGAGCAGTGTAAGATTACTAAGAACACACGATCGGGTGTGTGGGAGTTCAATGGTATGCCCCAGGTTGAGGTTCCTTATGTTTCCCCAGATGACCACATTGTTGAGCCAGAGGCGGAGGATGAGGAGGAGGAGGAGGAAGAGGATGTGGCTGAGGTTGAGGAGATAGCTGAACCTGAAGGTGGATTTTCACTGCGTGATGTCATGAAGGGCATAAATGCAATGACAAAGAAGATAGGAAAGATGGCGCTGGCACATAAAAAATGGAGAAAGAAAGGGAATGAAAGGTTTAGACACATACATGGAAGGTTTAAGGGTGTGGAAGACAGGCTTGCTCGTCTGGAGCTTGCAAGAGGTGGGGAGGTAGCTGAGGCAGGAGGGGATGGGGGTCATGTGTCAGATGAGGACGACTCGGAGACGGACACAGACGGGGATGAGGAGTAGATTTAGGGTTTACATCATGTTATTATGTTTTGTTCATGTATTTCCTTTAAGTTGTTGATGTCCCGTAAGTTTTTTTAATGAATGCAGAATTGTTATGTTTTTTGGATCTCTGTTATGTTGTGTAATGAATTGAATTCCATTTCAATATTGTATAACTTATGAATGGAACCTTTTTAACAATTTGATCATCACGGCACAAAACAATATTGAACAGGTCACATTCGTCCAAAACACATCACAGAAAATCAGTATATGTGTTTAAAAAGGCTACATCTTGTATTGTTAACCGTAAACAAACGTTTTGACAACATACGACTTCGTTTTAGGAATTTAATGTCCACATCGGTTTTTTGACTCGGAAATTATGCTCCCTAAGTCACACTCCCTTAGTGGATCAGTGTAGAGTGGAAACCAAGGGCAAAAAACATGTGTAATTCAGATTTGGGGTCCTAAACCAACAATTTAGTCGATTAACATGTACTGGTTTAGTCGACTACTTTAGGAATCTGATCTATCCATGAAGCTACTTGAGGGTTACTGTCGATAAATTCCTGGAATCTGATATCAAAATGAATCTTTGAACTCAAGTACCCTGGAATACAAAAGGATGTGTTAGATACAAAAGGATGCATTATATACAATTTGTACATATTAAAAAGAAGATTGTACCTAGCTTCATCAGGGTTTTCTTCAATTCCACATCTCTAAACTTAGTGTTAAAGTTGCTTCTGATGTGGCGTAGACAAAACACGTAATACGCAAATGGTGGCTGCCAACCGGCATGATCTCTTACAGCCCTGATGATGCTGGGACGACGATCGGATATTAGACAAATGCCATGCTTATGCGTGACGTGAAAATGCATGAGGCTAAGAAACCACAACCAATCATCCAATCTCTCACCCGGAGGAAAAATAGCAAATGCAATAGGGAGAATGTAACCATCTCCATCTTGTGACGTTGCAATCAAAAGAGCTCCTTTGTATTTACCGTACAAATGTGTGCCATCAATTTGGATTATGGGTTTACAATATTTGAAGGCCTCAATGCACTGGTGAAAGGTCCAAAATACTCGGTGAAAGACAGCCTTATCCGTATACACTCGACGTTCATCAACACATTGGTCCGTATCAATCTTGAACACAGAACCCACATTAACCTGCGTCATGTATGTCAGCCAACCAGCAAGAATGCATACGATTTATCCCAGTCGCCAAATAACTTGACAATGGCTTTCATTTTAGCCTTTCAAGCTTTCCTGTAAGATATGTTGTATCCATACAAACGTTGTACCCTCTCTTGAATAAGAACTGGCTTCAATGATGGATCTTCTTTTAACATACCTATATAAAAAAAAACACCGACCAACAGTCCGAATACAAACTGATTAACGTAAACATACCTTAGGAAGTTAGATATATCGAATAATACATACTGATAATGGTTGCACATATCACATCAGAATCCAACTGTCTATGATCCTGGGTAAGACCCTGGTTTAGGCAGGTGTGTTCTTTAACCCACTTACTGACCACCCAAGTATTTCCATTCTTCGGCAACAATGCCCTCACATACCAGGGACATCCATCATTATGGTGTCGACACTTCATCACAAATCTATGGTCATCACTTTTTGCCACAACGGCAGTACGGTGAGCCTTCATACAATATAATTTGACTGCATGTTGCATTTCAAATTTGCTACGAAACTCCTGATACAAATATAAAGGATCCCCTAATTGCCAGCCACCGTGATCATCATCGTCACCATACAATATCTCTGTCTCATCATTAGGGTGGGCCCAATTAATGAAGGAATAATGTGAGCTTTCATTCCAAAATGGCTCGACCTCAGAACCTACGGATGCATTATAATGCCACCGTCAATACCATTCATAACAAAAAAAATAATTGCTAAATTAAATCTTTAAAAAATGAATCTTACCACTGCTAACAGGGTCAACACGAAGTGGTCTCGTAACCTGCGAACTCGGGGATGGTGAGCTTGTGTCAGCGTCGAAATCACCCTCTACGTAAGTATCTGACGTGTCACCTAGCGGAATAACACTCTCAGGTTCACCGTCCTCATCGCTATCCATATCGACATCCTGTTCATCCTCATCTATTTCCCGCAGTGTTATCTGACTTATGACAGGTGCAGGTGCAGATAAATCGACTACTCTTTCTTCATGACCAAAATACGGTTCACTTCTTGTATGCATGGGTGCAGATGAAGATTGACCACAATCTAATTCAACATATATCTCAATAAAATTTTGAAATTTTCGGTCAACAATTGCATCTATGACACATTCGACATCTTCATCATCACATATATCGTTACCAATGTAGTAAATAGCATCCTTACCAACTGTAGTCTCTACTCTGGCAATCATCCGTTGAACGCATTGGCTGCCTTGCAGACCCAATTTTTGCTGAATTCTCCCCTTTAACTCATTGTATGTAGTGCCCCGTTTGATTTTCAACATTTTTGTTTTTCCTTCAAATTGAACACCATTGGGGCCTTCGTAATGCTTTCCATCATAGTAGATCATTGACACATACATGTTTGGACTTGTGCTCATCTTCCTCACGAAATTGGGACTAGGGTTCTGAAATTGGGGGTTTGGGTTCGGATTTTGGGGGTTTGGAATTGTGCAATGACAATGATTTCACAATATTAGGTTTGTAGAGATGGTGGGATGAAATACAATCGGATTGAGAGGATTACACATGAACAAAGGGAGCTATTTAGGTTTACACAACAACAACAATCGAAATGAGACCGAAAACATGGAAAATATAGGGTTTCAGTCGATATTTAGTCGACTAAATATCGTGCCTTAGTCGACTAAATATCCCAAATATTTAGTCGATCAAGATGATTTTTTAGTCGACTAAATTTGGTGTAGTCCACATTCTGAATTTTGACCATTTGCTCGACTAAAACTTCAAGGTAGTCGATTAAAAGGGGGCAGGTTGGTGGATAGTTCTGGATCAGGGGAAAATTGATTATTAATTAATTAATGAGGGGCAAAAGGGTCAAAAAGCCTACAAAATTAGGGTTAATGATTTAGTGACATAAAAATATATTATTTATTATAATAATATATTGGGTCAGCTCACGGGCTTTCTTGGACTTGTTTGCTAAACAAACTTTTTTTAAAGCTTGAGCCCGTTCTATTTATTAAACAAGTCAGGCCAAGCCAAGTTTAAAGAAAGCCAAGCCTTGGACCCTTGACAAGTCGCTCGGCTCATTTACACCCCTACCTGCACAACACAGCTCAAACCTCACACATTAGGTGAGTGTGTTTGTCTCACACCGTGGATCCCACTAAGGCAAAACAATTATTGCTCATTCTTTCATTGATCATTGGAGAATCTTCCTCACCTATTTATGGATTTGGATCATCTCATATGGAAAAGTGATCATGTTGTCAAGTTATTTGATCACAACCACTCATCGTTGATGATGAAATAAGAGAGAGAAAAATGTATGATTTTTAAATGAGTGGTTGTAATCAAATAACATGACCATTTTTTTCCACATGAGAGGATCCAAATCCCCTATTTATACCCTTATTCAACCATTGAATTCTACACAATATTCAGAGTTACGTTGCTGAAATCAAATCACATAGCCAGAGTGCCCTCACATTTTCCTCTTTGCTCTCAGCATAGTTTTGGTCTATAACACTGCTTCATATATTACTGTTATATTAAGATACTATACCGCATCAAGGGAAATAGACTCTGTCTCACCATCTAAACAATTCAGTAACCTAGATGTCTATCTTTCCAGAAAGGTTAAAAAAAATAAAATAAAAAATCCTTAACCTTTGTTGTCAATCCTCATGGCAAATCTTTGCAATCATCTAATTTATTTCCAGGTTGGTATATTTCCAGATACCGAGCACAAAGTAACGCAATATTTTGAGGAAGGGGATCATGTAATGTTCTCTTGAATTTACTTCTTCTAGCATTAGTCACTTGTTTACATGTCGGTCATATTTATAAGAAAGGTTTAAGCATTATAGTCTGTACACTTAGTTTAACTATTTATTGATTTAATTTGAATTTCATAGATTATAATATTAATAGTCATGGCAAGCGTAGTCAGATTCATCTTAATCTTTCTTCTATGTATTTCAAAATCAACTGCAGGTTTTACTGGATGAAGCTGCTTTAGCTTCTATTACGGGAACAGTGGATGACTATTTGGACCGGAATGCGGAATGTTACGAGAAAGCAGAACTCCATGATGTCACAAAAATTCATATTTTACTTTGATTAATTTATTTCAGCAGGCTTGCTTCCTTCTACAGGCTACAGTTCCTTTCTATTTTGGCATTTACAGATTACAAAGAGCTTCACATGCAGTTTCTTAAAATGAATAAATAAATAATAGAGGAAAATTGTACAATTTATTCAGCAAGTTAACCCTAAACTTAGATAATGATATTGTTATTTATCCATGATGCTTATGCTAGCAAGACTAGCATTATGCAAGATATCTTCTCCATATGCCATTGATAACCAATGTATGTTTCACTAATAATAATTTTTCAGCAATGGCAAGATTGAGTGCTGTTAAGAATGGTACGGGGAGCCCAAAACCCATTGCAAGGGATACATCCATGGGCCAAGCGATAAACCACAATAAGTGGACCGACACCACATTTTAACCCAAAACCTTAAGGCTGTAGGTTTATGGGTCTTTTTGCCAACATCTTCCCCTCAAGTATGAGACCCAACATCATGCTCCCCCTTAAGGGCAACTTCTGAGGAAGTCTTTGTTCTTTAAGTATTGGAGTCACACTAGCCTTCTGCGGAGGCCTTGAAACATCACCATCTCTAAATACCCAGCCCAGCCAAACCTTTGGCTCTGATACCACTGTTGGAAATGGTACGGGGAGCCCAAAACCCATTGCAAGGGATACATCCATGGGCCAAGCGATAAACCACAATAAGTGGGCCGACACCACATTTTAACCCAAAACCTTAAGGCTGTAGGTTTATGAGTCTTTTTGCACTTATATAGTCACCACTTGGTCTAGGTCTAGCCAATGTGGTACTTCATTACAACTCATACTTGAATACTTCCAACATCTTCCCCTCAAGTACGAGACCCAACATCAAGTGCAAGGTCACAAAACTTGGAATCGACATTTAAATGGATTTCTCACAGCTGAAAACTTGAGTAACATATATGTACCATAACAACAATGGTGAATGCCTTTCATAATATGAACTTTCGGTTGTTAGTTTCAGGCATATGTACAAGAGCAAAACACCCAAACACCAATCAACTAACTTGACTCCCTTCAATAAAATATATTAAGGAAATACAGTTTTCCTTCTTTAGGTAAGTACTGTACTGAACAACACTACAATTTATTATGTATAAGCATTTCATGTCTTCAAGGGAAGGGGTGTTTTTATGTTGGCACTTTTCTTCTTTCTCCATAATATCTTCTTCCACAAACTTCCACTTCCCGGTTTCTTAGAAGGTACAATGGCCAGAGAATTAACAGTAGCGCTGACATCCTGGCCTTTAATTTCATTCAAAGCTAATATCTTTTCCAGGGGCTCTATAATGCCTGGAATGGTGATAGGGTTGGAGTTGCCATCACTTGCTTTTGAAACCTTGGGTTTAGTATCCTCTTCAGCCAGCATCTGATCAAGTAGAGATCGATTCTTCACTTTCATAACTTTTGGGGTGGCAGGGCTTGGATCCACATTCATGGTGGTACTGGTCACGGCAATGACATTGTCAAAAAGGGATGCATCCTTTGGTGCAGCCAATGCCTTCAACTGCTTCCCAAGGTTAAGGATGGTTTCTTGACACTCAGCCAACTTTTCCGAGGCAGCTGTTATCTCCAAGTCCTACAGGAATGATCAACACTCTTCAACTCAATGCCAACACATGCACAACAGAAATGAATTTGCACAGGTGAGTAATCATATCATAATTTAATTACACAGCATAAGCATTGTTAAATTTAAACTTATTGCCGGTAGATCATACACTAGGGTAGATAGTTCCTTTTTTTTTCCTAATATTGTCTATTGTTCTGATAAGTACTCTCCAAACACCGAACACATCATTGGGGCTTTATTTTCATTTATTTGTATCCACCTGTAATGCTTTGAAGAATTCTGCTTGAATGATTTCCTAAAGAAACTGAAAGTAAATTTTATATCATTGCTTCATACCATGGATTGCTTTTTAAAACAAGAAAAATATTAAGGAGGAAGTGCTTTGCTTGGGTTTTATTGGCTGGTCTCAACAAAGATCATTTAGAATGCCAAGATAGTCTATTTTTTTAGATATGGAGCCAGCTCTAGAAGCTGCCTAATCTATAGAAAACTCTATTAAGACTGACCCAAGAATGAAGTCTGAAGGGGCAGTATAAATTATAATAGAAGAGGCCTGGTGTTTACTCTTTTCAAACCATATCATTCAGCCATCATTTATAAACTGTTAGGAAAAAACAGGAGGATGAAGTGTTCTACTACTAGTCACATATTTAACAGTTTCTTTTTTAGGATATACTAGAGGAGTTTACTCTATAATCAGAGCATACAGAAAGTATGAAGACCCTGTTCATAATAGGAAATGATATCATAGATGGAAACTTTAATTAGGAATTAGATGTGCCCTGAACGTTTATGTTTCCTTGCAAGTTGGAAACTGAAGATACAGTGTACAAGTAATATCATTTTTTTCCTTCATCAAAGCAGAAACATATCTTTTTGATAAGTTCATATTCTCCTCTCATTCAAATTAGCAGGAAGCACAAAATACCAATTGACATAGAACAGCCAAGGCCATGGTTGTGTTTATTTCCAATTAACTTTAGCCAGTTGGAACCAAATCAAGGTGCAACAATTTCAATGTCACACTTCAAATATAGAGGGAGCAAGAATAGATACAATAAACTGAATATTGTGTGTTATGATGTGATTACCAAAAGACAAAATAATAAGTCTAATTTATGCTAAATAAGGGACTCCAAAATAAAGAAAACAAACTGTGAAATATATTGAAATATGGAAACCAATCCTAAGGATAATCTAAACTATTTTCAGATATAATCTTAATATTATACGATATCTGCTGGATATTGTAACAGTTTCAGAGATTTATGTATTGGATATTTTGCTCAATGCCTGCCTTGCACCACATTGGGATCTCTAATATGTAGTTTAAGAAGCAAGTTAACCTACGTTAAAGTTAGAGGAATCATGCTTCGTCTTGATTAAATATTCCAGAATGTCATGTAGGAAATAACAATCTGAATATGAGTCAAAACAAGAAAAATGAATAAAATGAGATGAACTTACAGAACGCAGTGGCTTATCTTTCTGGTTAATATCATGGTTTGAGCACTCCTTTGAGATGCTGAGAACATTAATTTGACATATATCAATTAGAAATCAAAAGCTATATGTTCAAAAACAAAATTGCACAGAAACAAATATTTAAAGATGATTCATACTTTTCAAGCTGGAGCTGCAATTCAAGACATCTGGTTTCTAATTCTTCACAACAGTGGTTCTTGTTCTCTAGTTCCTCTTCTAATGCCAAAACCTTGGGATGAGCCTCTTTTAATTCAGCTTCTGTACGCTGTGTGTCAAGATCTGAGTTTTTCAATTTGTGATTTCTTATTTGATCCTCAAGTATGCCATTGGATTCTTTTAAAGATTGTAACTCTAATCTCAAGCTGTCAATAGTTTTCTCTGATTCCCCAAGTTGATTCATTAAGGATTCAATCCTATCAGTAGCTGATTGAAGTCTCCCCTCCAAGACTTCCTTTTGAGATTCAGTGCTGATCAATTTATCTTTAATATTTTTCAATTCTTCTTTCTCATTATAATACATCTCTCCAGTCTGAAGATCATGACCATCCAAAGTAGATGCTTGAGGCAAACACGGCACCTGTACTCTGGGAAGACGCAACTTATCTGCTTCGGCAAAATGACTTATCATCCCAATCTCTGCTTCACTTTCACTTCGTGTCTCATCCCAATCAAATTGTTTCTTGATGGCATCCCTCATACTAGAAACATCTTGAAGTGAAAAGCAGTGATTCATAATCCATTCCAAAGCTGTAGTTAGTTCTTTGGCAAATTTTTCATGATCAACCTTGCCATTCAGTAAATCATAACACACATGCAGAAATTGCTGTAAAACATTACTGAGTTCAGATGTTTTCCACTGGAAAACACGGACCATGTAGTCCGTTGACATTCCTGGATTCTTGTATGATATGATATTGCCATCTCTTACGCACAAGGGATCTGAATTATCATATTCTACAGCAGGCAGGCTGATTCTTTCAATAAGCTCAATTATCTTGCCTATTGATTTACTTGAATCTACCTGAGATTGTTGTTTGGTTCTCTTCATTGATGAGATGTCAGCATTATTTGCATCAGTGGATGGATATACCACCAAAGAATTATTCAAAGGTTTCCATGCAATGCAGTTATTCAAATGGGGAGGATCAGATGCATCAGCATGACCAGAACCTTTGCTTGAGTCAAAGTCACATGGATCTGGATTATTCAGATACCTCAAAGCTACTCTAATATCCTCAAGTATATCATCAGGGTTTTTGTGAGTGACACAGCTTTGTTCCGAGACCATTTTTACTACATCCTGAAGCCAATTGGGAATATTACCCTTAGATAAGTCAATGGAACTGGTTTTCTGATTTGATGGTGAGATATTTGAAATGTGATCAGACACTGGAATGATCTCCTTACCTACTGCTTCAGGTGTAGTCTCATTTTTCCTGGTCTCTGAGAAGCCATTATTCTCATTAACTGCTTTGAAAGAAACACAGGAGATATCAGGGGCTTTTTCAACAGAGACGACTGCTAGTTTTTCCATTTCAACAAAGTCATCCATAAGATTTATATCTGAAGCTCCAACACTTTTGCATGACAACGATTCCTTCTGTTTTCCGCTTCTGAAGTGATCCAATTCTGAAATCAATGCAGAAGCCCAGGATTCAGCACAGCTAACCTTGTCATCACTGCCAACATCAGACATTGATGCCAAAGAGAACTCACGTGATGTGAGGTTACTTCTCGGCTGCTCCACAATTACTTGACCTTTAGATGATTCTTCAACTTGTGACTCAAGTTGCAGAAGTTTAGAAGCTGTGCGAGACAGCATTACTCTTGAGAATTGGAGCTCATTCATTTTCCTGTTTAGGGATTCTTTTAAAGTCTTGTTTTCTTCTTCCATAGCACATAGCTGCTCAGTCAGAGCATTGATTCTTCTAATGGTAGTCTCAGGAGAACTGTCAGCTGAAGATTCAACCATTAAACTGGTTGAGTTCAACTTGTTCCTCCTCATTTCAAGCGAGTCCCGTCCCAACATTTCAACTTCATTTTTCATTTTTACCAGGGCAGCGGGACCTGGTAACCGTTTCCGAACTAGAACGCGCAGCCTCTGACATTCTGATTCTAACTTGGCAATTTTTTTAACAGACTCTAAATGTTGCTTGTGAGAAGCATCAGCTGTCCGACGATTAAATTCTCTCTCCTCATTCCGGATCTCAAATTCCTTTTCAAGCACTCGAATCTCATACTTCAGAGAGGCATTATCTTTCTCAGTGGAATCTAATCTAATCATCAGTGCACTATGATCTGCCTCAGCTTGAGTCAATTGCCTTTTCAGATCTTCAATCAAATTTTCTCTTGTGAAAATGGATTTATTGAGATGAGAATTTTCAATCTCAGCTTTTGTAAGCCTTTTACTTGTCTCAGATAACTGCTCCTCCAAAACCATGTACTCTTTTTCAAATTCTTTTGAAGCTTTCATCACAGCATCATGAATCCTATGCCCTTGTTCTTCACGAACAAAACGTAACTGCTGCATACATTCCTTGAGAGCTCCATCCAAATAGGATACTCTTTCTTCATAAACTAATCGCTGCTGCAAAGCTTCATCCAGGTCTTGCTTCATAGACAACACTTCAGCTTCTGCCTTCTCCCAACCTTCACAGCAAGATTTTATCAGAGACCGGTAAAACTACTCGAAAAATACTTTACTCATAAGTGGTTATTTACTTATTTTTCATGTCCCGGGTTACAAGGAGACGGGCAAGGATATATGAACACACACAGACATGCATGAATGTTACCTGCCACTGCTTCTTGCGCAATTTTTGTTTGTTTCTTCACCAGCTCATCTTTAGCATTACAGTCAGAAAGTGCTGAAGCAAGCTTATTATTTATTCTTTTCAAGTCTTTCTCCAATTCTTCTTTATCAGCTAGAAGTGCCAGTACCTAAAAACAGATAAGGTAAAACAAGACAAAATACCAGTTATTTTCATCAAGTAATAAGCCAAAAACTAAATTTCAAATAGTTCTGGATGTCTGGTGAATAGGTACAGCCGGAATTATTTTGTCCATTTTATAATCATAACGATTCAGCACAAAGGAGATAAATGAAAACTTATAAATTAGCACTCCCACCAATAAGGAATGAGATATTGTTAATTGATGAAGTACTAAATTAGTACTCTAAAATAGGTAAGACAACTGAAGAAAAAGGAAGGTTACAACCAGCCAACTTAATTATGATAGAAAACTGCAAAATGAGAAATTTATATAAAGTGATCAGAATAGAATAAATGACGTTACAAATAATTAAATTACCTCTTCATTTTCTTTTGAAGTGAGATTGGTGTTGTCAGTTGCTATAATTGTCTTTTCTGAGGATTTTTTCCTCCAAAGCCACGTTTTCTGATCCATAATGCTAAGGCTTCAATTGGGTGGAGCCTGCATAGAGTCAAGGCAAGTGGATGGGGAGTGTACCACTATAAGTCTAACTGGAAGGACAAGTTCATCATAGAACTGAACCAACATAACAATAATGATAACTTTTCTACTCCAATAATCTGGAATTCTTTACTTCACTGTTATTGTCAATAGCATTAAGATCTTCATTGAGAAACACAATATCAGTAATCGTCCCTCAAGAAAATAAACGGAAAATTAACCGTACGAGTATATTGTCATATCATGGTTGCAGAGGATGTAACTATAAATTATAATCATAAGGAAAATATTAGCCTCGGAAATATAAATTACCAACCTTTTTACATACTCACATGGTGTTCAACCAAAAACTTGCTATCACAAAATACAAGTTCTTACATTCCAGAAAGAAAAAAAAAATTAGCAAAAAAATCTAATTAGATGGCACCTCACATCTCATAAAATCCAACACAACATGACAAAATATAAACCTGCATCTCAGCCGACAAATAATTCACATGCAACTTAGAATCACGAGGAAAATGTTTTATTTCCCTTTTTTCCATTAAAAGAATAATAATAAAAGTTATGCAAAGTCTTTTTGTGGGAAAAAAGAAAAAGAAAAATAAAAAAAAAGGGGGGTTGCTATATATTGTTTTGTTATAGCTAAGAAGGGTGTGTCTGCGGTTTCTCACCTCTATGAATGAAGTTTGAGGTTGTGGTTGTGCATGGATTATCCAAAAAGTCAAAAGGAGGATAACTGAGCTGCAATGCTGTCCTGCAAAATTGAATATAGGAGAAACGAAATGGTTAGAACATAGAAGGGTGAATGAAGAAGCGTAGCAGTAAGAATCAGTTGAGAAGTGAAGTGAAGGGAAGGTTAAAGGTTAAGACATCAAGAGTTAACATGAAAATGGATATGATGTTTGATCTCTCACCCAAGCAGGGAAATGAGTGAGACTCGAAAATGAGAGTGTGAGTGAGGCGACCACAACAACCGCAACCAGCTCAGCTTTCTTTGTAGAGTGAGAGAGTGTGTTTGGTGAGCAAGAAAAATGAATAAAGAAAAAAAAGGGAAAGAAGTAAAAATATGGAAAAGTGAAGTGTTTGAGTCAAGTGAAAATGACATTGTAGAGATATTTGTTTGTTTTTTTTGTGTTGGTGAGATGGGTGAACTGAAATGAAAATAAATAAATATATAAATAAAATAAAAAAGAGAAAGAGAAAGAGATAGAGGAAAAACAAAGGCAGAGAGTACGCATAGTGTCGGCTTGGTGCTTTTATTGGATCTGCGACAACACGAAAGTCGAGAACGGGGAGAGTACTTTAGATGCAAAAAAGATGATAAATTTTCAGATACACACCCTCCAAGTTACGAGATACAATTATATAACTCATTTTTTTAATATCTTTTATTGATTATTAAATAAAAATTTTAAATAAATTTTTATTTTTTTAATCTATTGAATGTATTTTAATAATTTATTTATTGATTATTGAAAGGATTAATTTTGGTATTATATATAGTAGCAATTATAATGTAGCCATATTAGTTTTGTTTTATGCTTTTTTATAAAATAATATCTCCATAGCATATAACCATTTTATGTTAATAAATAATATGAAAGGATGATGATTTAATAAATGTAAAATTATTTAATCAATTAACTATTTATTTTTATTTTTTACTGTCTTAGTAAGTAGATAGTTGTAAATAGTTAAATAATTAAATCAGTTTGATAATTAGGTAAAATCATGTTTTCGAATAAAATTTATGTCAATTTCGCCTGTGTGAATAACGGGACTATTTTGTTATCATAGACATGTTTGATAGTTGATGATATGATTCAAATAGTTTATTGATAAACTATTTTAAAATATTTAAAAAATTTATTATAATAACAAAACAAAAATCTGAACTTTTAATAGATGGACCAAATAATAAACAACTTTGAGTTAAGTAGTTGAAGAATATCTTGGAATATTACGTATTTAAAGAATGTAAAAAGAAATTGTAAAATTAAGAAACGTCTATAATTATATGAAACTGGTGTTTGATAACTTGTTAAAATATTGATACTAAAAATATGTACCATAACAATATAATATTTTTAGTACTTCATAAAACTCAAAATATATATATAAAGAAGGAAGAGATATTTTAACTCTACTGTAAGATTAAGAAATCTTACTTCTCATCTAAGTTATTGATTTTTGCCTCTCTCTTTTTTGTAAACAATTTTTGCTTAAATAGGGAAAAAGTAATTCTACGTTCCGGAGATAAAGTTATCTCTGATGAGCTCAAAATGACATCGTTTTGGGTTATAAGATTAAAAAATTATAATGATAAAGACTAATATAATCTTGCAATATATTATAATTACAAAAATACCTTCATTTTCATCTCAAAATGACGTCGTTTTGAGCTAACTTGAGATAACTTTATCTCCGGTGACTGGAGAAATCCTTTACCTATTTAATAGATATATGTGTGTGTGAATTTAATATTTCTCTTGTCATAGGAGATAAAATTATATTCTATGTCTTATGACAACGTAGTTTTAGGATGAGGAGAAAAAAATTAAAATAATAAAAATTAATATAACCTTATAATAAATTATAATTATACAAATATATTTTTCTTAACCCAAAGTTAATTGTTTTGAGATCATAGAGAATAATTTTATCTCTTACGACAGGAGAAATATTATTATCTCTAATGTTATAAAAGATAAAATAAAATAAAAATAGATCACATATACTTTTATATATGTGTAAAAAATAAAATTATTTTTTATAATATTAGAAACATTAAATCCATTAATATATATAATTTTTTTTCGTTGTACAGTAAGATATATAAATTTAATCCAAGTTAAACTTCAGATCCGAGGCACCACTGGCATCTGCCAGTGCAACTTGCCTGGTTGTTAATGAGTTGACGGGATTTTGTTGGGCCTATCAGCTGGTTTTGCTTTCATCAAACGGACTGGAAGATAGTATGTCTTATTCCTTTTCATGAACCATCACGCGCTTAACAATATCTCAGGTACCCAGCATTACTATTTTCTGATAAATAAAAATATGTAAGCAATGCACCACTCAATACTGAATCCGCTAAAAGGTTTGAAAATTAATTGACAAAATCTGGTCTTAATATTCTTGTAACATTTTAAAATGAAAAAGTGATTATCAACAACAACAAAGAGAGTGGTTTTTTTTAGAATAATGGGGCATAAAGAGTCAACCAAGGTGCATTGCTTCATACTTGGGCTTTACTCTTGGAATCCTCCTATCAACACTTTCTTATTCTTAACTTCATCAATAATGGTGATATTTATTCTAATTGACTAATAAAGTTGACCGGTGGACCCTAATCTGCCTCAAATGAGCCCAGGCTGTTTCCACTCCAATTAGCTTATGTTACAATCTTTGGCTTCTTTTAGGGCAGATCTATTGCATATCACAAATGCAGAATAATTAATGTACAATAAATATAGTAATACTATAGTGGTGTACAGTGGGCAAGTACATACTTTAAGGGAGGAGGGTCATTCTCTTCTGATTAGGAGCAGGTGGCATATTTATTGATTCATACTAATACTATAGTGATACTTAATCGAAATCACATTTAATTTATTAATACCTTACTCTAATATTTATTATTAATTTCATTCTTATTAAATGGTTCAAATTATTCTATTAATAGAGAAAGAGAATAGTATACTCTTATACCAATGAGGATAGAGATTGAAACTCATGGGAGCTGAGTAGGTGGATGTGAGATCATAAGAACATGTATTTGATCATCTCTAGCACTATTTTTAGGGGTGTCAAAATAGGTTGACATGACACAAATTTGACACGACACGAATACATCAACACTAACACGACACGAATTTGTATTCGTGTCAAAATCTTCAACACTGACACGACACGAATTTTTTGTGGATTGACACGACACGACACGAATAACACGCAAAATAGGGATCAGAACGGTAATTGACAAAAAAAAATTAAAAAATGGTTCAAAATTAAAAATAATAATAATAAATATGGGTCGACACGAACACGACACGAATTTTTTACGTGTCATTTTTTCTAACACGAACACGACACGAATTATTTTACGGGTCAACCCGAACACGAATTTTCGTGTCGTGTCGCGGGTCGACCCACATGTCATAACCTATATTGACACCCTTAACTACCTTGAGGAGGGGTTTAAAGTTTTAATTCTGGACCCACACCGAATCGGACTAGTCGTAAAGCGATGAACCGGTTGGAATATTTTCATAAAAAAAAGAGTTTCAAAATTAACCATTGACAATAAGAGATATTATGATTGTTAAGGCATGTTTGGTACATAGTATAGGATAAGGACTGATAGTATAAAATCTGATAGTATAAGGCATGATTGTATAAGACTTGAATAAATTTTAATATTATCCAACGTTTGACATTATATTGTATAAGATAATATCATTCAATGTTTGGCAATACACTGTATAATACTAGATAAGTTAAAAATAAATATTTTTGTCAAAAATACCTTTTAATAATGAATTTACATAATTCTTCCAAATATATACGATGATATTATTTTTTATAGAAATATGTTGATCAATGCGTCCAAAAAATATATTAATTTCTATAAAAATAAAAATCTCCAATATTTAAAAAAATTATATATTGAAAAATTATTTTTTATTTTAATATACTAATATTAAAATAGTATACTAATTCTTGAGAATTGCATTGGTTAATACATCAACCACTTATCAGGCCTAATCCTATCCTCCTAGGTCTGATTAAGTGATACATCATTTTGATGTACAAAGAGATACTGTTGTATAAGCTTATACAATATGATGGTCACACCAAACAACTAAAAATATCGTAACGTATAGTATAAACTTATACTATCAAGTCTTATACATTACACCAAACAGGTCCTTAGTGCTATTAATTAATATTAAAATTTATTATTAAAACAAATGAATCTATATTGTTCATTAGAAATATCCATGATTAATATTATTTTTAAATTTAAAAAATTTCTTAAGAGAATTTCAAAATATGATTTTCGTGAGTAAAGGTATTTGATTTTGAACTCTACTTATTAATTTTAAAAAACTATATTATTAAATATTTTATTTTTTATTTTTTAATTATTTTGACAACCTATTTTTTTATGTATGTTATATCCATCTGTAAAGTATATTATATACATATTAATTTTTTTTATTAAGAAGTTCGAGATATTATAAATAATAAATAATATAATTGAAATTTAATAAGCAGATTGTAAAACATTATAATTTACGTAAACATCGTAAATCATAAACAATTACAATATTAAAAAAATGTTTAAGATAATTTTTATAAGTTTAAAATTTAATAAATTTACTATTAGAATTAAAAATTTGATGAATAATATATATTCATATATTTTCAATAATATTTTTTAATTAATTATTATAGCAAATGATTAAAATGTTACTAATCATTAATATTTAATTTTTTATTTTATTTAACCATTAATGTAAATATATATATATATATATATATATATATATATATATATAGTTATATATATACTTGTAAATACTGAAATTAAAAGAAGTTACAACAAAATACAAAAGTCTTGGGCTATTAGTGTTCATTAATCCCTATTCAACAAGACATTACACTCGGAAGGGACCTTATGCAAATCCCAGTCCAAAAAGAAATGACCCAAAGTTGCTAATTTGTCGACCACCATGTTGCCCTCTCTATAGTTGTGGCTTAATCTGATGTCCCAATGTCTCCTCAAAAGCTTATTATACCGTTGACCATCATGGATAGAGGATGTTGTCTCTCACATCCCTTGGATATAAGGAGGATAACAATTTGTGAGTCTCTCTGTCCAAAGTTTCCTTATGCCCAAGCTCAATGCTAGCTTTATGCCATGAAGAAATCCCCACATTTTCGCTTGAATAGAAGAACTTTTTCCAAGGTTCTAGCTGAACCCTGTCACCCATTGTCCTGAAGTGTCCCTGATCACTCCCCCGCAACTAGACCTCTTTCCACCATCGCAACTAGACCTCGATATCGATGACCAACATATCGTACCGAAAAGAGAGCCCAATTCATAGTTATGCATATGCTCTCTTCTCCCAATATTTCATGTAAACCTGGTAATGCAAGGAACGAGAAAAAAATCTGGACACTAAATCTCAATTCTCAATGATTCACATATGTCAGGCAGGTCCAGGGGAAGCCCGTGGCGGGGGCCACTACCAATGAGCTAATCTACTCCAAGTACACCAAGTGAGTCTGATACCACATCTCAACCCAAAACCTTAAGGCATTGGGTTCATGGGTCCTTCCACTTATATACTCTTTACTTAGCCCATTACCAACTAATGTGGGACTCATCACACTTGAATATCCCAACAATCTCAATGTCAGGCAGATCCAGGGGTACTTGGAGTAGCTTAGCTCATTGGTGGTGGCCCCCGCCACGGGCTTCCCCTGGACCTGCCTGACAGTGGTATTAGAGTCGGGTTGTGCTCGAGCTAGCCAGGTGATTGGCTAGGAGGCGGGTTGAGTACTTTGCGCTTGGGGTACTCAGTTGAGGGGGGAGCATACTAATGGTGGGTTTCACACTTGAGGGGGAGATTGTTGGGATATTCAAGTGTGATGAGTCCCACATTGGTTGGTAATGAGCTAAATGAAGAGTATATAAGTGGATGGACCCATGAACCCAATGCCTTAAGGCTTTGGGTTGAGATGTGATGTCGGACCCACTTGGTGTACTTGGAGTAACTTGGCTCATTGGTGGTGGTCTCCCGCCACGGACTTCTCTCTAGACCCGCCTGACAACATAGCTCCCAACTCCATATGCAATCTCTTAACACATGTAAAATGTCTTCATCCTCCATGTTGCATCTTGGACACAGACCATTATTTGAAAGTTGTCTCTGGAATCTTTTCACATTTGTCAAAAGATAATTATTAGAAGCCATCCAAAGGAAAGTTTGGTGCGCTTAGCTCCCTTCCAAGACCAGACAATAGAAACCTCTGTAGCTTCTGTCCTTCTCTCTTCCTCTAAAAGCAATTCATATGCAGATTTGGTCATGAAGCTACAATTGTTCGTTTAATCCCATATCACAAAATCATCCCCTTGACCAGGGCGATGAGACATGATGTTAGCAATTGCAACATGGTATCAGATGTCACGAGCTGCTTGAGAATGTTCCAGTTCCAATTGCCTTGAGGATTCACAAAATCTTTCACTTTCCACTCATTTGCCTCCTCGGTTATAATCACATCTTCCCTGAATTGCACACTACCTGTTAGAAATATATTGTAATTAGTATTTTCCTTATTTCATTAGGGTTTTGTATTAGGTCTGATTGTATTAGGTTTGGGTTTAGCCCATTAGTATGTCTATATATTGTATATTCCTATTCATATCAATACACACAGTTTATTTCAATGTTCCTCTCTTTTCTTGTTATTTAACATGGTATCAAGAGCCTAAGGAACTTTGAATTTTTTTTTCGGTGAACCCATTGTTCATCGTCTTTTAAATTAATATTTTTTTCCGAACCTGTCTCGCTGTCAGTTTCCGGTACGTTTTTCCTCCGCTTCCGCTTCCAGGCTTCTGTCTACGTCAACCACCACCGTCCGGTGGAGTTTTTCGGCGAAGCGCATACCGACGTGCTCGTCTTGGAAGCACGATCACAACGCCACCGGCCGCTCCTCCATCGGACTCCTCGCGCGCGCGTGCAAGTTCTGGTACTCTCCTCCACAAGGCGGCGCGTGGCGGCGCGTGGAGCCTCTTTTCCGGCTGCGGCTGGTTGCGTTCTCCTCGTCTCCCTATGACGATTCTGGATCTAGTCTTCTTTTTGCGTTCGGACTTCGTTTTGTGTTGACGCATAGATCCCTCTTCTACCGGTTAGTTGTGTGATCTGTATTTTTGATTTTTTTTCTACTCTTGATTATGGACTCTCCTGTCTCCAATGTTTCTGGGTCTCCGATTGGACAAAAGTCGGAGTCTATTATTTTTTCAAATTATATCCTTGCTGCTCAAGGGTATGGTCGTGGACGTAAATTCTCTAAAGGAAAACTATTATGCACTCATTGTCATCAGACCAATCATACTATTGACCGTTGTTGGAAGCTTCATGGAAGGCCACCTAGCTTCATGGAGGTACCTCATGGAAGGCCACCTCCACCTCCTCGGAATACTCATGTTGCTCAGGCTTTCTCTAGTACCTCTGCTCCAAGGTTACCTTCCGGTGCACAACCTCCACCGGCTCTTCTTAACGAATTTGTGACTTGGTGGTCAGAGAAGCAAACATCAGATCCTACTGCATCCATTGCTCCCACTGGTAATTCTTTTGCTGGAATCTCTCAGTTGCACTCTATAAGCCCTTGGACTCTTGATTCTGGGGCTTCTGATCATATTTCTGGTAATAAGTCCTTATTCACTTCCCTTTGCACTATTGGTTCTTTTCCCACTATTACTATAGCCAATGGGTCTCTCGTCCAATCACGGGGGATTGGCACGGTTCTTCTTTTACCTAATTTATCTCTGGATCATGTTCTTTATGTTCCAGATTCTCCTTTTAACTTACTTTCTATTAGTCGTTTGACAAAATCCATTGACTGTGTTGTTTCTTTTACTAAAACCTCTGTCATCTTTCAGGATCGGAGTTCGGGGATGGAGATTACCAAAGGATGTGAGTCTCAGGGCCTCTATCAACTATTTCCCTCTTCTTCAGCCTGCCCCACTGTGGATTCTCCTCTTACTATACATGCTCGTCTGGGCCATCCTAGTCTTGCAAAGCTTCAGAAGATGGTTCCACATGTATCGTCTCTTTCCAATTTAAATTGTGAGTCTTGTCAGTTTGGGAAACATACTCGTAGTACGTTCCCGAGTCGTCTTAGTCGTCAAGCTGTTTCTCTTTTTTCTGTAGTCCACTCTGATATTTGGGGACCAAGTCGTCATTCTTCTACTTTAGGATTTAAGTATTTCGTTACTTTTATTGATGATTATTCCAGATGTACTTGGTTATTTTTAATGAAAAATCGATCTGAGTTGTTTTCTATTTTTCAGTTATTCTACAATGAAATAAAAACTCAATTTGGTATCCCTATTCGTTCTTTTCGTAGTGATAATGCATCTGAGTACTTATCTCATCAATTTCAACAATTCTTTTCATCTCATGGCATTCTTCATCAAACATGCCCTCATACACCACAACAAAATGGTGTAGCCGAGCGCAAGAATCGCCATCTGGTTGAAACCACTCGTGCTTTGTTAATTGATGGCAATGTTCCATACACATTCTGGGGTGCTGCTATACTTACTGCATGCTATCTCATTAATCGCATGCCATCATATGTTCTCAATCATAAGGTACCTCACTCTATTTTATTTCTCCATCAAGTTTTATATCCTTTGACTCCACATGTGTTTGGTTCTACGTGTTTTATTCATCATCTTGGTCCAGGTTTGGATAAATTAGCTCCCAAGTCTCATAAATGTGTCTTTCTGGGTTATCTTCGGTCTCAAAAGGGTTACCGTTGCTACTCTCCAACTTTACGTCGATACTTTATCTCGGCAGATGTTTCCTTTTTTGAATCAGTTCCCTTTTTTGGATCCTCTACTACTCCTGTGGACACTAATTCTGTACAATCATCTTTCCCAGACAACTCTTTTGAATACCTTCTATCTTTACCAGTCCATATTTCTGACTCTCCGTCTATCACCTCCTCTCCTGATGAGATCGAATATAGTTCGTCAGATGTATCTGTGGACTCACATTCAACTGCATCTCCTCCCTCGGCTGCAGTCCCACCTTCGGATAGTGACCTCCTCATTGCTCTTCGTAAGGGTACTCGTGATACTCGCCCTCCGGCCAGGTATACAGTCAATATTAGTTACCATCGTCTTTCTCCATCATATTTTGCATGTCTTTCCTCTTTGTCCTCTATATCTGTTCATAAGACTACAGGTTATGCAATTTCACATTCTAGATGGAGACAGGCTATGATTGATGAAATGAGTGCTCTTCATCATAATGGCACATGGGATCTGGTTCCTCTTCCTTCTGGAAAATCTGTGGTTGGTTGCAGGTGGATTTATGCTGTTAAGGTTGGACCTGATGGTCAAGTGGATCGTCTTAAAGCTCGCTTGGTGGCAAAGGGTTTCACTCAAGTGTTTGGATTGGATTTTATTGATACTTTTCTCCTGTGGCGAAAATGTCTACTGTTCGCCTCTTTATTGCCATGGTGGCTATTCGCCATTGGCCTCTCTACCAACTTGATATCAAGAATGCTTTTCTCCATGGTGATCTTGAGGAGGAAATTTATATGGAGCAACCTCCTAGATTTGTTGCTCAGGGGGAGTCAAGTCTTGCTTGTCGTCTTCGTAAGTCTCTCTATGGCCTCAAACAATCTCCAAGATCTTGGTTTGGTAAATTTAGCAGTGTTGTTCAACAATTTGGCATGACTCGGAGTGATGCTGATCATTCTCTCTTTTATCGTCATTCCGCTTCTGGATCTATTTACCTGGTGGTATATGTGGATGATATTGTCATAATAGGTAGTGATCGGCATGAGATCACTCAACTGAAACAACATTTATGTCATCATTTTCAGACTAAGGATCTTGGAAAACTTCGATACTTCTTGGGAATCGAGGTGGCCCAATCTAAAGCTGGTGTTGTGATATCTCAGAGGAAATACGCTCTGGATATTCTTGTAGAAACTGCTCTGTTAAATTCAAAGTATGTTGATACTCCTATGGATCCAAGTATCAAGCTTCTACCAAATCAGGGGGAGCCCTTTCCAAATCCTGAGCAGTATAGAAGATTGGTTGGAAAATTGAACTACCTCACCGTCACTCGGCTTGATATTTCATTTGCAGTTAGTGTTGTCAGTCAATTTCTTAATTCTCCATGTCAAGAACATTGGAATGCAGTCATTCATATTCTTAAGTATATCAAGGCATCTCCAGGAAAAAGCCTTGAATATGAAGATAAAGGTCATGATAAAGTTGTTGGGTAATGTGATGCTGATTCGGCTGGTTGTCCAGCTGATAGGAGATATACTTCTGGGTATTGTGTCTTTGTTGGAGGCAACTTGATTTCCTGGAAAAGTAAGAAACAAAGTGTGGTTGCCAAATCAAGTGCTGAAGCAGAATACCGCTCCATGGCGACTACTACTTGCGAGCTCATCTGGCTTAAACAGCTTCTCAGAGAGCTTAAGTTCGGAGACACTGGACAGGCAACTCTCATTTGTGATAATCAAGAAGCTCTGCGCATTTCATCAAATCCAGTGTTTCATGAAAGAACCTAGTATATAGAAATATATTGTCACTTTGTTCGAGAAAAGGTTCTTGCTGGTGAAATTAAAACTAGTTTTGTACCCTCTAATGAGCAATTAGCAGATGTGTTTACAAAATATTTGAAGGGTCCTCAAATAGAGTTTATATGTAACAAGTTTGGTGCATATGAAGGTAGCTGGTAGTTCCACTTCTTGGAGAGACAGGAAGTTTGGGAACAAGGGCAAGGGAAAGCAGATGGCGGCTCGGCAAGCGCCGAATCAGTTTAAGAGGACTTCTGCTCAGGGGAGTGCAGCGAGACCTCCTGCTCCCAAGTGTTCGGGATGCGGGAAGACTCATTTTGGGCCGTGTTCTACCGGCCAGTTGATTTGTTTCCAGTGTGGCAAGGAGGGCCACTTCTCCAGAGACTATCCGTCGTCGACAGTGAGAGCCACTGCGGTTCAGGCAGTGCCACTTCAGATGGTTCCCCTTCCACCTACTTCGGCACCGACAGTGTCACCGTCTACTGGGCGTGTTTATACCCTAGCTCGTCAGCAGTCGGATCGAGCTCCGAACCTAGTCAGAGGTACTGTTACTATTGGTGCATCATCTGTTGATGTCTTGTTTGACTCTGGAGCTACGCATTCTTTTGTTGCAACCCCGATTGCTGTGGGGCTTGAGTTGCCCATGTCTGTGCTTTCTCCACCGATGTAGGTGACTACCACCACCGGAGAAAAGTGTGATCTACCACTGTACATCGAGATGTCGTGTTTCAGTAGGATGGTCGTGAGTTCTCGGTAGATCTGATAGGATTGTCGATGGCCAACCTGGAGGTTATTCTGGGCATGGATTGGTTGTCCAGGAACTGTGCATTGATTGATTGTTGTGCCAAGTGTGTGGTGATGTCTCCGTGTGATTCCACAGCCAGTTCCTCGCCGTACATTTCTTTGCTGCAGGCTATGAGAGCCTTGAGAGCTGGGGCATTTGGTTATGTCATGTTGGGAGGTTTGGTGAGTGGGATACAGGAGGATATCACTGGCATTCCTGTGGTGAGGGAATTCCTCGAGGTGTTTCCTGAGGAGATTCCTGAGTTTCCGCCACAGAGGGAGATAGAGTTCTCCATTGATTTGTTTCCTGGTGTGGGGCTTATTTCATTTGCTCCATACCGGATGTCGCCACCGGAGTTGGCTGAGCTGAAGAAGCATATTGAGGATCTTTCAGCGAAAGATTTCATTCGACCGAGTGTGTTTCCTTGGAGAGCACCGGTCATCTTTGTGAAGAAGAAGGACGGGACAATGCGATTGTGCACCGACTACAGGCAGCTGAACAAGGTGACTATCAAGAACAAGTATACCCTTCCTCGGATTGATGATCTGTTGGATCAGCTTAGGGGTGCTTGCTTGTATTCAAAGATTGATCTCCGGTCCGGATACCATCAGATTCGGGTGAAGCCGGAGGATGTCCCTAAGACCGCATTTAGTTCGAGATACGGTCATTTTGAGTATTTGGTGATTCCGTTTGGACTCACCAATGCACCTGCTTTGTTCATGGATTACATGAACCGGATTTTCCAGCCGTACTGGATCAGTTTGTGATCGTCTTCATTGACGATATTTTGATTTACTCCAAGACGGAGGAGGAGCATGTGGAGCATTTGAGAATTGTTCTGCAAGTGCTGAAGGAGAAGAAGTTGTATGCGAAGCCTTGCAAGTGTGAGTTTTGGCTCAAGTCTGTGAAGTTTCTTGGGCATGTTATTTCTGCTGAAGGAGTTGCAGTGGATCCGAACAAGATCAAGGTCGTGCTGGATTGGGAGAGGCCCAAGACAGTTACGGAAGTAAGGAGCTTTCTGGGTTTGGCAGGTTACTATCGGAGGTTCATAAAGGGTTTCTCCACGATGGTTCTCCCTTTGACTCGTCTTACCCGGAAGGAGACTCCATTTGTGTGGACTCACGAGTGTGAGGTTTGTTTTCAGGAGTTGAAGGAGAGACTGAGTACTGCACCTGTGTTGGTCCTTCCTGATCCTGTGCTTGAGATTGAGCTTTACACCGACGCCTCCGGGAAGGGGCTAGGTTGTGTGTTGATGCAGTTGGGCAAGGTGATTGCCTATGCTTCGAGGCAGCTGAAGTCTCATGAGGAGAACTACCCTACTCATGATTTAGAGTTGGCTGCTATTGTGTTTGCTTTCAAGATTTGGAGGCATTATCTTTTTGGTTTAAAGTTCATGGTGTTCAGTGACCACAAGAGTTTGAAGTATCTTTTCGACCAGAAAGAGTTGAACATGAGGCAGAGGAGATGGATGGAGTTCCTTAAGGATTATGACTTCGAGTTGAAGTACCATCCTGGCAAGGCCAATGTGGTAGTTGATGCTTTGAGCCGAAAACCCGGGAGCTCATCCAGTTTGTTACTTGGTAATTTTGATGTGGTTGAGAAGTTCCGAAACCTGGCAGTGACCGCTCCGTGTGGGAGTGCACTTCTCGAGATGGAAGCAACAGACGTTGTGAATGAGCTGTTAGAAAAGATCAAAGAGGCACAAGTTCAGAGAGAGTGTCTGGATTATATGAAGAACTAAGACGGTGTGTCTTGGAATGAAGATGGACTTCTCTTGTTTCAGCAGAGGATCGTGGTTCCTCGAGGTCCGTTGACCGTAGAGGTTATGGAAGAGACCCATAAGGGTCAGTTTTCTATCCACCCTGATGCTACTAAAATGTATCAAGACTTAAAGAAGAACTTCTGGTGGCCGGGCATGAAGAAAGATGTTGTTGTTTTTGTGTCTAAGTGTTTGGTTTGCCAGAAGGTGAAGATCGAGCATCAGAAACCGTCCGGTGAGCTTCAACCTCTTGAAGTACCACAGTGGAAGTGGGAAAGTATTTCCATGGATTTCGTGGTGGGATTGCCTAAGACTCAAGCGAGTTGTGACTCTATCTGGGTCATTGTGGACAGACTGACGAAGTCTGCCCATTTTCTTCCAGTGAAGGTGAGCTTCACTACAGAGCAGTTGGCCAAGCTTTATGTTCGCGAGATTGTGAGGCTTCACGGGGTGCCCGAGAGTATCATCAGTGAAAGGGACCCGAAGTTCACATCTCGGTTCTGGGAGGCGCTGTAGGAGGCTTTTGGTACGCAGTTGAGATTGAGTACCGCCTATCACCCTCAGACTGATGGATAGACTGAGAGGACCATCCAGACCTTGGAGGACATGTTGAGGGCTTGCACGTTGGAGCAGGGCTCGGCATGGGATAGGTACCTTCCGTTGGTTGAGTTTTCGTACAACAACAACTTTCATGCTAGCCTGGGCATGGCGCCCTACGAAGCACTGTATGGTAGGAGGTGTCGGACTCTTACTGTTGGTCTGAGGTTGGAGACAGAGAGCTTTTTGGCTTGGACTTTGTCCAAGATACCACCCAGCAGATCCAGATGATCAGAGAAAAGTTGAAGCAGGCGCAAAATCGCCAGAAGAGCTACTATGATGTCAAGCATCGTCCACTGGAGTTCAGTGAGGGTGAGCACGTATTTGTGAGACTTTCACCTGTCACCGGTGTTGGTCGGGCACTTGGAGTGAGGAAGCTGAGCCCGCGGTTTATTGAGCCATACCAGATTCTTGGTAGAGTAGGACCTGTTGCCTACCGGTTTGCCTTGCCTCCGAACTTGGCCAACATCCACGACGTGTTTCACGTGTCTCAGCTTCGGAAGTACATAGCAGATCCTTCGCAAGTGGTGCAACCTGATGATGTGGAGGTTCAGGAGAACCTAAAGACTCCCGTCGGACCACTCAAGATTCTCGATCGTGGCGAGAATCAGCTGAGGAGCAAGATCATTCCGATGGTCAAAGTGCGGTGGACTGAAAAAACTTCTGAGGAGTGTACTTGGAGCGTGAGGACGAGCTTCTCCGGCAGTACCCTGAGTTTCGAGACAGGTATGTTTCTGATTTTGAGGATAAAATCCTAAAAAGGTGGGGTGAATATAAGAACACGCATCGTTAATTAAGGAAATTAATTAATTATATATGAGAATTAAGAAATAATTCCATAATTGACCATAATAATTATTATGAGGCTTAATTAAGTATGATAAGTGATTAAGAATGCTGAAAGTCGCTTTTCGGAAGAAAAGTGCAGATATCGGTTCTGCTAGTCAGTATAAATGCGTACCGAAAAAGTATCCCGGAAAATTATAATAAGTGCATGATAATTCCTAGAATAATATATAGGACTTGTAAAACGAGTTTCAAGTTAAAATAATGAGAACTGATGCCAGAAACTGATACTGGCTATGAAAAGCGCGTACCGGAAAGGTGCTCTGAAAAATATAAGAAAAATATGATAATTTTTGTAAAATTGAGTAGGTTAAGAATCTGAGTTTGGAATTAAAATGCTAAGCGTAGAAATTAAAGTTAATACTATGTGTTTAAGTGTTAATCCGCTATAAATAGGCCCTTGCACATTAACCTAGGCTGATTCTTCAGCCACCTTACGTGAGAGTGTGGAGCCAGCTGCTGCCACCACCATTGCTTGGTCTTCCTTGCTTGAAATTGTGTCAAGTCTTCATCTTTTCTTCCTTTTTCACCATCTAAACACTATGGTTGAGTGTGGTTGAGACTTGTGTGAGAGGAAAGCCTTGTGTTTCTGAGTGTAGAGGCTATTTGTGAGGGGTTGAGAGGCTGAGTTGGGTGAACCTTGTGGTGAGCACCATTTCCTTGAGTGTGGAAGCTCCAAGGAGTGACCTTTGGTGCCAAGAACCAAACTTTGTTGGTCCATTTTCGTACTCCTTCTTGGTCTGAGTTTGAGGAGCTGTTGGTGAGCTCCAAGAGTCTTCCATTCTGAGTTTGAAGCTTTGGGTAAGTTGTACCACCTTTGTTCTTGAGTTTTTATGCTTAAAGGAGATGTCTTGGTATGTTTAATGAGTTAAACATGTAACCAACAACTGTATGAACCTTAATGTGCCTAAAAATGCATGTTTAAGCTTCTGTAATCGGTAAAGGTTGGACCTTTGGTTTGGATTTTCGCGAAATGCAGAATCTGGGTTCTGTCGCGAAATATTCAGATATTTAGTTGTGAATATCCGGATATTGATATCCGGATATGGGTATCCGGATATTGATATCCGGATATGGGTATCCGGATATTGATATCCGGATATGGGGATCTGAATATCCGGATATTGGAAGAGAGATATCCGGATATGCCCCCGACGAATATCCGGATATTCTGGGATTTCGAAGAATAGTAGCTGCATTGTTCATACAATAGGCTATTAGGAGTTTGTGCACCCTAGATTGATGAAGTTGAACTTCTGTTTTAATCAAACTAAGTCAAAATCAAGTGGTTAAGGGCTTATGGCTTTGTGTGAAGCCTTAAGACATAAATCGTAAGAGAAAAACATAGTCTTTATGTTTATGCTTATGAGCTATGAGCGTTGATATGCTTGCTGGTCCTAATCAGATTGTGATCTGATGTGTGTTGGACTTGAGCTGTATGGACTCTTGGCATTGGATAGTGAGCTTGCAAGGTAAGCTTTCGTGTCCTCGGTTTAGCTATGTTGTGGTTCCACCATGTCCCATGGGGGTATGGTTATATGCATGCTGTGTTACATGCTTTTGATGTTTTGAAAATGCTGTTGAGCTGTTATATGCTAATGCCTTTATGATATGCATGTGGTGTTCCACCTATACGGTAAGCCTGAGTATGTAGTACATACAATATGGTGAGGCTGTGGGTGAGGTGCAAGCGGTGTTCCTTGTACTATCTGTGGGTAATAGACGTATTCCTGCATTTCTCTGGCCAGTAGAATAATATTGACACACATGACATGAATATCTGTTGCACTGCATTAAGTTTTGAGAACTTATATTGGATGACTACTTTTAGAACTTATATTGCACATGTAAGTGAGCTTGGGGTGGAAGATCCTTGAGGACACCTTGTCTTACTGAGATTTCTGTTTAGAGATCTCACCCCACGTTTGGGGAATGCTTATTTCAGGTTCAGGTAACCAGGGAGTTGAGACCTCTAGTGGCAGGAGGGCAGAGCTTAGCTTATAGATGTTACATGTTTATGCTGCTTTGCTGATATGCTGTTATGATTGGATGTTGGATCCTGTTTACTGTCTTATGCTTTTATCTTCAGTTTATGGATTTCTCTGTTGAGACTTTGTTGGTTATGTTGTTGATTTGGTGAGTACGGGGATTGTCCATGCCACGTAGACTTGTTTATTGTCTTGTTTAATTTGGAGTTGTATTAATGTACCAGGATATTGTCTGGACTATGTGTAGTAGATCCGTGACATAGATACTCACTTTATCTATATTATGAGGTATTCCAGTTATATGTCTTTTTGCAATTTACATACATGCGATATTTTATGAAATTGACTAAGTAATCAACTTGGTTAAGTATAATGATGTCATAATTGAAAAGAAAAAGATATTCCGCATTTTTAATTAAGCGCAGCTTAATACGATGATATGTTAACAATCCGAGTATATACGAGGTGTTACAGTTAGCACCCTACTATTTTTATTTTTTAAATATTTCAATCAATTCATTGTTTCGCAATTAGTTCCATTCAGGATAAGTTTTGAGATTAAGATTTTAAACTTTTCTAAAAATAATACTACGAAAGACCTACTATTTCTTTAAGTTGCTCATTCGTGCGCTGGGAAAAATAATATAAAAGGGAGTTTTTTTTGGGTGGTTACATAGGATACTACCTCAACAGCCATATGTGCATGGCGTTGTTGCATTATTAAAAGCAAAATTTAATTACTCCATCTTCTGCTGTTCTTTGCAGAAAAGAGTCCCAAAGTTCAGAAGCTGAATGACCCACATTTCCGCTGAATTAATAATGGCTTGGAATCTCACTGTTTGTTCAGTCTTGCTAAGCCCAGCGGCTGCCATAACCACACAAGTGTAAAATCCTAAACCTCACATCTCTGCCCTTTTTCCCCCTCATCCCCATTTCATGAAAACTCCATCTTATATTTTTATTCCTCATCTTAATTTGATAACGTTTAAGTGTTGAAATATATTTGCAAATATTTTTACGGTGACATCTTTTAAGTTATTTTAAAAAGGGGAATTCGACTCCCCTGTTACATGAGAGTCTTACTTCTTCAGATACATTAAGTGTAGGGCCATTCTTTTTGTTTTTTGTTTTTTATTTTTTATTTTATAAAATATGGGATCCACTTTTTTATTTCAGCCACATGAGAGAAAGACTCTCCGTGAGTCAAATTCCCCTTTTAAAACTCAGACTCGACCGATTAAAAATATATAAGGAAAGCTTTACTATCCTTTATAATCATGTCTGATTTGAACTCGATTAACTGAGTAATTTATAAACTCAAATCAAATTAATCAAATAATCAATAAAATAAATTGATCAATTAAAAATTCCTTAAAATATCAATCGAACTTATCCAAAACAATTAAAAATCAATGATAAAATTTAGTTTGAATTAACTATTTGTAATATATTTTATTTAACCAATTTTTTTTAACATTTAACGGTGTATTGTTATTATAAATTCTTTATATTGTATGGCATACAATATATATATATTTTTTAAATTTGAAAACTGATTCTAAGAAAATATTTAGTTTCTAAATTTTACTTAAGGTTTTTTTCTTTCGCAGACGGGAGATAATTTTATTTTTTATATGTACACAATATGTTAGAGGTGGCAAAGTGGACAGAGATATACTATTAGCTCGCCAAAAATTGAGTCGGCCAGCACTGCTCCACTTTTAAAAGTGGGTGAAAAATTTGGCCCGTCCCGTCGAATCAAACCCATTTTATACTAAAAAATAATAATCAGCCAAGTAGGTTGATGGGCTAGTTTGGCGAGCAATTGGGAACGAATCCATTTTTTCACCTCTAATAATGGATGGAATCCTAAAATAACTGTATCTCTTAATCTTTTTTTTTAGAGTTACCCAACCCTAATTATCTCTTTGAGACGAGTTGGCTCCCTCCGGTATCCCCACGAGCTTCGACTCTTTGAGCTGGCTATGGGACTAATCCGGAGTGCGGGGGAACAGTGATGGCTAAAGGTTCAGCCCCCTCCCCAAGAATGCATTCAGCGGGAATCGAACACATATCTAACCCCACTAACTCAGCGCCAAATTACCAACTGAGCTGCACCCATTGGGTTGTATCTCTTAATCTCTTTTATCTATTATACATATTTTATGTCACCAATAATGTAGTTATAAGTAAAATTTTTTGTTATATATATATATATATATATATATATATATATATATATATATATATATATATATATAATTTAATATTTATAATGTTGTAGGAGATAAAATTATCTCCTACATATATAAAAGTGTGTGGGGTCCATGTGAGAAGAAAAGAGAAAGAGAAAATATGGACCCCACATATTTTTATTTATATGTAGAAGATAAATTTATCTTCTTTAACATGAGAAACACTAAACTCATATATATATATAAATGAAAAAATATTTCTACAGCCACTTTAGATAAGGTTATCTATAGCTACCCAAAAACTACGTCATTTTGATTAATGAAGGGTGTTTCAGTAAAATGTATATGCTAAAAAAATAAATAAAATTACGAAAACACCCTTCATTAGTTCACCTAAAATTACAGAAACACCATCCATGAATCAAAATGATGTAGTTTTTGGGGTAGCTGTAGATAACCTTATTTAAAGTGACTGTAAAAATATTTACCCTATATATATAGTGATGAAACGGAAAAAAGTTGTTAGTTACATTTTGTTTATTTTATTATTTTTAATTAATATTGTTATGGACCTGACAAAGGCCTACATTCTAGAAGGCCCAAATAGGACTAACAACTAAGATAATGAAATATTCCTTAATTATGCTAATCCTACTACGGCAGCAATGAATCAACAATTGGACCCTCAATGCTCCTGAGAGGCCCAAAAGCCCACTCCTGCCAGGTAACCCATCTATAAATAAGGGATTAAACCAATAAGGTACACACATTCTAAACCCTCTCTATTAGGTTGTCACTGTGCACACACTCCGCGTCTTGATTATGTCGTTATATTATAGTGCACAGTAATCCGCTTATCTTTAGGGTACCTCTCCTATAGGTACCTGAGAGATAACAAATAAATCTTATATTAACATATCAATCTCTGATTGGACAGATCGATCTATCAGATCGTAACAAATATGTTTGTACTAATAATTATAAAATTATTACATAATTTATTGTTTTTATGTTGAAAGCAAAATTTTGTTGATTTTAATATCTCTTTTACAAAATTATAACCCCCACCCACCACGTTAACTAGAGGAACAATCAAGAATCAGATAATGCCGGAAAATAAAACATTCTTTGCTTTTAAGATGTTATATTTGGTTTTAACGTCTATTATGTTATAGAAGAAAAAATTATCTTCTATACATACATAAAAATATGTGAGGTCAATATTTTTTTTCTCTTCTCTTCATATGGCCCCACATGGGCCTCACATACTTTTATGCGTGTATAAGAAATGATTTTATCTCGTATAACATAAGAAATATTAAACTTGTTATATTTTGGGGATTAATGTTTCTTATCTTAGAGGAGATAAATTTTATCTCTTACATACTCATAAAAGTGGATGGGCCTATTTAGACTCATGTGAAGAGAAGAAAGAAAAAGAGAAAATATAAGTCCCACCAACTTTTATATATATAAAAGAGATACTTATTTTCTGAGAAACAATAAATACATATATTTTGTTTATCTCATACATGCTCTCTTGAGTGAAAAAATTATCGTTTATTAACTCCTTTACCACTTTTTTTTTTAATTCCCAATCGGTATTTGAAATTCTAATGGATTCTATTATTTTAATTTTTTATTTGAGTGTCTCCACTCTCACCATGAATTTGGGCTCTCAATAATTAAATCTAGGGGTGACAAAACAGGTTATGACCCGTGGGTTGACCCGTGAAACGACCCGTCAAAATGCGTATTGTGTCAACTAGCGGGTCACTACACGTTTAAAAAATTGATATATTTTTATTTGTATCGAGTCACGAGTTAACCCGCGGGTTCGCGTGTCATCCTGTATAGGGATTATTTTGATAATTTCCTCTGAGAGGTATAAAAACTTTCTTTAGGCTAGGGTTATTATTACTTGTCTATTTTTTGTTTTTTGTTTTTGTTGTTTTTAATTTATTTAAAAAAATTCAATTTTTTTCATTTTTTTTTAAATTTCAAATTTTACGTGTCGTATCGTGTCGACCTATGACCTGTAGCGGGTCGTGTGAAGGTTTCTATTTTTTGACCCATTAATAATATGTATCATGTATAGATTGTGTCATTTCGTGTACATGTCAAACACGTGCCATATCGTGTCGTGTTGGGTGGAGCCATATTGCAACCCCTTATTAAACCTACTACTTTTTTTTGGACAAATTAAGTTTTGGGTCTAGATGGAACGTCATTAGACCAATTATCATTTTGAATCAATACGTGTAAGTATCAAATACTCTTCAAAAGTCAAACAACAAACTTAAGAAAAAAAAATGTTAAAAAAAAAAATCATACAAATTTCTTTTATTTTTTTGGATTGTACGAGTTACAATTTTGGTCAAATAAGAGAATTGACAATATTCTTTATTACAGAGTCTAAATTATTTTCTAATTATAAGCTTTGTTCTTTAAATTATGTATTTTATGATTTTATAATACATGTTATTTTATAATTCTAATAAAAAATTTGTTTAATTATTTCTTAAAATCCATTAAATACCATTAAAAGAATAATATAACAAATTTTAAAAAATTATATATAAACAAAAAGTCATAATTTGGTCATTTTCTCCTCTCCATCTAATGCACAAACACATTTTACGATAGTCAAAATGCACCTTATAATATATTTATTATATAATTTAATATAAATTTAATTAAATCAATTGAATCCATGATCTATCAGTTAAATCAATGATCCAATAGCTCAACCAAATCGATCACAAGACCGAGTTTTTAAACATTATCATTTTATAAAATATTTGCAAGGAACAAATTCTCTCAAACGGGCCAGATTTTGGGCCCAGTCAAATTGTTTTCGACCTATGCTCACGAGGCCCATGAGTTTATAACTCCTGACTAGTCACTCTAGTAATGGCTCCTTGGTGTCGGCCATAGTCTTATAGTTCTCGGTCTGATTTTTAGTTCTCGCCCTCGGACCGACATTTGGAGACATCGTTTTTCGATTAAGGACGAGGATATGGCTAAGCCGAAGCAACAGAAGAAGCTATCTCAGAAGAAGCAACAACACCCGCAAGTACGCTTAAGCTTCTGTAAATTTTGGTTTTTTCTCTCTTTTTCATTTTTTTTTAATTCCGTCTCTGCTATCAATATTCAGTTGTTCTATAATCTCTTCATAGTTATCCCTTTGCATTTGGATTTCCAATCTGTTATTTTCCAATGCCTCTCTTTGTTTTCAATGCTTTACTTATTTTGCAGTAGGCAGTGATCAAGAGAAACGGTATATAACCTATTTTATTTTGTTGTTTTTGGAGTGAAATTAGTGTGGGTTGCATCTTTCATAGTTTTCTTTTTACAGAGGCCGCATTAGTTTAGTGGTACTCAAATGTTGCATTGTTACTTCAAGTGACAATTTTGTGAAGCTTGTGCTTTGAAAAGTGTGTAAGGAATATTTTGAGTTTAGATTGCACTACTGGGATTATCCATTTTTATTTTCTAATATCATTGATTCATGAGGCTGTGGTGGAGCTGGTTTAATTTACCATTTTGCACTGGAGGTTAATCTGGCCGCTGATATAGTGTCAAGTATGTATTTGTCTTCCAAGTCTTTCTGTCGTTCATGGCTTATTAAGGTTAAGCATAGGGTCTTATATGATTATTATTTTTTAGAGAATAATTTTTTAGTCAACTTGGTTTTCCTGTATTTTGCCCTTTTGTCGTTGGAAGGTATTCAGAAACTTTTACAGGCCACAATTGACAGTACTATAGCTCTTACTGTATCTACTATTAGTTAGAATGTTCTGAAAATTAAGAATAGTGATAACTCCTCCATCAATATGTTAAGTAACAAATCCAATTGTAAGTTTGTAATGCTTCTAGGAATAGGTGTTATTTGGATACTCTAGCCACTGGTGACCCGTCATTTATTTCGTGACAGATTAAGAAGCTGGGAAAACAGGCTGATACTTCTCAATTTCGCACTCAGTTGGATGCTCTGGGCCTACGCATTGTTGAAGTGACAGCAGATGGTAATTGTTTCTTCAGGTTTGCCTTAATGCTTCACATCCATTTACGTTTACTACTATTTGTCAAAGTTATCAAATGTGGATTGCGGCATGTCGCGGCCAACCCCAAGAAACGCTATAACGCTATAGCGGGTTGCGGTTGCGAAAATAGTGAAATAGATATATGACAGAAATAATGACAAAAAAAAACATTTTTTAAAGGCAGAGATAGCAGAAGTGATAGAGAGAGATGCAGATAGATTAAAAAACCCTTAAAAATTTTCTGTCACACATTTAAATTTAGGATAAAAATGACATTTTGCCTTATGACAACAATATGGCTGTGATTTGGCCGCAAATGCGATCGCATTGGCCGCTATTGCGTTCTGGTGCGACGTGGTGCAGTTTCTTGCGGCGAGGCACCGCAACACCCTTACGGCACGGCTCGCGGCACTATTGCGGTGCAATTAACTCCTATGCAGTATGTGTATTGCATATAGTGGGGTACTAGTATTATTCAGCAAGTAGTTATGTGCTGTTACATGCTAGTTTTTTTCACTCGCACACCAAATGCCAACCTTATTGTCCTTATGCTGAAACTGAGGTTAGGTTAAAGACTGGCATTATCAGTTATTAATTTAGATCCTTATCGCCCCCTGTTCCTCCCCTTTATCCTCTCTGGTAAGTAAGTCACAGTTGCACTTGGTGTTTACAGTACAATGAATCAATTGTGTGTAAAGCATTTGTTGTTAGTCACGTGTGATTCTCCACATGATCCTTTCAGATATAATAATTATTTTTTTCTGATGTTTGTTTCCTAGTTTATGCTGATTGGACCCATAAGGTAGTCAACCTTAAAATATTTTGTTTCCTTGTTTAGATAAACCTATTTTTTATTTCCTGAAATTATGGGATTTGATTGGCTAAATTTGAGTGTGGTCAACACCCTTAAATTGTAGCCACCTTCATGGAAATAACGATATATAGAGAAAAACTATGTTTTTCTTTTCTAAATTCTAAATAGTATGAGAGCCCTCTCTTGAGGGCCTGAACAAGGATTCCTGACCTGGTTTGGCACCATGAGTACCAATTATAAACCAAACCTCTTTAGTTGAACCGGTTTAAGAACCAAAAGAACCGATCCAAACCGGTTTTTAACCCAAGTAAAGAAAATCCCAATCCCTTTTCAAAATTCGGAAATATGTTATTTTTATTTATTTAAATTTTTTAAAAGGAAAATATTATTAATGTGTAAAAGTATCATTCTCATATTTTATATATTTTTAATTTTATAATGAGGTGGGAATGAGTATTTTTAAAAAAAAAAATTAAAACCAATTGTGATAATACAATGATTTTGGTTGCATTTTATCGTTGAATAAAATCAATTTTATCTATGAAAAAAATGAGCTTCCCCTCTTTCAATAATGTTCAGAAAGAAAAATGTTTGATTATTTGTTATAGATCATGTTAAAAGTACATGTTAAAATTAAAATTTAAGGATATGTAAAATAAAGTAAAATTAGCTACAATTAAATAATTAAAGTTATATTAATATAAAATAGTGTATGTAACATTTTGTAAAAAAATAAAGTTATTGTGAAAAAGTCTTTTGGTAAATTGAAAATTGAAAGCTTGAAATTCAAAAGAAAAATTATTGCATAGGAAGCATAAATAGGTTGGACCACATAACCATTCAAAAGAGAAATAAATGTCATTGTATCAACTCACGCTATAAATATAGCATACTATTAAATTAGCTCACACTATTAAGTCAAAAATAATATCTTCAAAGTTCAAAATTATGAAAATTGTTCAAAATGCTAAAAGTCGGTTCGGAACTGGTTCAAAATTCGTTTGAAATCATTTCCAAACCGGTTGGGATTCAGTTCAAAACCACTTAGGAGACGAAGCAGTTACAGACCGATTCCAAACCAATTTTAAAAAAAACTGCTTTGGGAATTGGGAACAGTGACCAAAATGCCACTATTCACCAAGTTTTTTACCTAAATGCCATGCGAACAGTGTTATTTTTCAATCTGCCATGAGGGCAAGTTCGCTACCTGGTGTAGTGAACTCGGTTTGCTGACGTGTCACGTTTCTAGTGGACACCAAGTTCGTTACTCAATGTAGCGACCTTCAAATTTTTTTTTTTTAACTTGGTACTTGTTATCCACTAGAAATGTGACACGTCAGCAAACCGAGTTCGCTACACCGGGTAGCGAACTTACCCCTGTGGCAGATTGGGAAATAACACTATTCGCGTGGCATTTAGGTAAAAAACTTGGTGAACAGTGGCATTTTGGTCGGTGTTCCTGGGAATTGCTTTCAAAACAGGTTCAAGAAAAGAAAAACTGGTTTGGGAAAATTAAAATCGGTTCGATTTGAAGAACCAAACCATTAAAGCCGATTTTGTTCGGTTTGGCATAAGAACCAAACCGAACCGATCCATGCACACCCCTACTCCTGGCAGCAAGCAAGCAAAGCCTGATGATTATTTTGAGGAGGCTTTGAATATGAGGAATCTTTTTATTTGGGTTCTTTGACCGCCGATCCCAACTAGTTTGGAGTACAAGTGTTGTTAATGTTGATGTTTGAAGATGAGGAATCTTCTTGAAGAATTTCATTCTGATCATGGGCTTTGCCCTCCTGCCATTCTTGATGTTGGAGAACATGTCCTTTCTGACAGTGTCTCATCTTTGGCCTCGTTTATGTTGAATCAGGAAACTGGGTTGGTGACCTTGGGTCAGTGGGTTTTCGCAATCCTTTGAAGTTCAGTGTGCATTACGGGCATCCTGATATTTTTGATAGACTATTCTGCATGACCCATGGTGCTAACAGCAAGGCTCCTCGTGTTAATCACGTGTGATTCTCTGTTGGATTCTTTCAGATAATATATTTTTTTTAAGTTATTTGTTTCCCAGTTTAGGTTGATTAGGCTCATAAGCTAGTCAACCTTAAAGTATTATGTTTCCTTGTTTAGATAATTTTAGTTTTTATTTCCTGAAATTATTGGATTTGATTGGCCAAATCCTTGTGTGGTCAACACTCTTAATTTGTAGCCACCGTTTCATGGAAATGACAATATATGGAGAACACCTATGCAATGTTTATTTACAACATCATATACTAGTTTTAACATTTGCACTCTTCTATTCTGTAGAATATTCTAGATTATCATTTATTACTTCCTTGCTATTTGTTCCCTTATTTATTAATGTCTCTTGTTATTGTAAATAAGCCTCTTAGTCTACTGTTGCTATTTGTTAGCATTGTTCTTTGTACTCAATATAAATATGACCTATTGGGTCTCTCAATGTAATCAATCAATAGTGTTATACAAAAAAACACTCTTTCTTTTCATCATGGTATCAAGAGCTGGTTAAAATCCAGTCTCTTCCCTGTTCTAACTTCCCTTCCATTTTTTTTTTCGTTTTTTGCCTCTGTCAAGGCCAGAACCCTCACCTAGATACCTCCAACCACAAAACCAAGGCCACCATTAGGTCCAGAACAAAATTCCGAGCCAGCCAACACAAGACCCGTCGCCGGAGACCCAGCCACGCGTCGCCACGCGCCACCAACATCCTTCAGCTTCGCCGGCGCGTGTGGTCCACGCGCCGCCCTCCCATCATTTTTTTCCGGCGGGTCATACCCCGTTCTGATCGTCTGCCTTCCCTCTTCCTGTTTTGAGGGTCAAAATCATATTTGGAGGAATTTTGTTTTCTGGGTATTGTTGTTAGGAAGCCATGGACACTGAAAATGTTGAAAATTCATCTGGAGTTTCGACCGGAACCTCACCCCTTCCCATTTCTTCGTCTTCTGGAGACAACCCAGCAATGCAGATCACCAATCACCGTTTAAACGGTAGAAACTATGTGCAATGGTGTCAATCTGTTAAGTTGTTTATCCAGGCCAAAGGGAAGATGGGGTATCTGGATGGAAAAAAGGTTCAACCAGCAGAACATGAACCTGGCTATGATGCTTGGGTGACTGAAAATGCTTTGGTCATGACATGGCTGACTAATTCTATGGAATCGGATATCAGTCAAACTTATTTATTCCTTGATACGGCTCAAGAAATTTGGGAAGCTGTTAAAGAATACTACTCTGACCTGGGCAATGCCTCTCAGGCTTTTGAACTCAACACCAAGGTGAAAGATTTACGCCAAGGAGGGATGACTGTTACTGAATACTTCCTTGCTCTAAAAACATTGTGGCAAGAGTTGGATCTTTATGATAAAGCAGACCTTCAAGGTTTAGACGCTAATGCAATATTCAAATATTATATAGAGAAAAGGCGTCTCTACGATTTTCTTGCTGGCCTTAATTCTGATCTGGATGATGTTCGTGGAAGAATTTTGGGGCAAAACCATTACCTTCCATTGCCACTGCCTTTTCTGAGGTACGAAGGGAGGAGCTTCGCCGAAAGGTAATGTTGGGTGATAAGGACTCTAAGTCCTCTGATGGGTCAGCCCTTATAACAAAGAATATTGCTCGTCCTTCTGGGGACTCAAAACGTTCTGACCGTTGGTGTTCTCATTGCAATAAGGGTGGTCACACCCGTGAAAAATGTTGGGAAATTCATGGCAAACCACCAAACTGGAAACCAAAAGGACAGAACAAGAATCGTGCTAATCAAGTATCTTCTGAAGATAAGGGGGAGGGGTCTCATGTCCCTTCAAACCCCGATGGTGTTCTCCTCTCTAAGGCCCAGTATGAGCACTTTCAGAAATTGATGTCTCAACCTGCTGAGGCAACTAGTCATGTTGCTCAAAAAGGTATGACATTCCATGTTGAACGTAGTAATCGTTGGATCCTTGATTCAGGAGTCTCTGATCACATGACAGGTAATGCAACCTTATTTTCCTCCTATACCCCTTACTATCACCCGTCACGAATAAGAACAGCTGATGGAAATTTCTCCACTATTGCGGGCAAGGGATCCATTAAACTTTCTGAACATATTATTTTGAACTCAGTCCTTCATGTTCCCTCCCTTACTTGTAACCTCATCTCTATTAGCAAATTTACTGCTGAGTTGCATTGTGTTGCTAAGTTTTCTGCAAATGCTTGTATCTTTCAGGAGCAGGACTCGGGGATGATGATTGGCAGTGCTAGAGAGGAAGAAGGGCTATACTATTTGGAGGAGGATTTTTTCAAACCACTCTCTATGTTTATCAGATGATTGTAATGATGTTTTGTTATGGCATCGTAGGTTAGGGCACCCAAATTTTGTTTATCTTCAGAAGTTATTCCCTAACTTATTTATCAATAAAAAGCCAAGTTCCTTTCTTTGTGATATTTGTCAGCTTGCAAAACATTTTCGTGTCACTTATTCTCCTAAGAAATATCATGAATCTTCTCCCTTTACATTGATTCATAGTGATATTTGGGGACCTGCTCGTAAAAAAAATGTCTCGGGTGCTCGTTGGTTTATTACTTTCATTGATGATCATTCTAGGGTATGTTGGGTATATCTCTTAAAAGACAAGTCTGATGCGGCATCCACTTTTAAAAATTTTCATGCTATGATTCAAACTCAATTCCAGACTCCTATCAAAATTCTGCGAACAGACAATGGCACTGAATATTTTAATTCTGTTCTTGGAGATTACCTAAATCAGCATGGAATTATTCATCAATGTTCTTGTCCTAACACCCTCAACAAAATGGGGTGGCTGAAAGGAAAAATAGACATCTAATTGAAGTTGCTCGAGCTCTCTTATTCACGATGCATGTCCCTAAATATCTGTGGGGGGAAGCCATCTTGACAGCTTCTTATCTCATTAATCGAATGCCTTCTCGGGTACTAAATTTTCATTCTCCTTTATCTTGTCTTACTAAATCTTTTTCTTCTTTCTGTGCTCTTTCTCTTCCTCCAAAAATATTTGGCTGTGTGGTCTTTGTACATATTCCTCCACATCAAAGGTCCAAACTTGACCCTAAATCTATTAGATGTGTCTTCATAGGATATTCCCCTAATCAAAAAGGCTATAAGTGTTACTCACCTTCTCTCCGTAAGGTCATTGTTTCCATGGATGTTACCTTTTATGAGACACAATCCTTTTTTTCCCCGACTTCTCTTCAGGGGGAGTCTACTGGTATGGATGAAGATAAGCCTGGAAAACCAAATGAAGCTGTTGTCTTACCTTGGCCTTTGGAAACAGGGGAAGTTATTGGGAAGGAAACAGGGGGAGCAACTATACCTGAGTCTAATGATCCTCCCAGTCCTTGTGATCCTCCTGGTAAATGGGGAAAATTCTACAGCAGGCGCAAAACACATCAAGAGACTCTAGACTGCCAGGATCCTGACTCGAGTCCTTGCTCTAGCAACCCACTTGAATGCACTAGCACAGCCAACATTGATATGCCCATCGCCCTTCGAAAAGGTACTAGATCTTGCACTGCTCATCCTATTTCCCATTATATCTCATATGAGAAGTTATCTCCAGGTTTTCGTGCTTTCAACACTATGTTAGATAGTACCAGGATATCCAAAAATATCCAAGAAGCACTTGATGACCCAAAATGGAGGAACGCCGTATTAGAAGAAATGGATGCACTTATAAAAAATGGAACATGGGAGTTTGTGACATTACCTAAAGGAAAGAAAACTGTTGGTTGCAAGTGGGTGTTCACAATAAAATTTAATGCAGATAACAGCATCAACAGGTATAAGGCCAGATTAGTTGCCAAGGGATTTACTCAGACTCATGGGATTGATTATCAAGAGACATTTGCTCCTGTTGCCAAGCTTAACACTATCCGCGTTCTGCTATCTCTTGCTGCCAACCTTGATTGGCCATTGCAACAGTTAGATGTCAAGAATGCCTTCTTGAATGGTGATCTACATGAGGAAGTTTACATGGATCCACCTCCTGGTTTTGAAAAAGGGGATGGTTCTGTGTGCAAGTTGCAGAAGTCTCTCTATGGACTTAAACAATCTCCCAGAGAATGGTTTGGGAAATTTACTCAAGCTGTTAAGGGAAGAGGGTTCACCCAAGCTCAGACTGATCACACTTTATTCTTTAAACACTCTGACAAAGGTAGAATTGCTATCCTCATTGTTTATGTTGATGACATAATTGTCACTGGTAATGATACCGAGGAGATAGCCTCTTTAAAAAAATGTTTAGCTGATCAGTTTGAACTAAAAGATCTTGGATCTCTCAAATACTTCCTTGGCATGGAAGTTGCTCGAAGTAAGGAAGGAATTTCCTTAACTCAGAAAAAATACATTCTAGACCTGTTGCAAGAAACAGGTATGCTTGGGTGCAAGCCAGCAGAGACTCCAATTGAAGCTAATATCAAGATGGGAGTTGAGGACGGGGAAGATGTTGATAAGGAGCAGTACCAGAGACTAGTGGGGAAATTAATCTATTTGTCTCACACTCGTCCTGATATTGCTTTTGCTGTGAGCATGGTTAGCCAATTCATGCATTCTCCTAAGGAAAAACACCTTAGTGCTGTTTATAGAATTCTCAAGTACCTCAAAAACACCCTTGGTCGAGGAATTCTCTTTAAAAAGGGGAACAAAAGGATGATTGAAGTTTATACAGATGCAGACTGGGCTGGCTCTGCAATGGACCGAAGATCTACTTCAGGATATTGTACTTATGTCTGGGGAAACCTTGTGACCTGGAGAAGTAAGAAACAAACTGTTGTTGCAAGAAGCAGTGCAGAAGCGGAATTTCGGGCTTTAGCCCATGGTATTTGTGAAGGAATTTGGTTAAGAAGGCTTCTGGAAGAGTTGAAGATCTCTTATTCCCTACCTATCAGATTATATTGTGATAATAAAGCTGCTATCAGCATTGCTCAAAATCCTGTCCATCATGACAGAACAAAACATGTGGAAGTCGATCGTCACTTTATCAAAGAAAAATTAGAAGACGGTAGTGTATGCTTGTCATATATACCTACCAAGGAACAAACGGCAGATATTCTCACCAAAGGTTTACTTAAGCCGACCTTTGAGGATTTGATCAGCAAGTTGGGACTGATCAATATATATCTCCCAACTTGAGGGGGAGTGTAGAATATTCTAGATTATCATTTATTACTTCCTTGCTATTTGTTCCCTTATTTATTAATGTCTCTTGTTATTGTAAATAAGCCTCTTAGTTTACTGTTGCTATTTATTAGCATTGTTCTTTGTACTCAATATAAATAGGACCTATTGGGTCTCTCAATGTAATCAATCAATAGTGTTATACAAAAAAACACTCTTTCTTTTCATCATATTCTTATGTAGAGCCCTTGCTGATCAGTTGGAAGGCAATGAGGAGGAACATCAAAAGTACCGCAGCATGGTGGTGAAACACATATTGGTATGATGTTTTGTAATCAATTTTATAACTACTCTGAGTTTCAAGTTTATGTATTGTTTATGAAATGATTTTGTTCCACATGAACTTTGAAATTCATTGCACAATGATTAGATGTCATTAATCAATTGTACCTGTACCCTATTTTTTCCTTAACAAGAAAATTAAGAAAAGGTAGGGCTTGAAACATTTAGTTCATTTGTAGTATTGTATTGTTGGTGCAAAGCTTTGGGAAGAAAATTGATTGGGGCAATTGAAAGATTATTGAATCAGAACCTTTCTGTTGTAAATCACCTAAAATTCACTGTTAAACTAGTAAATATATGGAAAGTTGGCAAAACATAAAACAAAATAAATACCCGATCCTAAAGATTGCTGATTGCCCATATACTCTCTGTTTTTTTCAGTGATAGTTTATGTTCATTTACATAACCATTGATTAAGGCTGTTAACTTTCATCAATATATGCAAACTGGACGACATCTTGCTATGTAGATGTACATGCCAAGTCTCAATTACTACTGCTAGCTTTCCTGCATCAGTTTTCCTCCTTTTTTTATTGGAAAACTCCTTCACATAATCTGGTCTTGAAGCTGTAATTAACAGGACAACCGGGAAACGTTTGAGCCCTTTATTGAAGATGAAGTCCCATTTGATGAATATTGCCAGTCCATGGAAAATGATGGTACATGGGCTGGACATATGGAATTGCAGGCAGCTTCTCTTGTAACGCATAGTAATATATGCATTCACCGAGTAAGTAGTATCCTTGAAGATAATTAATTCCTTCCCCTTGTATTCTAATGTCACATCTTTTTATTTGATACATTGATTGGTTAGGACTTTCATACATTTACCCAAATGAAGATTGGGGCATGCCATAGTGGAAATATTTTCACATTATATCATCTTTGTTCCATGCAATTTTATTTTGTTTTTGAATGTGTTAGCTGATTATTAATGTTAAGACTGAAGACACATTTGTGCTGACGCAGACTAGTTCTTTTAAAATTTCTTGGTAAACTTTACATGTTACCCCCTGAAGTTAATTCAAATTCACATGCTTATTGGTTTGCTTGTGCAGAACATGTCTCCTCGGTGGTACATAAGAAACTATGATGATAGTGGAGTCCGTATGATTCATTTGTGAGTACTATGGAGTTTATGGTTGTTATGTGATATTGCACTGCATTGTCTATTTTCTCCTGGTGTTTGCAATAAAGGTGTTGTTGATGTTGATAATGTTGTCTATTTTCTCGCAGCATTATATTGATCTTTTTGATATGCTAAATCTATGGCTAAACAAGCAATAAATTGTTTATATCTTCAACTTTCTTTCTGACCTCGGGTCTTCATTTTATGATTTGGAGATCTATGCTTTCAAATTCAGTGTTCAATTAGCAACAACAAAACCTTCGAATCACATACACACACTAACAAATAGAGTAGTAGAATAATAGTATATACTGATTATTTAGATGAGCTATGGTAAATGATAACTGAATGTGATATAGGAAGCTGATAGCAACTGATATAATTCGGTTGGGTTATTTCAAAGGAAAATTAATAAAATCAAGGAGCAAATATCAATTCATTATTTGTGAATGAAAAATCCTGTTAATGATTTTCTGAGGATTTGGATCCAACTATTTATTAGTTTTTACAAATCTTATTGATATGGCGCTTGAGTAGTTAGTAACTAATAGTTTCTTATTAGTTGAATCACATCATTTTAGGGAAGACAACCTCTTGTAATATTTTCCCGTGTGCAATGAATCTGTTTTTGCATGGAATTGAGATTTAAGGTATGCATATCAATAGCTACTATAGGAAACTGTTAGGAAACCACACATTATTAGGGTGTACTGTAGGAAGGGACATAGAGGATTAGAAAAGTGTGATTGCCTTTTGGAGGGAAAAGTTGTTAGTTACAATAGCTTAGCTTTAAGAGAGTAGGAGGAGGAGAAGATTGTAGAGACTAGGGCCTCTTGAATGCTCTAGACTATCTTTTTATCTCTGTAACTAAAAACACATTCTGATATCCATTTGATATTAGAACTACTGTTCAGTATCCACATTTTATTGCTTGGTCCCCTATCAGACACCATGCAAAATAATTCTCTTGACCTTGCATATGAATTTTGATGAAATATTTTTGTGTGTCTTTCCAGATCTTATCATGATGGGGAGCATTATAATAGTGTGCGGTTAAAGGATGATCCTCGTGATGGACCTGCAAGGTCAATTGTAATTAAGGTTCTTATTGGAATTCTGTTTTCCAAATCTTAAATTAATGTTTAGAGTAGTAGCTATTGCCTGATTAATTCTAGTTTGTGAAAGGCTGATGGTGATCTTTCAGCGCCATCTCATCAAACGAAAGTTGTGGCTAACAAAAACCGTTGGCAAGCTGGTAGGGAAACTTTTCAGCCAGGGTCTATGAAGTTGGTTATGGCCGGAAGTGGATGTGAAAGCACTGAAAAAGTGGAACAGGTGAAAAAAGTGCATGCCTTGTTTCAATTTGTATGCTTCTTGTCTTGCATGACTAATATTTCAATTTATCGAAATCTCTTGCAAGTTGCTGTCTTTTCTAGAAATTAACCACTTGACATATATTCAAAGTATGTCTTCCTTGTCCCAGGTTCTAGAACAGGTAAATGGAGATGTTGGTGCTGCAATAGAGTTTCTAATAGCAGAACAAGGAACAGAAGATTGCCCTGCAAAGTCTGATTCCTTTCCTAGTGAGGCTAATACTTATGGTAATATCTTGTCAATGCATTTTGCACTTTCTGTACTGTTAAAGGACAAACCAACATATTTTCCTGTTCAGAATTAGTAAACTTTTTTCTTTCTCTAACATATTATTTCTTGTTAGGATTCATGCATTTTGTGTTTTATGCATATCATTTAGTATAAAAAATTATGTTTAGTAGGAAAGAATCGAAACTTTTGACTTCTTTCTAACTCTTCTCTCAAATTCCGAGGATTTACAGGTTGTGATAAAAATGAGAATCATGAACAACACAAAGAAGACATGGTAGAGGACAGTACTAATGATGAATCCAATAATAGCTCCAGGAAGACCGATGATAATATTACATTGCAACCAAATGACAAGGTTTTCTTTTTTTCTTCTAGTTTCGGTTTGTTGGTGTTTCATTCCCCCCCGTCCCCCCAATAGAAAAATGCTGTTCTAATATTATGATCTGCTTTTACACTTTTGTTGGTTGTTCTTGCTGCCCCTTCTTTGTGGGGTTAACTACAGAAGATTCCTAGAAACAAGGTCTGCCCATGTGGTTCAAAAAAGAAATACAAAGCTTGTTGTGGATCATCCTTGGGGAAACAATCTGCTAAGTTTGTAGTGTACGCATCTTAGACTCGTTTGTTCTACAGTCCTGTTTCAAGTTTTAACTATTCAGATAATGTCTACAGAGTGTATAGAAAATATTTTTCAGGGTGCTTGCATGATTTTCCTTGGATTCAAGTTTGTTGACATAGTTTTGTATGCTATAACTTATAAGAATGTAATCAAGTAGAGTTCTGCTTTTAATGTGGTCTGACTAATACTTTTGTTGTGTCAGTAACCAAGCAGCTGACTACAGAAGGGGCAAAACAGAAAAGAAGCTAGGAAAGAAAAGGATATCTGCAAAAACTGAAGTACCTTGTGAATATGACTCGGTGACACCTGACATGGGTGCACTTTGTATTTGAATTGATAATAATGTAAGACTTGTATTATTCTCAGCAGCAATTTTTCCTTTCTTCATGAATATGATTCATGAGTTCTTGTTTCTTCCAGCAGAAGTTAGTTTTATGCTCCCCCAGAGAGAAACTACCGACAGGTCAGTAAGTTTTTGTTGTATGGTTATGGTCCTGCTGATTTGCATGTTTCCTGAATGGCATATGAAGAGAACTCTACCATATTTGTATTCATTGCTCATGTTATTTCAGCGGGTTGATATATGACTTGATAATTCATATCTGTTTCGATAGCTCTTTACATTACAGTATTAAAATCCTTAATTCATACTCAGGATTTCGGGAATAGAAGGAACTTTATTTTATTTCCTTGTATTGGGAGCATAGCTTTTAGTAATCCTACATGACACTATTATTATTGAACTAATTGGCCACCAAGATGCTAGAGTTATAATTAGTATGCTGTTACCGTGCCTTCTATATACTTGTCTTTTTGTGTTCAGAGTTTCAATACATAGCATTTTACTTATAGCCTTTACTCAAAAGTGCATCTTTTGTCCTTATAAGATCAAATATTGCGAGATATTACTACATACGTTATTGTTTTCCTGATATGTAGTTTTGTTTCTGTGAACAGGTTTCCATTTGGCGGAAGCAATTTATTTTTATTTTTTTTGAAAAAAAGCAGAAGCAAAATTTTGAACAGGAAAAGGGTGTACAAAAGGGTAAATAATGCAAAATCATGTATAATTTTTGTTCAAGCAAGATGCTTTTGGGAAGAACGTGGAAGCCTTGATCATTTTTTTCATGAAACGTTTTGAATGAGAATCAGTTTTGCTTAAAATATACGTGTAAAATTTTTATCTATAATGGTGGCTCGGTAAAAGCTTCCGCTGAACGAGGGTCATTTCTCCTTTTAACCTTCTAGGTAAGAGTCAATAGATGTAGTGAACAAGAAGAGAGAAAAAAAAATATTTACCTTGTCTCGGTAATCTACGACCAGACTTGTTTATATTTTTTATGAAAGGGCCAAACTAAGGAAAAAAAAATACTGTAATTGATAACAAGTTAAAGTTGATATTTTTTAAAGGAAAATTATTTTTTCATGTATTAAGATATTATTTTTGTATGTTGTTAGGCATCAAAATTCGCATTATTTTTTTAACAAGTGATGGGTTTTATTACTTGTGTTTATGTTATGAGAAATATTATTTTATTTGACATAATATGAGAGAAGTTTTTTTTTTTTTTTTAATTATCTTATCTATTTAGGTAAAACCTAACCTAACTTCGCCAATTTTTCTATAGGCGTTCACTGTCTTGAAGTTGTTAAGCTCCAAGAATCATTGTCATCAAATTCGGCTAGCAACTACGGAATGAGAAGAATATATGGGAAACAGTAAAAATGTAATGAAAGGAACAAAAAAAAATTACTGTCAAAATGTTGAACCTAGAAGAATCTCTTCCGCTTCCAGTTTGGTGGCTTCCTCTAGCTCCATCACTTTCACTAGTTTCGATGAGAGCACTTGTAATGAAAGCACAAACTGCAAAAGAGTAGAGTATGTGTCAATTTGAAAGTTGAATAAAAAATATAATCTCATATTATCAGCACTAACATATTAACTACAAGTAAAATTTTAAATAAATCCCTTAGATGGTGTGTAATTTATTTTCTGTTTTGATTTTTCAGTTATCATTAGTAATTATAAAAATATTACATTTTTAATATGTTTTTTTTTCAAAGTTTTATAAAGAATTTACAAGACTTTAAAAATAGAAATGAAAGCTATGTGGCACTTTTATAATTAAATAAAAAACATATGAATTAAAAAAAATCAGTTATTGCGTTGAAACATAAAATGCAATTTATATATTGCGAATAAAATTTTAGCCCCTTTTCTCACTGAAATTTTGTAACTTAAGTTTTTCTCTCTTTCTCTATATTATCGCAGTTACAACTTTGATTTTCAAAATATTTTTTTTTTTAATGTTGGGACGTCATTTTATAGGAAACCGGCTTCTAAACATTTTTTTTATTTTTCCATATATATTACAAGGATAATGTATATCTTAGGTTGCAAGACAAGAAAACAATCTTCCTACAAATTCTTTGCTTTTTTAGCCATTTTTTTTAAGATATAAATAAATCTGCGAGCTCCACCAAAACCTGAATCTGCAGGAAAGTTTATTTTTTTCCATCAACATGATGAAAATAATCCGAATATTACAAAATGGGGCAGTATATGCTTATCATAAAAAACGTTTATCATCTTTACAACTAATCTAATTATCGTTGATTTTCGTCAATCTAACGATTATAATTTAATAAGTGTGACCCAATAATTTCCAATAAGTTATAACAGTTAGATTGATGAAAATTAATGATAATTAAGTTGATTGTAATGATAGTAAACTTTTGTGGTGGTAATGGTAAGTATATCTTTCCAAAATGGCTTTTTCAAAACCAGTTTTCTTAATTATTTCTTTTTCTTTTTACATTCTATTTTGTTTAACCATTTTTAATACTCTTTACATTTTAATTGTTGATACATTTTAAGTTAAGTACACCCCAATATGTTTTAGTCACACTAGTGTAAAATTAATTGTCATTATATTTTAATTGTTCTATTACAAAATTACATTTCTATCATATTTAATGGTATAGTATTTAAGACTTATTTTCTATGATGGTTTGAATGTGCAACTAAGAAATATGCACATTAAAGTTATCAATTTAACGTGAAAATTATTTGTATTAAATGATAGTGCATGGTTGAATAAATCTTGACAATAATTTTTATTCAAAATAAAATACAAGGTTTTGAGTTAGAGTACACTGTTACGAGTTATCAACTCTGAGATGCGCTATGAAAGCATAGTAAAAATAACTTTTGATCATAAGAGCTTTCTCCATAGGATTTGTTTGAGAATTTGGAGAGGAAGAGAAGGAAAGGGATCCAAGGGGAAGAAAGGGAAGGAAATTGAAGGGTATTCTCTTATCTTGTTTGAGAGTTAAAAAAAATGATAAGGGGGGAAATAGAGAGTTAATGAGATATTTTTACTATTTTAGCCCATTTTTAAAAGGGAAAAGTGTGTGTCATTTTAAAGGATGTAAAGTTGTGTCATATTAAGAGAGATAAAGAGATAGATAAAGGAGGAGAAAGAGTTGACAAAAAAAATAAAGGTGTGAGTCCCACCTCTTTGTGAGAGTGAAATGATATAAGTTGTGTCATTTAAAAGGATAAATACTTTTCCCTTTTTAAAATAAATATAATTAGAGGAAGGTTATACTTACCACATTTTTTTTTACAACTTCTTTCAACCATATCTTAACACCGTTGATTTATGCCAATCAACGGATATCATTTATTGTGAATTAATAATTAATTAATGAGTTTAATTTGCAAAAATAATAACCGTTGATTGTTGGAAATCAACAGTGTTAAGATATGGTTGTAAGAGGATGTAAAAAAAAGGTTGTAAGTATAACCTTTCTCATATAATTATTATATTAAACAAATTAAATTAAATTTAAAATTTCTAACAAAATTATTTATGTACTTTTCACAATACTAAAAAAGATCATATTTTCGACGAAATTTTTACATTGCAAACGATGAAAATTCGTCACAAAATTATTTTTTCATCAGAATACTTTTCGTCGAAAAGCGATGAAACTTTTTCTCAGATAAAATTTTTCACAAAAATAAATTTTCTATCAAAATTTTTGACGAAATTTAGTTTTCGTCAAAAGTTTTGACGAAAATGATTTCCTCCTTCAAATGTTTTAAACGAAAAAATAATTCCGTCAAAAATTTTGACGAAATGTTTTCCGTTCAAAATTTCGATGGAAATGTGTTCTAACAAAAATTTTGACGGAAATTGTTTTGTTAAAAATTTTGAGGGAAATGTTTCATTCGAAATTTTCGACAAAATTTAGATTCTGTAAAGAATTTTGACAGAATATTTTTTCGTCAAAATTTTTTTTTGAAATATTTTTCTTAAAAATTTTTTACAGAAATATTTTCTGTCAAATTTTTTTGACCGAAATGTGTTTTTTTGAAAATTTTGATGGAAATGTGTTTTATCAAAAAACTTGATAAAATATTTTTCGTCGAAAATTTTTGATATAAATTTTTTTTGTCAAAAAGTTTAACGAAAATGTTTCTGTCGAAAACGTTCGACAAAATTTAAATTCTGTAAAGAATTTTGATGAAATTTTTTTCCGTAAAAAATTTTCGATAGAAATGTGTTTCGTTGAAAATTTTGATTAAAATATTTTTCATCACAATTTTTGATGAATATGTTTTTTTGTGAAATATTTTGAGGGAAATGTTTTGACGAAATTTAGATTCCATAAAGAATTTTGACAAAAAAAAAATTTCCATCAAATTTTTTTACAGAAATATTTGTAGTCACAAATATGAAGGAAATATTTCTTCGTCGAAAATTTTTGCGGAAAATTTTGACGGAAATACTTTTTGTAAAAAATTTTGACGTAATTATTTTACGTTGAAACTTTTCGATAGAAATGTGTTTCGTCAAAATTTTGGACGAAAATATTTTCGTTGAAAGTTTTGACGGAATTTAGATTCTATCAATAATTTTGATTGAATTTTTTCCGTAAAAAATTTGTCACTGATTATGGCAAAATCTGGTTCCGTCTCTAATTTTGTCTTTAGTTTTGACGGAAATTTTTTGACGTTTATGATTTTCATCAAAAATTTCATCACTATTTTTGACGAAATATTTTTCGTCGATAAATTCTGTCAGTATTTGAGACTTTTCTAATAATATCACATTTAAAAATGATTCACATTTATGTAGTTTTCACATTTTAATGCTAAGGGTAATAAGTAATTTTTAATATTTTCCCCTTCAAACCTCTCAAATTTAGTGTTTTAAAACCCCACTTCGCCCCCGGGTTGACCCGTGTCAACCCTGACCTCTCCCCTCTGAGGGTTGGGGTCACAAGTTGGACCCTATATGCATATCAACCCCTTTAACCCCCAAAATCCGGCCGGGTTTCAGTGACTCCCGGGTCAGAGGGGTCAAAGGGGGTCACATCATGTTTTTTTTTTTTTTTTAAAAATTTCTTGAAACAACATCGTTTATTAAAAAAATAAAATAAAAATGCTTTCAAACCTAAATCTAATCGTGCTCTTCTCTCTCAGCGACCTAGACGTCTTCAATCTTCACCTTGCTGCCGTGAATCTTCTAGAAAAGATAAGAATTTTAACCATTCAAATGAAATCCTTACGATCGTCGATGGAAAACAAAAACTCATTATTACTTCCTTTAAATTTTCCTTTGTCACGGACCATATCAAAAGAGGTAGAATCGGGTCAGCGTAGTGACCCCATTAGAATATGAGTTTTGTACTTTGGTATCTTAATACTTTAATTAGATTGAGTAATATTGACTTGTGGTTGTAATTAGTGAATTATGTTGGTGGTTTGTTTTTTAATATTTTCATATAGGATATATATATATATATATATATATATATATATATATATATATATATATATCTTTTTTTTAATATATAAAATCGGGTCAGCGTAGTGACCCCGTGACCCCTGACCTCGGCTAGGTCGATGGCTGGGCCGGGTTTTTAAACACTGCTCAAATTGGAGAAATTTTAATTTTAAGAAGAAGAAGGATTTTGGAGGGTTTAGTAAAAATCCTCAATTCTTTTCCCTCATTTTTTTAAACTCACAAACAAAGGAAGAGCTTTCTAAAACCCTTCATTTCCTTTCCTTCCCCTCCTAAAACTAACTCCCAAACAAAGCCATAGGGACTACCGCGGTAAGGACATTCTCCATAGGGAGTAAATATAATCAAAGTATTTTTTTAAAAAGAAAAAGAAAAAAAAATATATTGGAAAGTCAATCTCCTAATTAAAACTGACTTTCCTAATTATGTATGAAAAAAAAAATAGCAATGAGGGAGTCGATTTTCCATAAACCTTCTCACTGTCTTTTTTTTTTGGGATAACAAAAGCATATGGACTTTCAAACACTAAAAAAAGAAGTTATTTTGATAATTAAAATTGGGAATGCACTAAGATTCAAGATAAGGTTATAAGTTGCACTTTACCGAAAAAAAAAACGAAAAGAAAAAGTTACAAGTTGCAATATTTATGTTAAAAAGCCCACTATTCCTCTGAATTCTAAAGGCGCTTGAGTTTTGAGCCTAGCTTGAAATCTAGTCTACGCTATATTTGCATTGTTAGCCTTCTTTGTTACTTAATTTGGGCTGTTACCCTATACAACAGTTAAAACCATAGGGTGCCTATATTTAACATAGAATAAGTGCAATTCGTTCTTCAAACTCGCAACAAGAAGGCATAAAATCAATTCCTTACACAGTTATCAGTCGTCCAAGGAGGCAAGTAAAATCCTAAAGAAAAACAAAACAATGACTTTTGAGTTACTTAACCCTGGCCATCATGCTGAGCAAAGCAAGAAGAAAATGTTAGTAACAACAGGTATCAAAGGTTGGTGTAGAGTTAGCGTTAAATATAAAACTTTTCTCCAATAAGAGAAAAAGAGTGCACCCCCAAAGTCCATCACATTCAACATCGAACCCAAATAAGAAAGAACCTTGTTCAATGTATTTAACCAATCCAAGATTTTGCTTACTTTGGGAAAAGTAGGTTCAAGTTTCCCTCTACCTTTTTGTATGCTCACCACGATTAGTGCAAGAAACCAAAACACCAAACCCTCCCAAGATGGTCTTTGCTTTTTTGCTGAGAACATTTGGTTAGAGAACTGAACAAAAGTCATCGATTCCCCATATTAGAAACTTAAATGATGATAACTCAGTTGACTTTAGAGAATTGAGCAAGTATGAGTGAGAACATATGTTCGATCTTCTCTAATACTATCTTTGAAAGAGATTTAAAATCTTAATTCCAAGACCGCCTCGATTGGGACTAGTCGCGAAGCGATAATCTATCAGAATATATATAAAAAAGAAAAAGAAAAAGAAAACTTGTAAACTTCCTCGATTGGATTGGACCAAATGGAAGAAAACAAAATAGCTGTTTACTATTGAAATTAAGCAACTTTGACAAGCATCGCTATAAACAGTGTTGTCCCAGTTTGGTGTGGTCTCTGTCTCAGTGTCCCTTCCATCATATTTACTAGCTGGATTCATGGTTTCAGAAGTGTCAACCATCAAGAATTGATTATGAACCTCAATTCATATTCAGAATTTTCGTTTTCCTTTCTTTGGGTAGACACTAATTTTTCTTTTTACCATTCTAGGAAAAGAACTTGCGTAACCACTCCTCAAGCTCAAATGGATTGAGCTGTGAAATCACAATAATAGTAACGTACTCATTTGACCAATTGAACCTTAATGGTTGTAAAAGGAAAAGCAGAAACTGATTGAACCGACTGAATTGACTTTTCCGATGGAGAAATAAACCTTTGGGTGTAAGCAAAATGTGATTATGAATTTGTGAGCCAAATTAAATTGGTCTTGGGTTTTATTGGAATGTAAGCATACAACATAACAGTATACGATTTCTTTAATTTTCTATTTCTGAATAACGAATGAGTAACTCCTGTCATTGAAGATTCCTCTTCCAAGTGCTTACTTGTTAAAATTGAAGAGCTTTGTAGGAAGGCGAAAATATATTAAATCCTGAAAACTGTAGCTAAAAATAATACACCTCGTTAACAATCAATATGTAGTTTATACCTTAATTTAGTATTCGAGGATGTGATGACTTTTAACACAAGCAAATCTACTAGTAACTCCAAAAGAAAAAACATATCGCATTTTTTTCCCTCTCGGTTGCAAAAGTAATTTGTCTTTCCAACTTTCCATTATAATCTCTATGTTCAAATTTATGTTGGGTCCGTGACCCTTTGTTTTATTTATTTTTTGCTTTGGTGGGCCCATGGCCCACTTATATTTAGTAACGCTAAATTTAAAAAGAAAGAAAGAGAGAAGGCAGTGCAATGTGCAATGTGTGAAGGTGAGTGTTGCGATCACAACAAGTATATCGATCGTATAAGTAATAAAATAATGAGTAAGATATCGTTCCCATGAGTTAGAGGTAGCAATATGGGTTGAGCCTGATGGGTTAACCTGCCAAAACGGGGCGGGTTGGATTGAAGTTTTCAACCCACCAACCCACTTCAACCTGCTCCGCCTAAAAGTGGGTCAAAACAAGTTTAACCCGTCGGGTTACAATTTTTTTTTACAATTAATTAGTATTTCATTTTTCATTAAGTTTTTGTAATATCCAATTTTTTTTATCTTAGTACTTCCTAGAAAAAATAAAGAATAGTAATTAAATTTATGACAAATGTTATCTATAAATGGAGACAAATGAGTTTCTAAAGAATATTTAACTAAATATTAGTATACATTTAAAATTGAGACTGAAAAAATTAAGCGAAGTGTAAAACAAAATAAAATAATATTATAAAAATTCATAAAATATAATTTATTTTTGAATTTTAATTAAATTTTTTAATTAGTGGGTTGGTGGGTTGACCTGCCAATCCACCATAAAACGGGGTGACTTCATTTTTTTAGCCCATATTTAATGGCAGACCAACCCGCCTGCCGCGTTTTTGGCAGGTTGGTGGCGGGGCGGGGCGGGCCAACCCAAATTACCACCCATACCACGAGTATTGATGTATCAAACACTTATTTCACTACACGAACAAAGTTAGATCAACCGTAAAAGTTTTTGTGAATTCGATTAAAGGGAAAAGTATTTCTACAGTCACCGCAGATAAAGTTATCTCCAGTGAGCTCAAAGCGACATCATTTTGGGGTTGTAAGTATTAACCCTAATTATATGATTTTTAAATTAGAGGGTTATGATGAGGATCTTATGGTCATAAATGGGATGAGGATGAAATTCTAAGAATTTTGATATCCATATTTAGGGTATTTTAGACAGATGAATTTTCATCTGTTATTTTGACTGCTGACGCAGTAACAGTTAGTAGAATAGCTCCAAGTTAGCAAATTATAGTTAGAGAACTAATATAATGATGTAAACATCAGGAATGAGGTTAGTATATGAATTGATGAAGTTTGATACCTATATTGTGGTATTTAGGAAAAGTCACTTCTGTCGGGTATTTTGTACTGCTGTAGAAACAACCGGTAGAATCCCAGAACGGGAAAAAGATGAGAAAATGGAAATAAAGACCAATATATGCCTAACAAGTCATAATTAGACCAAAAATGTTAAAGTTAAGAAGATTATGAAATCCGAGTACAGTTAAGAACACCGGTAAAAACTACAGTGCAATTAAACAGACATTAGTGGATCTGTGACTAATCAAATTTTTAAGTTATGAACATGCTAATTAGACAAAATTAATGTTAAGTACATAAAGTTAGAGTCTTGGGTAAAAATTTGATAACGGTTCAGATAAAAATTACACCGGGTTTCACTAAAGGACAAAGGGTCACTAAGGTGACATGGCAACCCTAATTAGGGCACCCCCCCTTCTCTTTTGGACCATATTTCTGCGCCTCCTTCCTCTCTCTCTCTCTCTAAAATTTAATTTTTGAATTTGCTCTTACTTCTCTCTAGGATTTCTCCTCCAAAACCTCTCCAAATCACTAAACCTCATTCACAAAGATTGTTCCCCTCAATCTCCTCTTTACAACCATACCATTTTCATGGTGTGAATCAAATTTTTGTGGTCATTTCCCTCTTGTATAGCCACGGTTTTGTGAAGTTCAAAAGCCATAGAGTTGTGTTGTTGAGTTCTCTTGAAGAACAACACTTGTGTGCTTGGTTCTCTTGATTTTTGGTGTAAGTTTCTTAAACTTTTCTTGAAAAATCTCATCTTTCTCTCTTGTGTTCATGAGCTTTAACTTTTGAGTATGTTTTTGAAGGTGTGTTCTTGTTTAAAGGAGCATTCTTGTTGGTAAAAGGTGAAGCTTGGAGCTAAAGGTGTGAACTTGAAGATGTGAGCTTCACTTTGAGAAAAGATAACCCAAAAAGCCTTCCTTTCTCCTTTGTAGTGCCACGATTTTTGTCTTGTGGGTGGGGGAATATTGTTGAAATTTTTTTAAAGTAAGGGTTTTGATGATTGTTCTTGAGGGTGTGTGAGTTTTGAACCAAAAAATGGTTGATTTGATGTGTAAAGGTGCCACCTTTGGATCCTTGTGTGGTTTTCATGTAAAAAAAAAATGAACATGAACCCTAAGAGGACCCTTGAACAATTCGGCCAAGTAATGAGGACTAAGGTTTGATAACAAAATTTTTAAGAAGTGATTAAGTGTGGAAAAATCCTAAAAGGAACTAAGAAAGATTAATTAAGTGAGTTATCTCTAAGTGAAACCTACTAATCTTGATTAATGATGGCTAAAAACTCTAATGAACATAAATAATCAAATATGCCCCCTTTGGTATAATGTGGATTAGTTGTGTTAAAAATAAAAAAATCATGGATTAGTGGATTAATTAAGGGTAGGTACTAATTAACGAAAGAAAGACAAAGAGGTAAGCTTAAAAACCCTAATCTACACCACTAATGATTTGGCCATGTGTGCTTAAGGTGCAGTCACTATGTTAAAATTAATAATAAGACCTAATTAGGACATTAATCTAGTGGTTAAGTGAGGTGGACTATGCATAATACACTAATTAAATATTAAACCCTAAAAATTGACCTAATTAGGGTTTAGGAGCACTAATAATGCAATTAGTGAACTTAAGGTACCATGACATAATATGACTAAGTGGAATTTCATAATGAACCTAATTAAGGATAAACCCTAAAATTAAAGTAACCTAGGGTTTCTAATTAACCTAATTAGGGTTTGTTAATTAAACCTAATTAAGGAATTAAATGGTAACCTAAGTTTAGGATAGACTTAAGGACACATGACCATGTGTACTAATGAAAACAAATCCTAGGTTAGGACACCCTTATGGTTCGGCCTTGTAGGGTATTATTAGGGTTTAGGTTGAAAAGTTTAAAGAATGATGGATTAAGGTTTGATTATGTGTCTAAGGCTTTAATCAACTTGTAACTTGGTGTAACAAGCTATGGCCTTAGAATATCAATGTGTTAATGTGCCTAAGTTAATAATTAAAAATTACCTAGAGGAGGTATACTTAGCATAATTATGGAACCTAGAGTGAGTTAGCCTTCAAATTGAACACCATGGGACCATGTAATGCCTCAGTTTTGGTACCATTCATAGGGCAAGTAAATGTTTGAAGATTGAGGTTGTTTGTAATAATGCACTAAAATACGTAATTATGTAATAATTGGTCTAGACTTGTAATGGGCATATTATTGGCATGTAAGAATGAAATGTGGAATCATTAAGTGATTGAATATTAATGATGTAAATGATTCCTGCTCTAGGTTTGCCTAGAGGATTTGGCACTTGAGGGTTTATTGAAGCATACATGTTTTTCAGTTGGAGTTGGGCTTGTGATAGGCTCAGTGAGGTAAGCTCCTAGTTCTGGTTGCTCCTTTCTCTTCTGGCCCCACCATGATGGTGGACATTATGGTTGTATTGTATGAAAGTATGTGGTATAATGTATATGTGGTATAATGTATATGTGCATTCATTCACATTCATATAGATGTTATATGATTCTTGATGTTATGATGATGCACTGATGATATATGTTATGAGAATCCTGGCCAGTGATTATGGTATGTAGGCTGCCTATGACTTGACTCTGGGAGCTATTTCATACAGAGGTTGTGTTGACTGTCTATGGCTTGACCCAAGAGTCACACATCTGTAACCGTATATGGCTTTGACCCTGGGTTACACAAGGATGATATGATGATGCTATGTTTACGTTGTATTCCTGTATTATATGCTTTATATCTGACTTGTCATGCAGGAAGTGGGCTCGAGGGATTAGAGGATCCTCTATGAACCTTGAGCTTACTGAGATGTGTTATCTCATCCCGTTTGGGGACATCATTTCAGGTACCCAGAGTAGTGGTGATGCTTCTAGGGGCAAGCACATGGTAATCGATTACCATATGAGGTAAAACATTGGTAATCGATGACCTCTATGACAGAAAGCTTGTAACGACTATAAACAACTAGTTTTGGGAAAATCACTATATATACATTTCCAATGGCCCTAAAACTGATTGATCATCACTCTTACACATCCTAAGCATACTTTGCGAGCTTCTACACTATCACTTGCATACTCTTTCATATCTTTCAAAGATCAAACATATTCGAGCTCATATCTTGAAAATCTATATACCTATAGTGCTTCAAGTTGTATATCCATACTTTGAGGGTGTATATTTATTTCTAAACACTTCCTTATTGTATTCTTGAGTTGAAAATATCATGAGACCATTGTATTTGAGAGGTAGCCAAATACCTAATTAAATTTGGAGAGAATTGTAAGGTTGCAAAGTACCCATAAACTTGAAGGTTTTAAGGTTTCCAAGAACTCGAAATCTTGGTTAGAATTTTTATAATCATTATGGGATTCAATCAATTGCAATTTTTCTTGTTTTGATCAAAAACGGGCTAAGTCATGATCCGTATGAGGGTGCAGTATAAAGCCTATTTAATTAAATGATCAATTAGTTTGGGCTTGGATATCTGTGAAATGATTAGTGTGGTAACAATGTAGACCTAACTCATATACCTATTATGGAAAGGGGATTAAGGTTAATAAGATTAACTATGTCCTCTATTCATTCATAGTGTGTTAAAAAATCATTACTCCACAACTCGCCCCATCGAGGGTTGTGATCAAGGAGTGATATGAATTGCAAAGGAAGATCCTGATCTTTCCAATCTTGTAGGAGCATCAGAGCAAACAAGAAGCAAGAAAGCCTTCAAGAACTCTAGAATCTTGTCTTCAACAAGTAAGCATAAATCTTTTGGTGTTCTAATTTTATATAATCTTATTTTGCAATTTCTTACACTATCAAGCTTGACCATTAAAGAAAGATTTAATCGAGCAGATTCAGTCTGGACGTAGATCACAAGTGGTGGTGACCGAACCAAGATATATCGTGTTTGCAATTCTTTAAACTCTAAACTCTTTAATTCTAGCACTTTAATTATTTCCTTGATGTCTTGTATGTGCTAGTATAGGTTCTATATTTGTGATATATTGCATGTTTTGGATTGTTTGAATGTATTAATTAGTTTTTCATATATCAAAGTTTACTTGAAAAGATTATTTAGAAACTAGAATGAGACTTTTGCAAAAATTTTGTATTACTAAATTCACCCCCTTAAGTATGAAGCCACATTCCTAGCATGTAGTATATAAAAATATTTTCAATACAAATTGTACAGATAAAAATTAAACTTTCAAATCCAAAACAGTTTATATGAACAAATCAAAAAATTAATACTTTACTAAAATAACATTCGTATTCAGGTGGAGGTATACTCAAATAGAACCGCAACATATCAATTATGGGTTTCCCGCATATAGATATAATGTGATCACAATAGCAAGTTCACCACCAAAAAAATTATTCATAACAATGTCAGTCTCCTCACTTGAAATAATATAATAATAGACTCCCGTCTTTACACAAGTCATGATGCACTAAGGCTAACACTTACTGTTGTTATCTTAGAGTGTTTTATGGAAGTGTTATTCCCCCAAAATAATTTTCATAAAATATAATATATACATTTCATAAGGCAAAATCAATCATAGACATAACTTTATAAATCAATTTTTTAATATTGCAATGTTTCTCAAGTATTCAAAAAAAAAATTATAAACAATTCACAAAATCTAAAATATCCTTCCATAACATTTCTCAATATTGTTCAAACCAAGATATTTATCAAATATCATCATAATCAATATAACCATTACAAAAACCATTGAGCAAATCGCTCAACAACATTTTGTTACCTCATCCTTTTAAAACTTTTAAAAAGGTTTAAGTAAATAATATGCATTTTCATTCATAAAACTATGGAAAAAAGTTATATTTATAAACTCTTACAAACTACACTATGTCTGACTGGTAATACACTTTTGAGTAGAGTATTACTGATCAGACATAGTGTAATTTGTAAGCTTATAAAATTTTTTTTGTCAATATAACCCTACTCTAAAACTATTGTATAACAAAATAAAAATATAAATATAATATTCATAATAGAATTTAAAATAAAGTTCGGACTTGGCATAGTCCTCACTATTTACTCACCTAAGTATCGATGAGACAAGGTAGGAGTTAAGACTATCAATTGGTGTGAAGATCTTGAATAAACACTTACTTGCAAAGAACATCCTTCCAATCTCATTGTGTTTTATTCTTTCTCTATCTTTTTATTTCTGTCCACTCTCACCATTTGCTTCTCACTCTCTCCAATTTTTTTGTCCTCCAACTTATACTAAAATCTCGCCTATTTATAAGCATTCTTTCTTTAGACAAGGAGACATTGATGTTACCACCACCTTTGGACATTTTTTTTCCTTATTATTGCTTTTACAACTAATTTTTTTGGTATTTTTCAATAATATTGCATCATTATTACTTTTGCAACTAATTACCTTGTCACCACCATTTGGTATTTTTCAATGATATTGCTTCATTATTATTTTCTCAACTAATCACTTTGTCATCATCATGTGGTGTTTTACAATGATATTTCTTCAATTTGGACTCTTTTTTCTACATAATAATTTTTACAACTCATAACTTTATCACCATCATTTGGTGTTTTTTTTAACTCTCAAATGAGAGTTAATTTTGAGCCTAAATGAGTGGAAATGTGTAAGAACCCGCACCGTTAATTAAGGTATTTAATTAATTAATTATGCAAAAATAAGAAATGATTGCATAATTGACCTTAATAATTAATTATGAGGCTTAATAATCATAATAAGTGATTAAGAATGCTGAAAGTCGCTTTTCGGAAGAAAAGTGCAGATACCAGTTCTGCTAGTCAGTATAAATGTGTACCGAAAAAGTATCCCGGAAAATTAATGTAAGTGCATGATAATTACTAGAATAATATGTAGGACTTGTAAAACGAGTTTCAAGTCCAAATAATGAGAACTGGTGCTGGAAACCGGTACTGACTTGGAAAAGCGCGTACCGGAAAGTTGCTCAGAAAAATATAAGAAAAATATGTTAATTCTTAGAAAATTATGTAGTTTCATAATCCAAAGTTTGGGATTAAAATGCTAAGCGTAGTAATTAAAGTTAATACTGTGCGCTTAAGTGAGTTTTGGCTATATATATGCATTTTAGCACATAACCCTAGGCACTCAGATTTGTCTACGTCACTGGGTGGCTGACTTGCACCTTATACACTGTTCCATTGCCTTCCCTTCCATTTCTTGAGCAAGCTTCCACCCTTGAGGCTTGTTCTTCCATTTAAACACTTGGTGAGGGTGAAGGTTGGTCTTGGGACTGCTTTAGGGTGTTGTTTCTGAGTTAGAGAACCTGTGTGAGGGAGTTTGAAGAGCTGTGTTTGCTGTTCTTGAAGGGTGTGACCCTTTTGTTGGCATTTTGATGCTTCAAGGTGTCTTCTTGTTGAGTAAAAGAGTCATCTTGTGTTCATTTTCGTGCACCCTCTTGTGGCAGTAGCTTGAGTCTGGTTGTGAGCTCCAAGAGCATCTCCCTTTGCTGTTTTTGAGCTTTGGTATGTATATCAACCTTTGATCTTAAGTTTTAAGGCTTAAAAATGGTAGCTTGATGCATGTTAAGGTTAAAAGATGATAACTTGTTGTTGGGTAATGTTGAACACGCCTAGAAATGCATGATTAGGTGTTTAAAATCGGTAAAAGGGAACCTTTAAGGGATATCTTCACGAAAATGCAGAAACTGCATTCTGTCGTGAAATATCTGGATATCTGCCCGTGGAATATCTGGATATGGGATATCCGGATATGATATCCGGATATGTGTATTCGGATATGGGGTTTTGGGATATCTGGATATTGTATATTCGGATATGGGATTCTGGATATCCGGATATTGAATATCCGGATATGTACAGTGAGATATCCGGATATTGTATATCCGGATATGGTCCCGAGGAATATCCGGATATCCTGGGTTTTCGCAGAATAGTAGCTGTGCTGTGCATACAGTAGGCTATTGGGGGTTTGTAGACCCTAGATTGATGAAGTTGAACTTCTGTTTTTAATGGATTAAGCCAGAATCATGGGATTAAGGGCTTGTGGCTTTGTTAGAAGCTTTAAGACTTGAAAACGTAATGAAAGGGCGTTGTCTTTATTTTGTATGCATGTGGTACATGTTTATTGATTTATATTTGGTCCATATCAGATTGTGATCTGCTGTGATTGGACTTTGAGCTTGTGGCACTGGATAGCTAGCTTAGAGGTAAGCTTTCGTGTCCTCGGTTTAGCCATGTTGTGGTTCCACCATGTCCCATAGGGATATGGTATATGCATGCTGTGTTACATGCTTTTGATGTTTTGGAAATGCTGTTGAGCTATTATATGTTAGTGCCTTGTTGATATGCATGGAGGTGTTCCACCTATACGGTAAGCCTGAGTATGTAGAACATACAAGAGGATGAGGCTGTGGGTGAGGTGCAAGCGGTGTTCCTTGTACTACATGTAGGGAATAGACGTATTCCTACATTTCTCTGGCCAGCAGATAGTGATTACACACATGCCATAGATATCTGTTGCACTACATAGTTTTGGAACTGATAATGATATAAATGCTTTTTGAACTTATATTGCACATGTAAGTGAGCTTGGGGTGGAAGATCCTTGAGGACCTCTTGTCTTACTGAGATTTCTAGTTTAGAGATCTCACCCCATGTTTGGGGAATGCTTATTTCAGGGTCAGGTAATGTTGAGACCTCAGGCGGCAGGAGGCCGGAGCTGAGTTAGATTGCTGTTATATTATGCTGCCATGATTGGATGCTGGATTTGCATGCTGCTTATGCTTATAGCTTCAGTTTATGTTTATGGAGTTTTATGTTGAGACTTGTTGTTTACTATGTTATTTGGTGAGCATGGGGATTGTCCATGACACATAGTATTATTATGTCTTGGTTATGTGAGTCTTTTGGAGTTGTATTAATGTACCAGGATATTGTCCGGATTACTTGATGTAATGCCGTGATTTAGATACACACTTTATCTATATATTGAGGTATTTCAGTAGATGTCTTATTGCAATTTACATACAAGCGATATTTTATGAAATTGATTAAGTAATCAAGTTGGTAATTGATAATGACGTCATAATTGAAAAGAAAAAGAATATTCCGCATTTTTTTTATTAAGCACCGCTTAATACGATGTAATGTTAATATTCCGAGTATACACGGGGTGTTACAAAATGCAGCTTAAATTAACCATAAAATACCTCAAAACATGAATAATATGATGTGGTATTGCTTGATATATTTGTTTAAGTGTTTTGAGATGTTTAAATGTTAATTAGATGATTTATTTGATAAATCATGGTTAGAACAGATGAATTATGGAGTTGCTATTTTGCAGGATTATGCCATTGCAAGGTCGCGGCAGAGCCTAGATGATGCCGAGACGAGGCTGTAGCATAAGGGACTTAAGTGAAATTATGCGTAGTGAGGATTAATGACCTGATGATAAGGATAAGGCTTGTAATTCAAATTCAGATGATGCAAGATCAAGAGATAAGCCTCCCTAACCAAAGACAAGGTTATCTTGGAGGAAAAAAGCTCGATCAAGCCCAAATTTCATAAGTGTTTATCAAGATAACTTCTATAAGCAATTCAAATACAAAATAAAAGCTGGAAGGCACGAGATCAGAAGATAAGGCTGCAGAAATAAGAATTCAATTTAAAACTCCATAATTTAAGTGATAAATCCAAGTTGGAGTTAAAATCAACCAAGGGCCTATATAGGAAATTTTTTCTGTTCAAATTTCGATGGAAAAAATATTCTGTCGGCTTTCAACGAAGTAATTTTAGACGGAAAAATTCCGTCAAAAAATGCATTTTTGATGGAATTTTCATCATTTGCAACGGAAAAATTCCGTCAAAAATATGAATTTTTCTAGTAGTGATACAAGACTCCATAAGTCTTGCGCATTGCATTGATACAGGATTAGTTCCGTCTGAAATCAATGCACAACTTGCACATATTTAAATCCTACAACACCATTTCCCCATTTCTCCCTTCCCTTTCTCTCTCTATAAGTTTTCTCTCCCTTCTCTCAATTTTCTCTCTCAACCAATTATCTTTTCAGCTTCTCTCTTTAGGAGTCCAAACTTCAAGTAAGTATTAATTTATTCAATTGTTTTTTGTATGCAATATTTTATTATTAAATTGATAGGATAGTAATTGCTATAGATAAATTTAGGTAGTGTAAGTTATGTACTAACATTAAGATAGTTTAGGTTGTATATAATGTAGTATTATTAAGTTTGAACATAGTGACATGTATTGATAATATTTAGGTTTGTTATAGACACTAAGACAACAAATAATATAGTGACAATAAGTTAGACATTTAAATGTAATAATAATAATAATAAATATGATTACGATATAAGCAATAATATATGTGGTTGTAATTTAATTTATTTTTTATAATATATTTTTACTAACTATAATTGCTAAATATGTAATTAATAGTGAAATTGAGATTTTTTTAAAAATTAGTATATTTGTATTGGTAGTAATTAGAAAGTTTAATTTTTGTAATTAGCTACATGGTCGCTGTGGAGGGATATGATCACATCAAGCCCGGCCTAAGAGAGTGGCTTGTTTTGCGAGATGATGAGCAGCATACCCACATATCGTAAACCGTTTAGAACGATGGACATTTCAGGCTGTTGAAGGTCAGACAAGCCTTACAGGGATCAGATGCTGACGTGCATGATCCCACTGGAGAAGCAGAAGCACCTTGTAAGAGCAGAATTCTAGCATGTTGCATGCATAAGACGATTTGCAATTTGTTATCCTTTTTGTTGTAATTTTGCCAATATTTCTTGACATGTTATTTATTTAAATTAATTTTATTTCAGATTGATCATGCACTTATTAGTGCATTAGGAGAGAGATTAAGAATGTAGACTCATACCTTTCACATGCCTTAGGGAGATTGTATGATCACATTACAAGATGAGGCGATCGTTTTCGGCATTCCCAGTGATGGGCCAGTTATTACATGGTTGACGACTACCAGCTAGAGGCATGTCATACATTAGCACTTGGTTGTGACTCTATTGGTAGCCAATATAGAAGGGGGCCATTTAAAGATAAAATTTTTAGACCATCATTATGGGCACTGGTAGGAGTATAACACCTCACATTTCTAAAACCTACATTAATATATTAAATAATGATTAAAGGGAAGGGTTAGTGAAAATCTTGAAGATTAGGTCAAAATACAAAGGAAGGGTAAAACAGTAATTAGCCAAACATGTAACCCTAGGAAGGTAAAATTGAGTAGGAGGTCTCAAATGATAAAAATAACCCTGGAAATGGATTCAGAACGAAAAGTTGAGTGGTTAGGCAAGTTTCTGAAAATTTGATGAATAATGTTTTTACTGGGTAAAAATACCGCGCTACAGTTGCACCGTAAATTGTGTCGATTGAATTTTCAACCCTGGGTTTGGATATAAGTTATAAATGGTGTATAGGACTAGGAAATATGATTTTTGGTGAAAATTGACGGAAATTAGTGAGTTTGGGGAAGCGTGCCTACGACGCGTAACAACTTAAAACTGCAATTTCTCCGAACGACCGGAAAACTCCGGATTCATCTAATCGAGGGTAATTAAAGAACAATGGTTAATATTAAAAATTAGAGTTTCTAAATAGGTTATGAAATTATGGACGTTTAGTGGAATCAGAGAGAGTTTTGAATTAATTTGAAAACGCGTGAGGTGGCGTTGAGGCCCACCCCACTTAAGTGGACCTTGCCATATGGCAAAGTCACTATTACATCATCACCTTCCTCCCCTCCCTCCTATCAAACCCGCGGCCTTCCTTGGAGAGTGCAAACTTTTGCACAAAACTTTATCATCTTCAAACACCATCAAATGACCTCCAAAAATCAAAGTGTTACACATGAAAGTTTAAGTAAATCATCATCCAAACCCAACCCAACCATTGGTTTCCCATGAAACTCCCTAGATTTTGAGAAACCCCCCCAAACCCGCGGCCCTTTGGTGTAGATTTGCACTCATGGAGTTGTTTGGTTCTCAAATGCTTGGATATGTCTTGGAGGAGTCTTAGGCCTTGATTGTGGGTAAGTTTTCACACTTTTTATTGGTTGAATTGGTTGATTCAATTTCATGAACCCTATAGTCATTTTGTGTGATTGATGTAGTTAGAGAGCTCAAATGGAAATTGTGTATCAGATGAAAGTGACTTAGAATGATGTTTTAGAGTGATAAATGCAATAAAAATTATTGAGAAATTGGATGATAACTTAGTGGATTTTTGAGTGTGATTTCATGACTTTGTGGAATTTGAGTGATTATGTGATTGTGTAATTGAGTTGTTGGATGTTTATATGAGTTAATAGTAGGATGTTATGATGTATTGAATTGCTAAATTGGATTGCATATCCCTTGGTGTGGGGCTATGGAGAATTCGGCCATAGGGAGGAAAATTGGGGTTTGATGTTGTGAAATTGTGTGGTTGATATGTTGTGTTGTTAAATGGTAATTAGAAGGGTTGTGTGATGATTGGATGCTTTGAAAATCAAAGAAAAAATGGTGGGATTGTGTGGAAATAGAAATTGAACCAAGAGTGGGATAAATGGAAAAAGAGTGTTATGATGGTATAGGATGGAAAGTGGGACCTAAAATGGTATTGAGGTAGCATTATAATGCTAAAGAAAAATAAAAAGAAAACTTAGGAAAATATTTTGGAAAATTGCACTATGTTGGCCGAACCTCACATTGGTGGGGGGAGGATTTTGATGTTTTGTGATTTTGGTGGATTCACCCTGTACTGATGATCCTGGTGTGATCAATGTAGGTTGCCTCCCGCGAATTTGAACACTGAACCGTGAGCTCGGTGGGTTGCCCTTGGTCCCGGACCAAAGGGATTGTGGTAAGTACTCTTGAACCATGCTTGTATGCTTGATAACTTGCATGTGTTTGGTGAATGGAAATTGAATTGGGAATGTCCTATGTGTAGGCATTTCTGTTTGTACCTAGCTCAGGAGGTATTGCATTGGAGCTTTGGGAGAGGAGATTATTAAGGTAATCCCTTGGTACTGGGGTTTAGTCCTCGTGTGTGTTCCACCATGCCCGTTGAGGGTAATGGTAGGAAATATATGTGAATGATATAGGATAACATGTTCATGCATATTGTATGCGTTGTGGTACATAGGATGTACCGTTCCTCTGGCCAGTAGACTGTTTGCCTTTGAGCGTTACGGACTTCCACTGGATAGGTCTCCGTGAGGGAGTTCCAGTTGACATGGGGTCGTGGTGTGTGATCCGTAGAGGAGAACACTAGGAAGTCTCAGGTGGTTATGGATGGAAGGTGCCTTGGTTGATGTTCTGGGAACACTCCTTGGTTTGAAACCTGTAGGGTATATCCCGAGGCCAATAGGATGGACGTTGCGTGGTTTTGGCATTGACCATTCCAGCTTTGTCGTATTTTGTTCCCTATGCTTCCCTACTTCACTAAATCCCTTGCTTTATCCCATTTTAAATGTTATGTTATATTGTTTATATGCATCGAAGTGAGCCATTGGGCGGAGTATTCTCCAGAACCTCTGGGTTACTGAGATATATCCGTATATCTCACCCCGCTTTGAGGACTTTATTTCAGGTGGTAGCAGTGGTGTTGGGGCGGCAGGCAAGAAGCCCGTAGGTTGAGCATGAGGACTTTTACTTATTTTGCATTTTGGTGGCCATTTGGCCTAGGCTAGACTTAGGGCATGAACATTGTATATGGGTTGAGATTTATGTATATTGTCATATTTGTTCATGCCATCTTTTTGTCTAAGTCTAGTTGCATATTCGTTATGCTTCAGTTAGAGGTCTAATCCATTATGTTGTAATTAGAGAATTTATGGCATTATGATTTACATTGGAGAATTGTAATTGTAATATTTGAATCTTGTGTAATATTGAAGCATATTATGTGATGAAAGGGCAATGGGCCTATTTTAGGATTATGATTATGTGTATGTTTAAAGAATGCATGCAAATGGATCAAAGTGATTGGAATAGTTTAAGTTTTGGCAATGTGAGAAATGAAATGTAAAGTGAGCAAATTGTATATAAATTGTGATGGGTTGTAAGAGCAGCAAGGCATTGCTGGTCCACCCATGATTATAAGGTACAAAATTGAGGTTAGATAACACACCTTCAAAGGTGGGATTTATTAGAAAAACAAAGGAAACTCTAGCGAAATTTCTAAAAATTGAAAGAATTTGGGTGAACTTTCGGAGAGCATATCTCCCTCCATAGAGGTTCAATAGTAACGTTCCATACTCCATTTTAAAGCTTGAGATGTCCTCTATCTTGTGTTAAAATATGATAATTTTCTGGGTTTCACGTCGGCCTATAGAAGGCACAGAGCACGGACTTCTCATATGGCCACTGCACTTATGGCTGTTCTGGTTCGAGTTTGGGAAATTTATTCCTGCTTCGTTTCTTTGACAAATTAGGTGTATGATATGTCAAATTGAAGCTTGAGGTGTCTAATTTACTGTATAAAAATATGAGAGCAATTGGTTGAGTGTATTTTCCAGAATAATTGATTGAGTGAAGGCTGTTTGGAGCCAGTTTGAGGTTGGCTGGCAGAATTGCTTGTCCAACTTCAAACTGCGATATCCGGAGTAAACGAGAACTTTATGACTCGTGTTATAGCTTCCTAGAAAGGTAATTAAGTCTAGAAAAATATATTAAAAGATGGGAGGTTCGCAGCATGCGGTTTGTCCACAGAAATTAAAAGACCGAACCATGTTCGGATTGGTAGAAAACGTAAAAGTGAGATTTGACTAAGTGGGTTTATAGGAACCCCTTAGTGACTTGAGAGAAGTATTTTATGATGTATAGATAGTTTAAATAATTATTCCACAAAGAGTTTACAGTTACAGTCACAGCTTTTATTTATTACGCATTATTATTGTTTTAAATGCTCGCGTAATAAAACAGAAAAAGTTTACTCGCATTTTTATAAATGAATTGCTGTGATTATAAATGCACTTAATATCATAATTAATGTTAACAATACCGGTGTACAACGGCCTGTTACAAGGAGCACACAGCAATGCCTGAGCAGCAATTGCTTTATACTTATGCGTACGATTGGCAGATCCTTGTCATGCGACAAGTCTAATTCTTGGAGGCTTGTCGTTATATACAGTTCTTAGGGGGGAATTTGAGTGGACTGACACATATAGCTGGGGTTTTGTAGTTCTTGTGACCTTATTTAAATAATTATGTTAGGTGATAACATTTATAGTGAGGGTCATGGGTGGCTGCTCCTTACTATTTGCAGTTATGGGCATGAAGTCGCTTCCCCCCTTTATCACCAAGCGTGCCACACCCTATCCATCAAAATGATCACTATGGACGATGATAAGGTAATTGTATATTATATTTTGTATACTAAAAGTTTGAGTATAGCTTATATATTGACCTTGAGTTTTGGTTAATTGATTTTCGATTTAATAGGTTGCTAGCCTAGATTGTCAGTCATGACTTAAAGCACCATCGTTTGATCCTTGACCAGATAGGTCGTGATGATGTAAGTATAATATATATCAAATTGGTCATTTAATTTTGTAAAAAACTCTTAGCTTGTATATGCTCACATGTTATTTTGTCTACAGATTGACTGACAGTCTTATAGAGGCTACCATTTCCTTGGTGTATTCGTATATACATAGAGTTTATAGAGGCAGTGACACCATTTGTCTGTTATCATATTATTGAGATGCACTAGCCCGGTTGAGTTATGCGATAGTATAGCAAGTGGATGGGATACCAACTAGGCCTATTGTGAAGTGCATTCAGAGAAAGTTTTGGTTTTTAATCAATTATCTCTTGTCTTTGAAATATTTAGAAAGATTAGCAGTGAAAATGAAGGGATTAAGTGTTACAAGTCCTACATTGGTTGCCTATACAACTAATATGAGGTTTATAAGGTCTTGGACACTCTCATCCTTTAAGTTAGCTTTTCGGATAGTGACCTTAAAGTCCGTAACAATTGGTGCTTTATTGAGAGATAAGGCTACAGAAAGGGCTAATTATAGGCCAGATTAAAATATTGATAGGTGAGTGAATCCGCTAGAAGGGAAAGGGCTATTATCAGGTCAGGCCTTGGGTACTCTCATTCTTTGAGCTAACTTTTGAGGTGGTGATCTCAAAATCCATAATATTAAGTCTTGGAACATACATGTTTGTAATCTCAGGAGAATCAAGCTCTAAACAAAGGGAGTTGTCCAATAAATTTAACAATTTACTTGTTGCCAAAGTCTTCTTTGCTCAACCAAGGAATATGGAGAGGGAAAATCACTGGTTGGTGAACCCCGCATAATTATTTTGGATGTTCAACCCATCCATCAATTACTCGCCAAGATATTGGTCGCGTAGTCCGACAACGCCAGGCAAAGAAAATATTTTTATATCGATTGATAAATACAAATTCTACAGGAAAGTAAGATCACGATACTCGTTTTAAGAAGAAATTAATTTCAAAAGTGTTATAAATGGAATGAGTAGTGTGGTGATCGAGCTTTTGAAGTAGAGACAGTTTAAAGATAATAAATATATTTTAGTTGACAGACGTAAAGTGGCATAATTATTTGTTCCCAAAATAATAAATAAAAAGGCTAAAAAAATAGCTTTAAATTTTTAATAAAAGAAATTATTATTAGTATTTTAAATAAAAATAACTTTAACTATAAAAAATTTAAGAGTACATGTGGCATAATCATTTGATTTGTTCCCAAATAATAAATAAAAAGGCTAAAAAAGTAACTTTAAATTATTATTTTGTAAATAAAAGAAGGGTTTAGTGTGTGTCATTTTAAATGAAATAAAGTTGTATCCTTTTAACAATTATAACTATGTACTATGGGTAGTACATAGCTATAATATTAAAGTTGTACTTTTTTCAATTTTCACATTAGCACTTCTCAAAAGAGAAAAAAAAGTTAATTTTAATATTATAATTATATACTAACTGTAATACATAGTTATAACTGATAAAAGAATACGACCTTGTGTCATTTAAAATGTCAAAACTTTTTCCATAAAAGAAACTATAATTAATATTGTAAATAAAAATGATTTCAATTATAAAAAATTGTAAGAGTATAAATGGTATAACTGCCAAGCACTTTACTTTTCCTAAACAACTATGGCATTACTTTACACTTTATAAATGATGGAAATATGTTTGTTATCCTATATGAGACAATTTGTACTATTCAACATATAGAAAAATGTATGAGATCTATTAAGGATAAGAGAGAATTAAAAAAATGTATTTATGTTGCATAAAATACAATTGTCTTATGTAATATAAAAAATATATTTTCCTACAGATAAAAAAGGAGGTTATATTTGCAATTTTTTTAGTTGTTGGATCAAAATCAAATCTACAGTTACAAAATGGCAATAAATGAGACCAGTTGATTTGATTTTGATCTAACAACCATAAAAATTATTGTAAGGGAAAAGGAATGTAAATATAACATCTCCCATAAATTAAATACCTACTGAAGTTTGCCATTGTTAATATCTCCAAAATGAATTCCCAATTGCAAGCGTTTTTCTTTCATGACAGGATCTTGTCTTGCCAATTGTAACAGAATGATGTTGTTTTAAGGTGCAAATTATAATAACCCTAATTTCAAAATTAGAGGATTATTAGGAAGACCTTAGGGTCATAAATGGAATGAGGATGAGATTCTAAGAAGTTTGTTATTTTTGACTGCTAACATTGTAACGGTCAGTAGAATAGTTTCAATTGAGCAAATTTGAGTTAGAGAGCTATTTTGATGATATGATTATCATAGATGAGGTTAGCATATGATTTAATGAAGTTTGATACCCATATTGGGGTATTTTGAAAAAGTCACTTCTGCCGGGTATTGTGTATTGCTGTAGAAACAGCCGGTAGAATCCCGGAATGAGAAAATGATGAAAATATGGAAATAAAGACCAATATATTCCTAACAAGTCATAATTAGACCAATAATATTAAAGTTAAGAAGATTATGAAATCTGGGTACAGTTAAGAATACCGATAAAGTATATAGTGCAATTAAACAGAGTAAGTGGATCTGTGATACTAATCAAGTTTTTAAGTTAGGAACATGATAATTAGACAAACTTAATATTAATTACTTAAAGTTTGATTCTTAGAGGTTCCGGGTGAAAAAATTGATAACAGTTCAGTTAAAAATTACACCGAGTGTCACTAATGGACAGAAAGTCACTTAAGTAACTTGGTCAAAACCCTAGAAGACTAGGGCAACCCACCCAAGCACCCCCATCAGCAGCCAACACTCTTTCTACCCTTTGGAGATTCAAATTCTCTCCTCCTTCTCTCTAACTTTCCACCCCCAAAACTCACTCAAATCACCAAACACTCTTCACCAAAGTTGTTCCTCTCATCATGCTCTTCAAGAGTATCCTATTTTAACTTTGAAAAGCCAAATTTTCATGGGTCTTCTACTCCATACAGCAGCGTGTTCATGGCTTCCTCAAGCCATGGTGATGATGCTTTGAGTTATACTTGAAGAACATCACTTGGATGCTTAGTTCCCTACGTTCTAGTGTAAGTTTCTTGAGTTTTTCTCTTGAAAAATCCCACCTTTATGTTGTGTTCTTGAGTTCTAACCTTAATTTTTCTTAAAGGTATGTTCTTTGTGGAAAGAAAGCATACACCCTTGAGAAAGATGGAAGCTTGAAGCATTGGTGCTCATTTGAAGATGTAAGCTTGAAACTTTGGAAAAATGGTGACAAAAACTCCACTACCACCACCCTAACAATTCGGCCATCTTGAGTTCTTAAGGGGGTTGATGTGTTTAATTGATAAAAATTTGTTCTTAAGGTTGTTAAGTGTGGAAAATCATGTGTAGGACCAAGAGAAATGTTAAAAATGCAACCTTTAAGCTTAAAAACACTAATCTTGATTAAGGAATGGATTTAAACTCTAATAACTCTATTCTATCAAATCTGTACTAAATATTATAATTAGGATTTTAACTGTAAAATTTAATTAAGTGATGGATTAGTGGACTAATTAAGTGTAGGACCTGTTTATCAAAAAAAAAAGTGTAGGACCTAATTAAGTGAAGAAATGGTAATGTAAACAAGTTAAAAACCCTAATTTTTACACCCTTGCAATTCGGCCAAGTGAGAGCAACTTAGGGTTAATATTTTAAAATTAGTTCAAGACCTAATTAGGGCACTAATCTAGGGTTAAAGTGAATTGGACCATGCATAATGGACTAATTAATTATAAAATCCTAAAATTGGATCTAATTAGGGTTTAGAAGCACTAATTATATATTTAGTGAAATTAATGAACTAAGACCTAATGTGAATATGTGTGAATGCATAAGTGACCTAATAATATAAAAACCCTAAAATTAAAGTAACCTAGGGTTTTTAATCAAAGATAATTAAGGTTTGCTAATTAAATCCACTATGGTTAAATGACCAGTTTTTAGGCTAACTTGGGGAGAGCATATCTCCCTCCATAGAGGTCTAATATGGATGTGCCATATATAATTTTGAAGCTTGAGATGTAAGCTATTTTTAGTCAAAATTTAATACCATTTGAAGATGTGTAGCATTCTGTAGGTCCGATTGAGTGGAGACTTCCCAGGGAGGCCATGTGTAGGGGCTGAACGTGTCTGCATCTTTCACAAATTTTTTCTCCCTAATTTCTCACTCAAATTAGGCTCATGATATATAAAATTAAAGATTAATGTGACTAGTTTTCTGTATAAAAATTTGAGAGTAATTTGTTTAGTAGATTCTCCAGAATCGCATAAATGGTGAAGGATGTTTGGGGCTTTGTTTGGAGTTGGCAGGCAGTTTTGTTGTCCAACTTCAAACGGTGATAACCGGAGCTAGAGAACCCCAAATGAGGCGTGTGATACCTTGTTGGAAAGATAATTAAGTCTAGATTAACATACTAAAAGATGATAATATTATAACAAATGGGTTGTGCACAGTGACTAGAAAACAGAAGCGTATATAGTTATAGGAAAATCGTAAAAGTGAGATTTAGGCTAAGTGGGTTTATGGAAACCCCTTAGTAACTTATAATAATTAATGTTCAAGGTCATGAATGACATATATTGATCATAAATGTCTTGATTAGTTTTAAGTTAAGTGCAAAAGGCCTTAATCTAAGAGAGTTTATTAAGGGACTAAGTGTCTAATGAGTTATTGTGAACTTAGGGAACAAATGAACACTTTATGTACCCTATGTATGTCACAGCCATGAAGGATATATATGGTTAGGATGAGTTGAAAACAATACAAGTTATCTTAGTTGCCTTAGAAAGTAATTCTAAGTTTATGTAAAGTGTTTAACCTATATGGTTGATTGTGTAACAAGTGAACACTTCATAATGCACTAAAAACATGTAAATATGGAATAAATGGTCTAGAATTGTAATAGGCATATTATTGGCATATAAGTACAAAATGTGGAATTATTAAATGGTTAAGTCTTATATATGACTTGATTAATTACTATGTAATTAATGATGTGAATGGTTCCCACTCTAGGTGTGCATAGAGAACCTTGCACTTGATGATTGATTTGGAGCATACGTGTTTATATTGGAGTGTGGGCTTGTACTAAGCTCGTTGAGGTAAACTCCTGGTTTTGGTTGCTCCTTTCTCTTGTGGTCCCACCATAATGGTGGGCATTATGGTTGAATTGTATGTAAGTATGTGATATGTGGTATATGTGCATTCATTCACATTCATATAGATATTATATGATTCTTGATGTTTTGATGATGCACTGATGTTGTATGGTATGAGGTTCCTGACCAGTGAATATGTATGTAGGCTGCCTATGGCTTGACCCTGGGAGTTATTTCATACTACAATTTGTGTTGACTGCCTATGGCTTGACCCTGGGAGTCACACTAGGCATGTGGGACATGTCAGTTAGCTATTCTTGGGGAGAGCCCTTGAATAGTTAACCAGAGGATGAGTTATGATGCTATGTTTATGCTGTATGTTTGTTATATATGCTTTATATTTTACTTGTCATGCAGGAAGTGGGCTCAGGGAATTAGAGGATCCTCTAAGAATCTTGAGCTTACTGAGATATTGTTATCTCATCCCTTTTTGGGGATATCATTTCAGATACCCATGGTAGCTGTGAGCATTCTAAGGGCAAGGGCCCAACTACAGATTAGTGGATTGATGCTGTTGTTTATGTTACACTGTTATTTGGTTATATGGAATGCATAGTGTTTTGGCATGTCTAGTTAGATTATTTTGAGACTATATTGTTGTATGTAATAATGCTCAGAATTTATTACTATTTGAGTTTCTGGATTATAAATGTATTTATTATGAGTTATGTTAGATGCATGTGATGAGGACACCTAGACATGATGTATGGATTTATTAATTTGGGCACGGAGCCAATATGTATGTATTGCCCTATTGAGGGGATCATAGTCCATGTGGGACTTGTGAGCTGTCTATTTCCAAACTATGTCTTTCAGGATTGTATTATGGAGTGAGATTCTTATCTCCCAATTATCCGTTAAACAACTGTTATGCTGTATGTGAGACTCTGGCAGGAATGACACTTGTTGTCATATCTGGTTAGTCAATGGCCACTGATACTGGCTAATAAGATTAATTAGTAGTTGTATGTTTTAGATTTACGCTTACGCAATATCTCATGTGAACGATTTTGAAAATGTTTTTAGAAAAAGTTAACTCATATTTTTAAGAGGCGATTTTATATTTAATAAAATAAAGTCTTCCGCTGTGTACGCTAAATATCATGTATGTTAACAACCGGAGTATTACGGGGTGTTACACAAATTGCACAATACTTATATAGTTTTATTTTCAAAGTTAATTATGTTAAAAAAATTCAATTATGGATAATATTTTTGCTGAACTTAATAATGGTGTCAGTATAAAATAACTGCATTATTAGCATTATTCACCATAAAATTGCAACTACGAAGCATCCCATTTTTAAAAGTTGAGAAACCTAATACATTAAGGGCATGTGTTTGGTTTGTTTCTTTATTTTTTAGTTAATATATTATTATTATTATTATTATTAGTAAAAAATAATTTTTATTGTAATTATAAAAAGTTTACATTGTTCTCGATTTATTTTTCATTTTTATATTTTTCAGAAGGTAATGGTTTGGTAATCACAAAAACTGTTAATGACTAACTCCCAAAAGTTTAAAGAGTTAGGTAAAAACTGTAACGCAAAAAAAAAAGAGTTAGGTAAAAACTTTTTGATAATTTTATTATATTTTTAATTAACATAGTTTCTCATCCAACTTACTCATTATTATCATTTTTATTGATAAGAACGAAGGTAAAAAACTAAAAATCTCACTCTTAAATACTGTTATAGAGGTTTTGGTACTATATTAATAACTAACTATTAAGAAAATTTACATTATTAGGTGAAAGCTTATGAATGATTTTATTACATTTTAACAAATGAAACATACGATCAATTAAGAATAAAAACAACAAACACGATCTATCTCATATATATTTCGCGTAAATAAGTAATTCTCTGATGCTTTGAGCAAAATTATAATTCTTTGATTTTGTAAAATTCTGCTCTAGGATTTCACCCAAAAAAAAAAAAATTTCTGCTCTAGGATTTCCCTTACCCTAAATTTCACCTAAATTACCATATTGTAATACTCTAGAATTACGCTATACTTTATTGATTTGTTTAACCCTCTAATCACTGCTTCAAACTATGTCCTCTACATTGAATTTATTTTCATACGTCCTTTTTTCCCATTTGTGCCGAAACTTATTAATTACGATAGCCAATAGAGATGGCATATAATGCGTTAATTATAAGTACGACTTTGATAATTTGATGACAAAACTAAGTGAAGATTACGTAACAAAATGTAGTCCAGCCTTTACTAATCAAATTAATACATAGCCACATATTCTGTCCCAGGACAAATGAACAAAGTGATGTTACAGATGCTTAAGTTAGTGAAATAATTAATAATTGATAGAATTAACAAAATAGACATAGAAAATGAAAGTTTTATTTTTATTTTTTGTACAAGTCATAGAAAATGAAAGTTAATTAAAAGTTAGCGAGGAAGAGTATGCACACATATCAATCTTCATTAGAAGCTTATCTCTTTTTGAGAAAAGAGGAGGGGACCAGTATGCACCACACATATATGCGGTCCGGTTGCTGAAAGGAATCAATGAGGTTTCCAAATATTTGATAAGCTGACACATTAATCTTATTTTCGACCTAACAAATAAATAATGCACCAATTTTTCTTAGTATCAACTTTAGCTTTATCATAGACTTTCTGTATATTTTCATTTCCCTTCAATTTTCTTTTCTTAATTTTTATTATATATGTTTTGTGGAAAAAACTTTCCTTTCAGAATGTGAGATGAAATTAATTCATGTTTGGTCGGTTTTTGTCTCATTGATGAGATTTTATAATATACGGCGAGTTGGGTGGCTAATATCAGAGGCCATGGTGTCTCACATTCTATGATAAATATTCATAATGCCTGGGTTTCTTGTTTAATAGGGAATATGCATCTGTTTGATTTTTGTGACACCTGGAGGATTGACTTATTTAGGGTTTAGCTGGTCCCCATGTCTGACAGTATATATGGGTTATATATATCCATACATGTTAATTTTCTACCTAATAAAACTCAAAATTAGTAGTTGTTATCATTGTATATGTCCCATGTATTCTTAATAATAAGCTACTGGTACTTGAAGAAATAAAAAGATTTTAAATTATTGTTTAGTATATTTTTATAAGTTGTATCGTTAGATAATTTGAAGTGATAACATAATGATCACTCGTTACTATAGAATAATAAATAATATTTCGAATTATCATATCATTATGATGAATAATTATTTTAAAGACAATTTTTGAAAGAAAAGTCATGTACACATTAAGCAAACAATAAATTAAAATGTAATGTATTTTTTTTTACCTAATTATTCTCATAATTGTACCCAAAAAAATAAAGAGCATTCTCATATACATTACTGAGAAAATAATCCCTCAAACAATTAATGTCATAACTGGTTATTATTATTATTTTATACATAACTGGTTATTAATCAGGAAGCCACTCAACAATTGTTTTATTTAGAGTTCAAATTTTTTTTTTTTTTTTAGAAGGACAACTTGTATACTATCTTCTCTTGTTGGTAAATTAAAATATAGTTTATGATTATTATAGTAATTTCTTTAAAATAATAATCAAGTTAGAGCAGTACTCCATACTCAAATAGTTGGGATATTTTATGTGTAAAAATGATAATAAAATCAAAGGAAATCCTTCAAAACTAAGTTCACATCTTAATATCCAAAAAATATCACATCTTAATTACTTATGCTACGGTAAAGCACGCAACTAATTAATAATGATAAGGATGTTTTTGATTAACTCTATTACAACTAATTACTCATTCTTGAGAGTTTGAATCTAAGGTATTAAATATTTTCACAAATTAAATTGAAAAATGTGTAGGACTCATATTTTTTCCTTCGATCTCTTTCTTCTCTTCATATACATTTACAAGGGTTCCACATACTTTTATATGCATGTAAAAGATAAATTTATCTCTTATAATATAAAAAACATTAAATCCTTTACCTAACATAAAAAAGTGAAAGAGGTTAAGTAAAAAACAAAATCAATTCTAACAAAAATTTAATTTATGATGCATATGTATATAATATCAACCGGTTAGTTTTCAATTATTACTTACGATCCTTTTATTTTATTTTATTTTTTCTTAAAGTAGCAAGAGAGCCTGCTAAATTTCACATGGGAGGAGCAGGATCTAGCTATAACTCAAAATTACATATATGCCTCCGAACTATAGGAGAGAGAGAATTCCAAGCAGATACAGGTGAATACAATAACAAACCCAAAATCATACCAGAAAAGGAAAGTGTATGCAAAGTTAGAAGGAGGGAGTTAAGGCACATAGTGCAATCGGTGAAAATTGGAATGAGAGAGAGAGGGGGGGCAAGGGCGTCCCAGAAAGGGAAACCAAAGGAGTAGTTTGTCTGAGAGAACGATGATAGCGATCTAACAAATGAGAGCACAGTGTGCATTATAGGACCAATGACTCCTCACCCAAGTCCTGGTCCCAGTCCCAGTCACCATCACCTATCCCTATATGTGCACAGATTTATTATTATAATATTATATTATAGCATCAAACACAAACTCGAACACATACCACTCGTCAATTATTATAAAAATACACGATAGGGAAAGAACTTTGTTTTCAAAAATAAAATAAAATGAAGTAGACCCAAATAATTTTCTAGCCGTTCAAGATATCCCATTTATGGAAACACTCATCTTAAAGGGTAAAAAAGGTGGTCTCGACCCAACCCATTTGCTAGATGACTTTACTCTTTTAGATTTCCATTTTTTTAAACTTTCTGGACTGTGGTTGTCTTACTCTTTGCATAAATGCACCATGCAATGTCTTTTCTTTTTTCTTTTTTACTGTCTTTCTATATATTTGTCTTAAAACTTAAACTAGGGTAAAATTATTAAGAAAAAGAAAAAGAAAAGTAAAGAGTGAGAAATTAAGAGAGAAACTGAGAAAGAGAAATGAGTCTCTCTCTGGGTATTGCAGTGTCTCATAGATACGATGTAAAGAAAAAAGATCTAAGGGGAGGGAGGGTCTTTAACCTACTGAGCACTGAGTTGCAGAGTCTCACTTTGTACTCCAATCTGCAATGTACTATATATTACTAGCTTTGTTCTCTTCTTTTCTTTACGTAGAATCAAGGCCCATGGCATCAACACTATTTGGACCACCAAGGATGCTCATGTTGTTAACCAATCCTGGCACAGTGGCTCTCATGATCTGAGCCAACTATGAATATTCTTAGCTTACTCATATGACCTCTTTTTTTTTTTTTTTCCGGTAAATATATGACCTCTTTTCAATCGATGGGTTACAACAACAAAAAATCAAATATTATTAGGCACAAGGGTCATCAAGCTTAATCATTTTTTCTATTTTTATTTTATTTTTCCATTTTGGTAATAAAACTCAAGAAAATATTATTCTCCTTTCACGTGAGATAACTTATCTCATATTCTCTCAGTTCGATTTTCATATCCCATTTTTTTTTTCTTTGTAAAGATAAAACCAATTCATTTTCTCTCACAATATAAGATAAGTATCTTACCTTAAAGGATAATGATAAAGCCCCAAAACCCAGTACAACAAGCCTTCAACGGTTCAACCTGTAATTTCAATTTTATATGCCAACTATTGAAGCCCACTTTTCACGAAATATCTACGATGACGCCAGCGATGATGAAATCATGTATGCTTAGATTTTTTTATATTATTTTACCAAACCACAACATCCAAAAACCAAATGGGGTTGCATGATTATTTTTTTGTTATAAATAAAAACAAATATTTTTGCAACCAACGAGATAACAAAGTTAATCATCAAAAATTGAATCTGATTCAGTAACGAGTCAGAAGTTTGTTCCCTCCCAAACTCACAAGTCTAGAATCGTTTAACCCAACCAATCCAGTAACCAATTACTCCTCTGCTGCTACAAAAGTACATCCCCATATATTATTATTATTATTATTATACAGTGAGCCAACACCACCTGTTTTTTGCTTTCAATTAACAGTGTTATTATGTATCCTTACTTTTATGTTTTCTAGTAAAAGTTGAAACTGACAAAGCGGGTTAAAGTGTTAAACCCCCAAGCGAGCCAACCCCTTCGCCATTATACCCTTTTGGTCGCTTCGATTCCTCTCTCTCACTCCATGCATCAGTGTCCTTTTGAAGCTTTAGACGAACAATGATCGGTCCCTCTCATCATAATAGCTTTGTCTGACTGCTTTTGGCCGAGAGAACTGATTCAAAGGACACCGTTGATTGAGACTATTCATCACCATCCTATGATATTTCCAAGACACCAGAAAATAAACCATTTTGCTTCTCTGATTTTCCTATGAGTATATAATTTTCCGCTTCATTATTTTTTATTTTTTCTCATTTAAGCTTCAGCTAGATTTGTCTCAATCTTTTTTGTCAAGCTATAAAAACCCCGCATTACCCTTCTAAGGAACCAAAGGTAGCATGTTTCCTCAGGCAAAGTTTTCAATACCAATCCCAATCCAAGAGAAATAAGGAACAAATTGACAATCATGTGTATGTGATAGCAATACATCCCAAATTAAGAAACGAATAGGTGCTGTCATAAATACCATAACGCATAAAAGCAATAAATCAGAGTTATATAAGATCAGAAAATTTTAGTCAGAGCCCAGAATATCTAGGTAAAGATTTCGTCCGTTTGTTAGTTTGACTGAACCCAGACTAAGACCATTGAGTTCCCAATTTGGATACTTTTTTTTCCCCCTTTTGTTATCCATTCTTTCACCTCAATAGTAAAGTTTTGGTCTTGTATGGGCTTTTCTTCATGAACAATAGTCTAACACTGCATCCATGTTTACATGCTAAGAAAAGAAAATAAGAGATTATTTGAATGTAAATGGCTAGGCAGAAAATTTCTATTTAGGGTCAAGAGGGTCTCATGAGAGTATGGAATCCATTTTTCTGCAGCCACCCTTGATGAGAGGGTCTAATCTGATGTGGGAATCCTGATGATGCTGCAGCAGTTGCTACATAATGTGGAGGCCCGGATTGCCACTGTTGTTGATCGGTCATTGATAACGAAAGTTCACTTCCAATACGGCCTCCATTGCTGCTGCTGGGAAACTACATTTGCAAAATTCATAAATATAAATAAATATGCATAATGGGGGTGCTTCTTAATTTTCTTCTCATTCAAATTATATAATAATGCATGAGATTAAATAAACTAATTGAAATGATGAGGTACCCACATGAAAATTTGGTTGGTGAATATGTGCAAAATTGTGAAGCATTTGAGACTCTCCAGGAGACCTGTAAAGACCATATCTTTGCATTTCATTTGAGGCTGAAGAATGAAGGTGAGTTTGACTTAGCATCCTCAATGCTTCACTCTCTCCGTGCACATCTCTTCCATTTGCTTCCTTGTTACTTCTAATGCATGGTTTTGGTAGTATATTCACGAGCTGAATGAAATATTAATATGGAGGGGGAAAAAAAAATAAAGTAGAATATTAGGAAATTGAACAGGAGTGAATGAAATAGTAAATAATGAAAATCTTTATATAGTATGAACCTTATGCTTGTTTCCCCCATTCTGCCAATTAGATTCAGATGGCAGATGCTGATCATAATTTGCAGCATTTGTTAAGTGATTCCCCAACGCTTGACCATTGCTAGGCTTGGAACTCGAATTTCCCAAACTTAAATCCAAATTGTGTTCTGCAGTGTTACCTGTGGATTCTGCTGCCCAGTAATACATATTATTATACATGTGAATGTGAATAATAAAAAATATTAACTTGTATCATAACAAAGTATATAATTCTTATATATAGTCCAATTTTTACCAGAATTAAGTTCATTCTCATAGATGCTGGGATCAAAATTGGTGACGGCCTCTTTGCCGTTGCATTTTATTGCTGCTTTGTCATAAGCCCTACAGTAAAATTAATGTGCAAGGAAATTTATAACCCTGAAATTCATTTTTATATTCTTGGCTACGTTTTGGAAGATGGGGAATCTAGTAATTGGGAAGGGGAAAAGGAAATAACAAATTGACAATGTAAGCAAAGTAGATACCTTGCAGCTTCAATCTCGGTGTCAAATAGACCCAGATAAACGTACCTAGCGAATCAAATTAATTAATCTTAGTTGTTATAACATAGATATATGAATTGCATGAACAAATATACACGAGAGAGAAATCCCCCCCCCAAAAAATATAACTTTTTTTTGAGAAAGGAGTAGAAGATAAGGCCTACTTTTTCCCTAAAAATTGGCCCATTCGAGCCTCCCATCTTCCACACTTGTGCAAAGTTACACCTCTATATTTTGAGCTTCCTCTTGGAAATCCAGTGCTTTGTCGGCGAAGTACGTGCACAAACTCTTCCTTGGTCAGATTGCTCATCTATTAACATCACATTCAGCCAAATGACGAGAATAATTCAAGATACAAAATTAAGATGTAGTGTATCTTATATGACTCTTCAAGATAAGGTAAATAAATGTCTTTTTAAAGAAAAAGAAAAAAAGTATCCACAAAGGATCACCTGCTTCAAGTCTTCTTCATAGTCTTCTATGTTGAAGTTTATGTCTGCCTCTACTCCTCGGAACTTAATGGCTGCTCTATCATATGCACTGCACAGAGAGATGAATTAATACATATTTTTTCTTTGAACCTCACATTTCCAGGAATGAAATTTTATATTTGATTCGGTTCAAGACATAGAAAAGTTATATTACAAGCTTGGTAAACTAGAGGAGGGGGCAGGTTCTCACCGAGCAGCTGCATGTGCTGTGTCAAATCCACCTAGACAAATTTACCCAGACAAAACCATCTAGTCAGTCACCACAAAAAAATTTCCCCACACACACTCTCCTTTGTCTCTCCAAATCACATCCAAGACAAAAAACACAAAAGAAGAAAAAATAAAACCACATGTTTTAGCCACTTAAAACAAGATATAGGAAAAATAACTGCCACACACACACACACAATCATTCTTATCGTAATACCTACCCAGATACACTTGTTTTCCACAATCCCTGCAATATCAAAGGACAAAAACAGAACCAAAAAGAATCAAATTTTAATTGTGAGAAAATCAAATTAAAAAAAAAAAACATATATAGAATGTTAAGGTTAAAATTTTTATGGAATGGAAAAACTACAAAGCACACTAACCATATATGAGACTCCCATCGACCTGTTCTTCTGTAAAAGGTAACTCCTCTATACTGTGAGCTCCTCGACCTTGGTCCTCGTCGACTCTTCTTCATGGGTTGTGAAACTTCCACTGATTTTCCAGCACCAAGTGTTTCTGATTGACAAAATTTCACACCTACCCAGTGAGCACGAGGGAAGGCAGAGCTTCTACCACCGGATGCAACGGCCATATCAGGCTCCTCCACCGGAAAAAATTGCCGAGTCATAGGTGGATGATCACTGTCCATGTACTCTTCATCGTGGGTCACAGAGAACCCGAATATTTTGCTGCTTCTTTTCTTCATAGTTTTGTTACCCTCCCTCTCACCTTCTTCTTCTTCTTCTGATCCGTCTTCGATTACCACAGCTGAAGAGCTTGAATTGGAAACAGATCCAACCCTCTTTCCTTTATCATCATCCCCATCGATTGAAGTCTTAAGGGAAGAACAGCCTTCGGATTCATCATCCTTTCTCTTATCGGGTGAGTCATTGAGATCCCACATTCTTGTGCTTGTGATTGACCCTTAAAAGATTTTAGCTTCTCGGCTAACTATAGAGAAAGGCCTTGTTGTTGTGCACGAGCATTAACGAAAAACAAACAAGACTAGTAACTCACCCAGATTTCTGATTCCCACTCTCACATCAAAAGACTAAAACTTTCTCTCTTTCTCTGTTTTGTTTTGTTTTGTTTTTTTCTGAATTTTATTTGGGTTGTTTTGCCCCTTGGTTGCAGAAGAAAGTGATGCTGTGCGTGTGTGTGTGTGTGTTGGGGCTATGTCTTGTTTTTCTATCGTTTGTGAATAAAATAATAATGGAGATGATGCGAAAAAAGGAGTAGTCGTGGAGTGAGCTTGAGTGTTCAGAATTCAGAGAAGAAACTCAAACCTCGGACGAGTGAAGAGAGAGAGAGAAAGAGGTAGGTGTTGCAAAAATGTAGTAAAGGAGATGTTCAAAGATCTTTGTATTCCCCAACTGCCCAATACAGCATAGACGAGGCCAGTTTGAGCAAGCTTAGCCGAAAGCATCTCTCCTTCTCCTTAACACCATACCCTTCTTCTCACTCCTCTTTCTATCTCTAACCACTTGCTTCTTCTCTCTTTTCTTTTCAATGACTCATAATTTCATTCTCTCTCTAAAATGTCCTCTCTCTTTTTCTTTCATTCATTCATTCGTTCAAAAAAAAAAAAAAAAAATCTATTTATGATTTTTCTAATCATCTGTACACTTATTTATTTATCTTTCTTCTATTTTATTAGAGAGAGAAAGTCAGAGAGATAAATAAAAAATGAGTTGGAAAATTTGGGAAAGAAAGAACCATCTCTTTCTTAAACAACTTTCCCACGTTAACCAAATCGAAAAGCATCTGGGGGTGTGTCCATCTCTCTCTCTCTCGGGTCTTTATGGCTCCTAATTACGCAGTAATGGAAATAGACAGCGCAAGGTGTCCTAAAGATAGATAATTACTCGAAATTAGCTTTTGTTACCTTGTAATGGTTAATTATTCCCCATCATAACTCACAAGTCGAAAAGTCCCTCCTCCTTCCCACCCACGTCTCCAACCATTTTTATCTTTTTAGGATTATGACTAAGTTTTACCATGTGGGGTGCCACATGAGGTCAAAAGAGGAAAGTAATTAGGGGTGGTGGAGGAGGGTATTTTGGGGAAAGAGATCGAATACTGATTGATCATTGTAGTATATGTGAGTGTAGTGTAGACCACACCACAGTGCGAAGATGAATGAGGAGAGAAAGTGTGTGTATGAGTTTGAGTTTGGGGTAGGTTTTGGCATCAGAAAAGGAAATGAGAATAATAGTAGAAAAAGGAAACTCTTTCCAGAAAAGCCTAATCCAAGAGTACGGGAAGAGGGCCACCTTGCCTCTTTCGTTCCCCAAGCGACCAATGCCCTTCCTACGCTGTACCTCGTATTTATGACCCTTTCTTACTACCTCACTCTCCTCAAACCGCGCTAGCGCGTGTTTCTCCCATTGTAGTCTCTCTTTTCGATTACCAAAAAAAAAATCTTAAATATTATTTTCATTTATAAAAAAAAAAATGTATCATTTTGAAAAATGATTATTTACTTATTTTAATTAAAATTATTATATTTTATTTAATATTTAAATTAAAAATTTACTCACTCTCTCTTATCATAATTTTTATTGTATAATTATTTCTCTTATTATAAAATAACACAATTTTATATATTTTAAAAGAATAAATATTTTTTCCTTTAAATAAATGATAAACTAAAAATAAAAGTTAAGAGCCTGTTTGAAATCTTGAAATCTGTTTCGAAGAATAATTTTTTGATTTCCTAAAATAAAAAAATAAAAAACTCATTTGATAAAGTCTATTTACATAAAAAATAAAATAAAAAATTGTAACATTTTTTTATAATTAAATTTTGAGAACATATTTAAGTTATTTTTGTTTTATGCTGACTTTTAACTTAAAAAATATTTAATTTATTAACTATTTTATAAAATAATTTTAAGAACAAAAACCCTAAAACACAATCCAACATGCCCAAATTTCAAATTTTAAATTCCATTTTTTGTTCACTTTCTCTCGTGTGCAAAAACGAGTATAAATGTAATTCTGTTAGCCGATGTGAAGATCTTGTTGATAGGTGACCTGTAATTTCTCTCATAAATTTTCAAAGAGATTGGAAAGTATGTCTTGACTATGGAGAATACCAATGTCTCACTCCACCTAAACTTTTCTGTAACAAAAAAAGAGAGACTAGTACAAGTGTAATTCTTGATTTTGGTGTTCTTAACATATATGGCTATTAAATGCTCATGCTTATAGAAATAAATAATAATAATAATTCCTTAAGATAGCTTCGAACCACAAAACACTCGATCATTTTTTTATTTTGTTTTTGTTTTTTCTTGACATGAGTAGAGTTATCCTATTAACAAATAAAAAAATAATGTAGGATTTAAGTCGAGCGTTTCTTAGCAATTTTCTTCTTTTACCTCGTCATAATCCACCACCAGTCCTCTATCGAAATTATGGTACATCTCAATTTCACACCTGCAAGCAAGTACATGCATTTCTGTCTTTTATTGAAATGTATGCACATTATTTTTATTTGATAATATTTTTTTCCATAAAATTTATCTGTATTAATAATTGACAAGTGGGGGAACAAAGACGGATACGTTGGGCGTCCGCCCCCTTTCTACTATAAGTTTTGGTGAAATATTTTTGAGTTGTTATGAATTTTGAGCTAAATATGTATCCGCCAATGCAGTGGCAGACCCACGTCCGCAAGTGCGGTAATAAAAAATTTTGTTTTTGTTTTTTTTTTTTTTTTTTTTTTGATTGTAGGTCTTTATTTGTCTTTTGATTTCAATATATATATACTAAGAGTAAATACCTGTTTAAAGGCATGTTTGGTGCATAGTATTGGATAAGGCCTGATAGTATAAGACCTGATAGTATAAGACCTGATTGTATAAGACCTGATTAAATTTTAATACTATCCAGCGTTTGGCATGATATTGTATAAAATAATGTATTGTATAAGATAATACTATCCAATGTTTGGTAGAGCACTATATAATACTAGATAGGATAAAAATAAATATTTTTTACAAAAATATCCTTTAATAAAGAAAATAATAGTAAGAAAATAAACCAGCTTTTCCAAAATGATGGCTTATATATTCTTGCTTAACTTGAAGTAGATTGATATCATTGAATCCAGTAAATAACAGTAAGAAAATAACCCAGCTTTTCCAAAATGCACTGATGTAAAATTACATTGAAAAATTTGAAAAATGGAAGAACATTGATCATTAAGCCGAACATAAAGAACATAACACATTGATCTTAACTTTGCAACAACAAAACAAGTAGCAACCTAAAAGCGCTTAACCATAACAAAGTAAGCAATAATTGCAGGAAAAAAATGAAGAACACAAACTCAAGTTGTTTTCAGCTTCAAAGTTCACACTAATAAACAGCTACATTTCTACGAAAGATAATTGAAGAAAAGTAAACAAATGTTTACATTCACATTCAGAACCGTAACTTCACCGCTCTCTCACCACCGCTCTTTGTTAGGCATTTCATCAAACACCTTTCGTGCATCCAGAATTTTCTTGCAAACAGCCGTAAAAGTTTATCAGATTGTTATCAATGTAGACATCAGAGTCGAAACCATACTTAAAAAGGTTTGCTAGTGAGCCATAACATGTTTGTAAGGGATTTTGGAGGAATTAAAGCGGCGGTTTTAGGGGAGTTGTTGGGTGTGGTGGTTTTCAGGGGTTTGGAGGGGGCGGAAGTTGCCAGGCATGGTGGAGTTGTTGGAGTCCGGCGGTGGTTTTAGAGAGAAGGATATGGTTGTTTGTGGAGGAGGAGGAGGAGGAACGGTGGTGTTGGTGGTATGGAGAAGTGTGAGGTGGAGAACGAGAAATATTCCATTATTATTGACATCAGGTTGCTCCGGTGACAGATGGTGCCAGAGGGAGAAGAGAAGTGAGTGGCGAAGGTGATTGGGAAAAAAAGGGGTAGAAGGGGAAGAGACAAATGAGACCTAATACATCATCCCTTATCAGGTCTAATCCCACCTCCTTAGACCTGATTATCTTATACATCATTTTGATGTATTAACTGATCTTGCTGTATAAACTTATACTATACGATGGTCACCCCAAACAACTGAAAATGTCATAACGTATAGTATAAGTTTATACTATCAGGTCTTATACATCACACCAAACAGGCCCTAAGTCCCTAACTAAAAAACATGATCTCCATTTTAGTCTCTTATAAAAAAAATTAGTCTCGAGCTCCTTAAAAAATTTAAAGTGGATCAATTTAGTGAAAATCGTGGTCCCTCACAAATTCAAAAAAGACCTACATTAGTCCCTCAAAAAGACCAAAATGGGTTCACTTTGAATTTCATAGGAATCAAGTGACTAATTTTTTTTTTTATAATGCACTAAAGTGGGGACCGAATTTTTTGTTAGGGACCAAAAAAAATATTTATTCCTATATTAGTTAGCAACGTAGCAACGTACCAAGATGATTAAAACAACGTAGCAATGCAAATTGATTAGAGAAAAAACTTATTCTTCCTCTCCTGTCACGTACCCATTCCCATGCTCTCTTCATCCTTTGTTTCCTTTTTCATTTTTATAAAAAGAGAGGATTGATTGCATATCTGACATTCTCAAATAACTTAATATTTAGAGACAAGGCCTTCACTGTTATTTTGCTTGCCTTCTGTACATGCAGTGTTGACTTTTTTATTCACCACTATAAAATAGAATAATGATGTATAGATATACTGGAGTATATTCTCATATTTGTTTTGGAGGATTGATAAGATTTAGGGGGGGGGGGGAAATAATTGGTCAAACTATTGCCTGCAGCTTGTTATCGAAGCAACTAGATTATGAGCGGGTTCAAGCGTTGGTGTAAACTTTTTTTACAAAAAAAAAAATTCGGGGACGCTGCCCCCGAACCTTCGCCACTAAATGTGCAGACATAAATTTTTTTTCCTAGGTCCGCCACTGCGCCAATAGTTGAAGTATATTAATGTGTGGGTGTTCAAAGTAACAGATATGGATCAAAGCTCCAAGAGAGACGTGGTGCTATCTTAGGCGAGATTGAGAAAAGGGAAATATGTAGAGACACGACACTTTATATTTTGATAGAGGAATAGCTCATAAAAGTGATGATTTGCATATGCCTCCTTATGTGGAGAAGAGGGGTATATATAGGTAGGAAATATTTTCTCATGATTAGAAAGAAAAGAGTCATAATCATTTTGTCATACACCTCACTGTGTACGTGAGAACATGCTCCACTACGTGAGTATAGTAAGTTGTGCAGGGAGTGAAGGATCATTTGCTTTGAGGTTCATATGTTCACCACGGGAGAGCAAAGGTATAACCTATTCATGGGCCTTAGCAGGCTAACCCAAATGCACTGGGCCAATAGTGGTCGGTCCAGAACAAAGAATAAGGCCTTTAAAATGTATATGATTTTATAGCCTTCACAAAAATTCATGTTGTATTTTATAATTAAAATAGTTATAATTAAATCATTAGGAGTGTCCTAACGATGAGGGGCTTGGGTAGTTTGTAGAAGGTCATAGATTCAAATCTCAGGGCAATCATTATATAAATAAATAATTAAAATTAAAATTTCAATTAAAATATTTAAAAAATAAATTCTTTAAAAGTTAATTAAAATTAAACATTCACTAAGCATATGACAGGTATTGTTAAAATTATTTTTCTCTCAAGATGCTTAATATATGTGTTTATTAGATGTTTGACAAAGTAAAGAAATAGATTTTTGTTCGACCCAACTCCACTAAACTTAAACCTTAAGCCATTCATGCTTGTGTGGATAATAGCAATGAGATTCCTCAATATGCTAAGAATAAGTAGGATTTCCAGAAGAAGATGCCATTCGTTTGATGAAAAATAAAAAGGAATATAAAAAGTTCAAGTGCCTGAAGCTGAAGTGGCTACTTTCGAAGTAACAGAAAGAAAAGCAATGACTGAAGTGGAGGAGACGTAGTCGAGAAAAAGATTCTTCACTTCTTTCTCTCATTCAAAATCGTGCATGAGACTACTAGTGAAAATTTTAAAACATATTCATATTTTGCAGAATTGAGCTATAAATTAGGGCATTATAACAAGATACCATAATTACAAGATTTAATCAGGCTAAAAAATGTTAGAGTATCCTAAAAGATCTCTTAGGATTAGTTTCACTATTTTCATATATTTTATTTTATTTTTCTTAAGAGTCTCGTACTTAGTGTAAATGGGGATTTAGGTTTTTGTCTTTTGTATCAGATCATATCACGTGAATATATTTCATTGATATGTTCATTTCTCTCTCCACCATTTCTCCCTCTATATCAAATCTCTATAATTTCAACATGATACCAAAAAGGTATCATCCTCTGTGACTTGTCCCATCACTATTCTGCTATCGAGTTTCCTGAAATCTAAAGGTCTACATCAACTTTTTTGGTAACCCATTTAGTTTTTAGCAAAACTAATTTGTCTGATTTTCATGATTATTCTTCACTTTTTTGATGTTGTGCATCAGTTCTATTGTCTCACATGTCTTTTCCGACCTCATCAAGCACAAAAAACTTGATGAGAAGGATTATGGTTTCTTGTTCCAAGTTTTTGAGATGTATATTTCGGGTAAAGACAATTTGGGATATCTCAATGACGATGTTTTGAAACCTTAAATTGATCCTGAGTTTCAGAAGGAAAAATTGAAGATTTGAATGGTCCTAAGTTGTTGAGATGTATATATCGAGCAAAGACAATTTGAGATATCATAATGGTGATGTTCCAAAATCTTCTTCAATTAAACTTTGATTTTGAAAGTGAAATTTTGAGGATTTGATTTGTCCCAAGTTGTTAAGATATGCAGCTTGGGTCAAGATAATTTGGGATATTACCATGGTGATCTTCCGAGCCTTCTCTGACTAACCTTCAGTGTCGAAAGTGGAAATGAATATTTGACTATGAAAGGATTGGTAATCAAGTCCAAGGATATGGTGTTGCTTGGAAACATTCACAAATGAATAATATTAAAATGCTTACACGGGTTATGTCAAGCCAAGATTTCTACAGCTCACTCAACAAGTTGGACATCTGGATATTTACACACCAACTTGAGGGGGAGTGTAAAATTGATTATTGGAAATGCAAGCATGGGTGATGAATAATTATGTCACATATCAATTAGCAAAGGACTAAGTAAGGAAAATATAAGTGAAAGGATCCATAAGCTCAAAGTTTTAAGCTTTTGGGTTTAGATGTGGCATTGAACCCATTTACTCTTTGTTAGGTTCCTAATTTAGCCCATTGTCGTTGACTTTCCCTGTTTTGGGCTCCGCCGTCTGTGCTAACAATTGGTATCAAAGCCAATGAGCCAAGTATATAAAGATGGTGGTTTGTGGAAGTCGAGGCTTAACCTCTATTGCATGGGCTTCTTATATTACTCGGATAAGGCTCCGCTTGAGGGGAAGCATACTAATGTAGGGTCTTACACTTGAGGGATGGATTGTTAGAAATGCAAGTGTGATTGATGAATAATTATGTCTCACATCAATTATAAATGGACCAAGTAAGGAACATATAAGTGGAAAGACCTATAAATTCAATGCTTTAGATTTTGGGTTAAGATGTTGTGTCGAATGAACTTGTTGTTTGTTAGGTCCCTTACTTAGCCCATTATAGATGACCTCCTCCATTTTGGGATCCCCTTTCTATGAGAACAATATTCAAGCACTAACTTAAAAGCGAGTGTGGAATTAAGCTATAATTTAGGACATAATTATGAGATATTGTAATTGTAAAATTTAATTAGGATAAAAATAGAAAAAAATGCTAGAGTATCCTAAAGGATATTTTAGGATTAATTTTCCTATTTTCATATATTTTATGATTTGTTTCCCAATTTATACTAAATAGGGATCAAAACTTTTGTTTTATTGTATTAAATCATTACATGCTAATACACAATATTATTATATTTATTTTGCACTCCATCCTTTCTACCTCATTATCAAATGCTCTATCATTTCAACACATTTTATCCTATATCACACTTACTGATATTCTAAATTAAATTTATGCAATATTTAATCACAATATTAAAAATATTTTATCATTTCATGTAAACTAAATTTGTCTACCAACAAAGCCCAGCACAGTTGGTAGATAGCTGGGTTCCTTAAGCATGCTGACAAGGGTTCAATCCCTGGCCGTGCGTATGGAAAATGCTTTGTTGGAAGAGGTTTACCCACTTAATGTGATCTCCCGCCTCGAAAGGATTAGTCTTCGGCTGTCGGCTGGAGGATACCTTGGGAAACCAAAAAAAACTTGTCTATTGTGAGTTAGGCCAAGTATCGCAAATCAAGATCAAATTAATAAGCCTAAGGTTCCTGTCTAACTATGTTGAGACCTGTGGCCCTTTTGTCTTTTTGCATAAATAAATATTAAATATTATGCGTAATAGCCTAATGGTAAGAGAAATAAAGAAACAAATTAGGTGGATCATAATTTGAGCATTGTACTAGGAAAAAGAAATGTGTTGAGTAAATCCTACCATTAGGTTATGGGTTTATCAATTTTAATACGGTCTAATGTAGAATTTTTTTTAAATTAAAAAAAGATATTAACCGGGTAATATCCTAGTTTTCATATTACTCCTAATGAATTGTATTTATTTTACTAAATATTCAAATAAAATGAATAAACTATATGGAAAGGTTCAACATAAATTATGATAATCACTATATTTGCTCATTGTCTCAAATAATTAATTACTAATTTGAATGAATGAATCATCTTGCCAAATATCCTGCCATATAAATTTTAGTTACACATTACATGCATACCACACTTTTTTAACACCATAGTATACATATCACCAATTATATTTTACATACCAACTTAAATTGGCAAGTTATTAATTAAATTATCCTAATGGTGTATATATAAGGTATATTTTGATGATAACAAAGAGACAACAAGAAAAAGAGAAGAGTTTTAAACAAGAGGAAAGAGCATCAAGTATGTGCACAGATTAAATATGCATGTTGGAGCCACACAAGAAGAATGAGGAGATAACAAAGTAAGTAGAACATGGATAAGCTATGATGAAAAGTAACAATGGATCAATAGAAACAAGGGAGAATAAGAGGAGCAAAATCAATATCAAAGGCGGCAACTAGAGGTGTTAACAGGCCGAGCCGAGCCGAGCTTTAGGCTTAAAAGGCTAAGCCTGTGTTTAAATGTGTCAGCCTGACCAAGCCTGTTACCTGTTATGAATATAATTATCGGCCTGTGGCCTGACTTATTTACAAAAAAAAGCTTGATTTAGCCTATTTTAAAAAAATAAGACAACAAAAATTTATCCAAATAGAATATACAATCAACAACATTAGTAATTCCATAAATATTCATAAATTCAATGTATATCCAAACAGTATAATATAGAACAAAATCATTCAAAAAGTCTATTTATCTAATAAAATGAGATGAAATGGATTGATGAGAGAGAGGGGGCTATTACAAATAGTACAAAAAATATAAAATAAAAATAAAAATTAATATACTAGGCCAGCTTGAGAGGTTCTAAGGCCGAGCTTTTGAATTGGAGCCTGAGGCCTTTTTATTAAACGAGCTTTTATACAAGTTCAAGCCTGATTCCAACAACCAATATTAGGCATGTAAGCTCAGGCCTTCACGAGCCGAGCCAAAGGCCCCTGAAAGGCCCCGGGTTTGTTTACCACCCCTAGCGGCAACCTTGAAGAAAATATTAATCTCACAAGCCATAATAAAAAATAATCAAATCCAACAAAGTATCAAAGTATTACAAAACCCACAAATCAAGCATCAAGTTCAAGTGAAGATCAAGATCCAAGAATCAACGCAATAAGCTATGTCCTTGTTCCTATTAGATTTTGCTTTTTGGACTTAGATTCAATTGTAAGGGTATAGGTTGAATTGCATTGCATGAGCTCAACATTTCATAATCTTTCAAAATTATATGAATCTTATACAAATCATCTTGGCATGCTTTTCTAACAAACAAAAATAACCTACATATGCTAAATGTGATAATCCTTTTTATAAGAGCCAATAATGTGCATGAAATAATTTTTTGAATCAAATTGGTTTCCATTTGTGAAATTCATGCGTAAGAGTCAATAAGGTTTGAGAAATAGCTTCAACATGATTTTACTATGTTTTGAACATTTTTTAACCTTATAAACATATTTTTAAAAGTCAATTATATGTTCTTATAATATTAGGAACCATTTAAAAGTGAAACAGAGTGTAAAAAAAATACAATTTTGACCATTTTTCACTTGTTGTTAGGGGAGGATTCAAATTCCTTGTTCCCAAAAGCAATTATTCAAATTCTTACTAGCCAGTAAACCTACAACTGCTATAAACGGTCATAAATGACTAGTTTTGGGCAAAATCACTATAAATACATTCCTTACGGCTCTAGATGTAACATCTCGTAGTACTCCAGTTGTTAACATCATGATATTATAGCGTACACAGTGAAAGATTTTATTTAAAGATTAATAAATGTCTCGTAAAAATACGAATAAATTTTTCCCAATTTTTTTTTCTGAAAACATTTCTAAAAACGTTCACATGAAATACTGCGAAAGCGTAAATCTAAACATACAATTGCTAATTAATCCCATTAGCCAGTATTAGTGGCCATTGACTAACAGGATATGACAACATGTGTCATTCCTGCCAGAGTCTCACGGACAGCATAACGACTGTTTAACGGATAACTGGGAGATAAGAATCTCACACACAATTACACCTGGTAGATATAGTTATATAACAGATAGCTTGCAAGTCTCACACGGACTGCAATCCCCATCTAAAGTCAGTGCATACATAATGGCTATGTGCCCAAATTAATAAATCCACACATCATGTCTATATGTCCTCATCATATGCATCTAACATAACTTATAACAATTACAGACATAATCCAGAAGCTCAATTAATAACAATCCTGAGCATTATTACATACAGCACATAGTCTCAAAATAAACTAACTAGGCATGTCAAAACACTTCTCATGCCACATAACAATATAACAGCATAAAATAAACAACAACCACAATCCACTAATCTATAGTTGGGCCCTTGCCCTTAGACTGTGTAACAGTCTGTTGTATACCGGTATTGTTAATATTAATTATGATATTAAGCGCAGTTACAATCACAGCAATTCATTTATAAAAATGCGAGTAAACTTTTTCCTTTTTATTACGCGAGCATTTAAAACAAAAATAAAGCGTAATAAATAAAAGCTGTGACCGTAACTGTAAACTCTTTGCGGAATAATTATTTAAATTGCCTAAATATCATATAACACTCCTTTCAAGTCACTAAGGTAGTGTTTGGTTCGGGATTTCTCAAAATTATCCAAGGGAAGTGCATGTGGCATTGTGATTTCTCCATGTTTGGTAGAAGGAAGTCTTGAATTTTATCCATCAAACACCGTTGCCTAGCTAAATTGGATTGCATGTAAAAAAGGGGATAATACACTATTGACAAATCCATCTGAGAACGTGGTATTTGTTCAGAAACTGGATTAATGGAAAAAGGGAAGAAAATGCTGACAATAATACCCCTCCTCTGTGACCACATGTGAGTAAAATACCCTATCCTCGAAATCGCTTCTGTTGATTCGTCTCCTTCCACTGACGAATCTAGCTTTCGTGAACTCGACGATGCTTCCCTTCAGGTTTATCACTCTCACTCTATCCTTCACTCTTATTTTCTTACTTTCATTGTTTTTCTTCTTCTGATTTTGTAATCCATCAAATTTTTTTTGCTTTTAGAATCTGATTGTGTTGTAATCCATCAAACAGACTTTCACCGTGTGATGTTGTGGGTTGCTGCCTTGACACAACACAAAGAGATTCTCGAGTGATGGAGTCCTTACTGAACTTGTCGAAGAAACACTCTCCGAAATATGGCATTGTGACATTTCAAAACTTTATAAAAAAGTTACATTCGTAATTTCTAATTTTTTCCCCATCTAAATCTTATTTTAAACCAAACATACAATAGGATTTTTAACCCAATATTCCCAATAATATTTTGCGGTACCAAACAACTTTTTTTAAACTTTCCTACCAAACAACTTTTTTTAAACTTTCCTACCAAACTTACCTTCCTACAGTTTTCCTTGTAATTACATTTCCCTAGTAAACAAAAATATCTCCTGAACCAAATACTACCTAAGGGGTTCCCATAAACTTACTTAGCTAAAATCTCACTTTTATGTTTTCTACCTATCCGAACATGGTTTGGTATTTTATTTACTGCCGATAAACCGCATACCGTGAACCTCTCATCTTTTAGTATGTTACTCTAGACTTAATTACATTTCTAATGAGCTATCACACGAGTCATAAAGTTCTCGTTTGCTCTGGATATCACCGTTTGAAGTTGGACAAGAAAATCTGCCAGCCAACCTCAAACCGGCTCCAAACAGCCTTCAATCTATCAATTATTCTGGAATATCCACTCAACCAATTGCTGTAAAAATTTTATACAGTAAACTAGACACCTCAAGCTTCAATTTTACATATCATGAACCTAATTTGACCAAGAAACGAAGCGGGAATAAATTTCCCAAAAACTGCCAGAAACAGCCTCTGCACAGTTGCGTTTTGGACATTCCCAACTCTCGGGCTTCCACAGGGCTGCGTGCAACCCAGAAAATTCCCAAATTTTAACACAAGGTAGAAGACATCTCAAGATTTAAAATGGAGTATGGCACGTCCCCATTGGACCTCTGTGAAGGGAGATATGCTCTCCCAAATTTCACCTAAATTCTGCCAATTTCTAGAAATTTCGCCAGAGTTTCATTTGTTTTTCTAATAAATCCCACCTTTAAAGATGTGTTATCTAACCTCAAATGTACCTAATAGACATGGGTTGCCCTTGGTCCCAGACCAAAGGGATTGTGGCATTTCTGTTTGTACCTAGCTCGGGAAGTATTGCATTGGAGCTGTGGGAGAGGAGATTATTAAGGTAATTCCTTAGTACTGGAGTTTGATCCCCGTGTGTGCTCATCCATGCCCGTTGAGGGTAATGGTAGAAAATGTATGTGAATAATGTAATATAACATGCTTATGCATATTGTATGTATAGTGGTACATAAGATGTACCGTGTCTCTGGCCAATAGACAGTTGCCTTCTGGCTTTACGGACTTCCACTGGATAGGTCTCTGTAAGGGAGTTCCAGTTGACCCGGGGTCGTGGTGTGTGATCCGTAGAGGAGCACACTAGGAAGTCTCGGGTGGATATGGATGGAGGGTGCCTTGGTTGATGTTCTGGGAACTCTCCTTGTTTTGGAACCCGTAGGCTATGTGCCGAGGCCACTAGGCCGGATTTTGCGTGGTATTGGCGTCGACCATTCTAGCTTTATCGTATTTTGTTACCTATGCTTCCCTACTTCACTAAATCCCTTGCTTTATCCCATTTTTAAATGTTATAGTATGTTTTTGATATGCATCGAAGTGAGCCATTGGGCGGAGTATTCTCCAGAACCTCTGGGTTACTGAGATATATCCGTATATCTCACCCCGCTTTGGGAACTTTATTTCAGGTAGTGGCTGTGGTGCTGAAGCGGCAGGAAAGAGGTCGACTGCACACTGCTACCATCGGTACTTGAAATGATGTCCCCAAAAAGGGGTGAGATAACAACATTTCAGTAAGCTCAAGGTTCTTAGAGGATCCTCTAATCCCCTGAGCCCACTTCCTGCATGAAAAGTCAGATATAAAGCATATAATACAAGCATACAACATAAACATGGCATCATCATATCATTCTTGTGTAACCCCAGGGTCAAGCCATAAATAGTCAACACAACCTCAGTATGAAATAGCTCCCAGAGTCAAGTCATAGGCAGCCTACATACCTTGATCACTAGCCAGGATCCTCATAACATATATCATCAGTGCATCATCACAACATCAAGAATCATATAACATCTATATGAATGTGAATGAATGCATATATACATCATACCACATACTTTCATACAATACAACCATAATGCCCACTATGGTGGAGCCACAAGAGAGAGGAGCAACCAGAACTAGGAGCTTACCTTACTGAGCTTATCACAAGTCCAACTCCAACAGTAAAACACGTATGCTCCAATAAATCCTCAAGTGCCATGTCCTCTAGGCAAACTTAGAGCAGGAATCATTTACATCATTAATACTCAATCACTTAATGATTCCACATTTCATTCTTACATGTCAATAATATGCCCATTACAAGTCTAGACCATTTATTACTTAATTACATGTTTTTTAGTGCATAAGGAATTGTTCCCTAAGTCCACAATAACTCATTAGACACTTAGTACATTAATAAACTCTCTTAGATTAAGGCATTTTCAACTTCACTTACAACTAATCACGACATTTATAATCAATATATGTCATTCATAACCTTGAACATTAATTATTATAAGTTACTAAGGGTTTCCATAAACCCACTTAGCCTAAATCTCACTTTTATGATTTTTCTATAACTGTACACACTTTTTTTTCTAGTCACTGTGTGTAACCCACTTGTTATAAAATTCTCATCCTTTAGTATGTTAATCTATACTCAATTAACTTTTCAACAAGGTATCACATGTATCATTTGGAGTTTTCTAGCTCCGGTTATCTCCATTTGAAGTTGGACAAGCAAAACTGTCTGCCAACCCCAAACAGAGCCCCAAACATCCTTCATTGTTTCTGCAATTCTAGAAAATATACTAAACCAATTTCTATCAAATTTTATACAGAAAATTAGACACCTTCAGCTTTAATTTGATATATCATGAGCCTAATTTGAGAAAGAAATGAGGAAGAAAAAAATTCATGAAAGATGCAGCCACGTACAGCCTCTGCACATGATCTCCCTGGGCAGTCTCCACTCAATTAGACCTACAGAATGATACACATCTTCAAATGGTACCAAATTTTAACACCACATAACTTACATCTCAAGCTTCAAAATTATGTATGGTACATCCTTATTGGACCTCTGTGGAGGGAGATATGCTCTCCCAAATTTATCCTAAAAACTGATCACTTAATCAAAGTGTGTTTAATTACCAAATCCTAATTAGGTTTAGTTAGAAACCCTAAGTGAACATAAATTTAGGATTTTTCATTTATTTATATCCTTTATGCAATTCCACATCATCACTTATACATTAGTTTATTTATTTCACTAATTACATTATTAGTGTTCCTAAACCCTAATTAGTTCAAATTTTAGTGTTTAAGATTTAATTAATCAATTATGCTTAATCCACCTCACTTGGTCCCTCTATTAGTGTCCTAATTAAGTCTTACAATCATTTTAAGACATCAAACCATAATATATATCTATATGGCTAAATTGCATAGTCATAAGATTAAGGTTTTTACTTGTCTTTTTAACACACTTTCATGGTTTAATTAAGTCCTTTATGTCTTTAGTCCCCAAAGGTGTCATCTTTATTAATTTTAACCATTAAATCCTAGTATTAATGAAGAGGGAATAATCAAAGCATGAGATTTTTATGGTTCTTAGTTCATCCACATCAAGAACAACTCACACACAAGCCAAAGGTGACACTTTTTCTTACAAGTCTTCATCTTTATTGAGTTTTAGACTTCTACCAACACATTTAACCATCAAGACCCCATTTTTAATAATTTACAACATCATTATCAACATATAATCATTATGGCCGAAATGGAAAGTGGGAGGAAGAAGGGTTTGTAGTTATCTTTCCAAGGATTCAAGCCTTACTTCTCAAAGATGGCTCCTTTAGTTCAAGCTCCAACCTTTACTTACCAAGAATGCTTCTTTTTCACCAAGAACACACCCTCAAGAAATATGCAAGGATTTAGAACCAAGAACGTGAATATAAAAGAGTAAAGATAGGGTTTTTCAAGAAGAAAATGTAAGGAACTTACACTAGAACTCAAGGGAATAAGCACCAAAGTAGTGTTCTTCAAAGAAAACTCAAAACACCATCACCATGGCTTGAACATACTCAAAATTGCTGCTGTATGGAGGGATATTCAACACAAAAATTTGGTTTTCAAGAATAAAAATGGTATGTTCTTAAAGAGGATGATGAGAGTAACAACTTTGGTGAAGGAGATATGGTGATTTGGTGAAGTTTTGATGAAGAAAACTTAGAGAAAAGGAGGAGAAAATTTGAAAACTTCCAAGGTAGAGAGAGAAGTGTTTGGGCTAGTGATGAGAATGAGGGGAATGGTCTCCTTATGTTTTTAGGGTTTTTGCCATGTCATTAAGTGACTTTTAGTGACACCCGGTGTAATTTTTCTCTGAACGATTATCAAATTTCTACCCGGAAACACCCAAGTCTCTAAATTTAAGTAACTAACATTAATTTTGTCTAATTATCATGTTCATAACTTAAAAATTTGATTAGTAGATCACAGATCCACTTATCGCAGTTTAATTGGACTGTATACTTTACCGGTGTTCCTAACTGTACCCGGATTTCATAATTTCTTAACTTTAACATTTTTGGTCTAATTATGACTTGTTAGGCATATATTGGGCTTTCATTCCATTATTTTATCTTTTTCCCATTTCGGAATTTTACCGGTTGTTGCTACAGCAGTACAAAATATCTGGTAAAAGTGACTTTTCAGAAATATTCCAATATGGGTATCAATCTTCACCATTTCATATACTAATCTCATTCATGATGTTTATATCATTAGATTAGCTCTCTAATTCAGATTTTCTAGATTGGAGCTATTCTACAGACTGGTACTGCGTCAGCAGTCAAAAACAACAGCTGAAAACTCAATTGTTCAGAATACCCCCAATATGAGTATCAAACTTCATCAAATCTTATGCTTACATCATTTATGATATTCATATCATTAGGATAGCTTTTTAACTTAAATTCACTGTACTGGATCTATTCTATAGTCTATTACTGCGTCAGCAGTCAAAAATATCAGATGAAAATTCACCTGACTGGAATAAATGACTAGCCAGTAAACCTACAACTGCTATAAACGATCATAAATGACTAGTTTTGGGCAAAATCACTATAAATTGATTCCTTATGGCTCTAGACAAGTTTGATCATCATTGTTATACATCTTAAGGATAATTTGAGAGCTTATACACTATCATTTACATATTCTTTTATATCTTTCAAAGATTACACATATTTGAGCTCATATTGGAAAAATTCATATACCTATAATGCTTCGAGTTGTATATCCACACTTTGAGTGTGTATATTCATTTCTAAATACTTCTTGTATACTTGAGTTGAAAAGGTTGTGAGACCCATTAAGTTTGAAAGGTAGCCAAATACCTAGAAAAATTTGGAGAGAATTGTAAGGTTGCCAAGTATCTGTAAACTTGGAGGTTGTAAGGTTTTCCAGCACCCAAAAGCTTGGTGGTTGTTGCGGTTTGTCAAGCACCCGTTAAGCTTGACTAATAGTGAAGACTTGTTGATTGGCTTGCAGTATGAATGTAGGTCATAAATAATGGTGACCGAACCAAGATAGATTAAGTTTACATTTTTCTCTACCTTTACCATTTATTTTTAGCACTTTAATTTTCTTAATATCTAGTATGTGATAATATAGATTATATCATTATATTAGATTGTGTATTATGGTTTATTTGAATGTATTGACTGGTTTTTTTATGTCTAAGTTTGTATAGATGCTAATTTAGACATAAGAATAGGGCTTTTGAAATTCTTTGAAATACTCAATTAACCTCCCCTCTTGAATATGAAAGTCATGTTCCTAACAAATAGGTATTATTTAAGTCTTCAAAACTATATGCTAGACGTACAAAAATATAAGGTTAATATATGATGCCACATGGATGGCACTTGCATAGTTATAAATGAAAGCTACTAATTATATGCCAACTCTAAATGCATTCTAACATGTTGACCTTAATGTTTGAGAGAAAACATGCATGCCTCATCATCTCACGAATTTCTACCCTCACAAAATGTTCTTTAATTTAAGTGGTAACCATAATCGGAAAAAGAAGAAAGAAGGAAAAAAGAAGAAGAAGGAAAAAAAAGAACAATAGAAAATAGAGAGTAGCTAGAGACAAGAAAGAGAAAAGAAGAAGAACATCAAATTCAAGCTTGAATTCTAGATCAAGAGGAATCAAGCTATAGAAGCTACAACACCCCATGTATACCCGAGGTATTAACCATTATGGTATTAAGCGTAGAAAGAATAATTAAGAAAATTTCTTACAAAATTTGTTTACTTTGCCACCTAGACTTGTAACTCAATCAAATTTGATTCTCTTTTAATATAAGAGTTAAATTATTATTTTTTAAACATGACATTTAATTTTACTACATGCATATATTTAGCTATCGAAATGCTTTCCTTACAAAATACATCCTTGGATATATACATTCTATCAATGAAATATCCATCTTTGGTATCAACCATCAATTCATCTTAATACTCTCATTATATGAATTCTCTCCAAAAATAATGAATCAAAATATACATTTATATACATGTCTCTTCCTATATCTCATGGTACTAAATATTACAAAATGAGGCATGCAAGCCCTTCAAATTGCCTACATAACATGGATCAAGCTTTAAGCTCCATAAATACATGTCTCCAATAAATAGCTCATATATCATGATTATGTATACAAAATAGTAATTAATATAAATATGCTCAAATGTCATGCTCTTTAGCATATTAGGATCCACTAGGTCCTTTTTCTCTAATATCACTAGAACATCCATCTTGAGGCCCTAAAATATAATTCCTCCCATGGAGTGAGATAACAATATCAGTAAACTAAGGGTTCTTAGAGACTCCTTCCCTTTAAGTTCACTTACATGATATACATGTATTAAAACAAACATAGCATAATAAATCTCATACAGATAATGATATATAGCACTAGAGTCACTCTATTGGCCAACTTGCCAAAAAGGGAGTGCTCATATGACATTTTCCTAGAGAAGTCCCTACGTGCTAATCCTCTCAGATTTTAACCACAAGGAATTACTCCATGAAACTGGTTCCAAGGGAAGTCCACATCTATATGTGCTCATATAGCACTTTCGAGGGAAGTCCTTACGGGCTCATCCTCTCAGGTTTTAACCACAAGGAATTACTCCACGAATCTGGTTCCAAGAGAAGTCCACGCACATATATTCTCCTGGCCAAGGAACCTCCTCAATCATGCATTCATACACAAGCATATTTTCTCATATCATGCATTATTACTTATTATAATACACAATGCACATCTATCCATATAAACCATTAATCCCAATGGAGTATAGTGGAACACCAAAGCGGACTAATTCCAAGGTCCAAGAGATTACCTCTTAGTTTTAAGCTTCCAAAGCTCCTTTTCTTTTGTTCCACAAGCCACAATATCAATTCCACCAACAATAGCCTACCAAAGTTAAATAATCACTCAAATACAATCATTTTACAAGTAAATTCATTTTACATCCATTGATATCTAATTATTTAATTACTATATTAAATTAGATATGTTAAGCTTTCTAAAGACATATTATAAGCCTTGATTGGATTTGTACATCTCAAGTTACGCACGTCCCAAGCCAACTATTTTAAATCAAACTTTCAAAAATAGGGTAGCAACTTCAAAATATAACTGAGACCAATCCACATATCCAATGGTCCTAATATTTTGCAGAGTGGTAGATCTTTGAGTTGGCTTTATATAGGTCTAAGTTTCACTCAATTTGGAGCTCTATAGCTCAAGTTATGCTCATTTTATTACAACATGTTGCTGTCTAGCGTGCTTTAGAACCTAAGAGCATGCTTTAGCTCTCTGAAGCATGCATTTTCCCCTTGTTTAGCGTGCTTTAGCATAGTCAAATAAAGGGAAATTGTTCTTACCGTGTTTTAGCGTGCCGTAGCACGCTTAGTTCAAACTTGAGGGGTTCCTTTAATGTCGTAAGCTTCTTCCAAGGTTATATACATTCTTCATCACCCAATGAATCATACCATCAACTTCTCCAATTAATCCAACATTTAATAAATACTAAACAACTATCAATTTCAACATTAACACCCAAAAATCCTAAACCCTCAATCTTAAGCAAACCTAGGTTATATACTTCAATAAATGCCCGAGGAAACTCAAAGAGAAGCTCATGGCTCTTACCTCCAACTTCTCAAGCATGGCAATGTGGAGCTCCAAGCTTCAATGGAAACCAACTCCTCTCCTTCTAGCTCCCTCAAAGTGGTGCCCCAAATATTCAATTGGAGATGGTTTTCCAAGATCAATGGTGGGAGGAAGAGATGGGGATGGGTGGTGGTTATTCAAGAGAGTAAGTATTTGAAGGACCTAAGTGGAGGGTGACTCTCCTTGTCCTTCAATGAGGTTGGTCGATCAAGAAGAAGAAGAGAAGGAAGAAAAGTGAGAGACCGTGGGAGGATGTGAGTAGGGAAGGAAAGTGAGAGATAAACTTAGATATTTTAGGGAATATCTTCAAGGAAAATTGACTCTTTTGCCTTTATCTATCTTTCCTTATTGCAACACACCCTTGCCTATTAGATTCAAATTTGTATGAGTTGGGTCCTAATTAGGTGTCTCACAAATTTAATTTATTTTGGATCTCACTCACTTTGCATAATTATAATTTTAGCCCAACATTTATAATATTCACACTTCTAACCCAAAAATGACTTAACTCAAAATTTGACTTTTTCAACTAATTAACCCTTTTTAATTATACATTAATCATCAATAAATGCCACTTAATTATTCGAGTTATTACGTAAGCTTTTAAAAATGAGGTAGGGTCTACAATTCATCCTTCTTAAGTACTTTCCAACTATTTCTTTAAAAGGTTTTTATTTTCATCTATGTTGTATTATTAATTTTTGATTTCTTAGCTTGAGAATCGAAGACTAAAATACAAACGGTCCTTGTTAAAATAGCATATATTATGATATTGATGCATATGTATAATGTCTCGCAACTCTCGTTCATATTAGTCTAGAGGTTATGGCTAGATCAATGTTAATAAAACCGGACCGACCCAGCCGGGTCGACCCGGGAACCGATGAACCGGTCATATAATCGATCTCGTTGAAGCAACGGACCGGCCATGCATCAAAATCGGTGTGACCCGGACAGTTTTCATGAAAATCGATGACCCGGTCGGTTAACCGATGACTTGGCCCGGTCCCAAAAAAAAAATCATAATGGACATATTTGAATTTTTTTGCTTATTGTCTTACATAAGTTATGTACCTACATCACAAATATTATCTCAATTATGCACTATGCAGCAAATTTTGTTTTGATTTATAATTAGAGATGTCGTTTACTGAATCAGAAGTCCCGTATCACGATCATTATATTTTTTCTTGATCCTTTATTGGATAATAATATGTAATTTATTATTTTTTATATTAAAATATTTGAAATTTTTATCATTTTTTAGATATTTGAGTATGTTTATAATTTTTTTAATATAAATTATAAAATTGCATATAATTACCGGGTCAAGCAGTTGAACCAGTGACCCAGTGACTCAGTAACCCAGTACCTCGACCGGGTCAATGACCGGGCCGATTTTAATAAGATTGGGCTAGATAGTAATAGATTATGTTTTTATGTTTATTTATGAATATTGATATCTTATTTGGTCTTCATTTTATGCTAATTCTTCCATGAATTTAAACTTCAGTAATTGAATGATTGATGAACTTAGAATCTATGCATGAATATGGATTATGGAACAAAACTTACCTACCCTTTGTGATTGAACTTAGAACATACCATTATATATGCGTAGAATAACTTTGCTTGAAGTAATAACGAAAGTCATTAATTACATATTGTTCATGAAAGAATAGCATTAATTAAATTATTGTTTAGAATAGCTTTATGATATTAAACGATATCAGGAGAATTTATTAATATATGGAGTTAGTTTATTATTTTTCCTAGATAGTAATTACCTTTATTTGAGATTACAACTTGAATTTAATGTTATTATTTTTTTCCCTTCTTTTTCTCTCTAGTTCATTTCTTTTCTTTTTTCTTTTTAGTTCTCCACTAGTTCATCTATTACTCATCTAATTCGGTTTACAAGGATGAAAAAATCTCTCCTTATTAAGTTCTAAAACATAGTTCCTTACTCTTCTTTTAGACCCTTTCCTTTTTTTGTAGTTGTATAATAATAATAATAATAATAATAATAATAATAATAATAATAATATTAGTAGTAGTAGTAGTATTAGGATGATACTACAATAATTATGTTGACACTCTTTATCTTTCAAGCTTTTAAGTCAATACAACAAACCAATAAAAAATTAACAAAGTTTAGTTACTAATAATTAGTTATCTATTTTTGGTAAGAATTAGTTATCTTTTTTTAACCCCTTAGCCAATGAGATTAGAAGTGAGTTGTAACCCTTACCTAGTTAGTTTAGTTTGGTTAAAAGATTAAAATTTAATTTTACTTAGTTTCTCATTAGTTAGGAACTTCTAGTTAATTAGAGTCCCTATAATTGTCATTACTTAATCATTACCAAAATTTCTAAGCATTAATAAGATAACAAATGCTAGGGTAGGTGTCGTAAAGTAATGAGATGAGGTTAGCAAGTAGAAAGGAATTTGTATTAAAAAATAGAAAGGAAATGAATTAATATATATCTTTTTAGTATCTAGTTAGAATCTAAATGCAATTTAGTTTCATTCTAATTAACCTAATTTCATCTTAATTATTTACTTTTAGAAAATCTTTTAAATTTCTAAAAAGATTCCCAAACAAAAAATTACACTCTCTTAAATATAAATTACATACACTTCACATCATCTAGTAAATAAAAGTATATATTTCAATAAGTTAAGTAAATTCAGATATTTAGATTAAGATAAATAATTTCATTTCATTTATATCCTTTATTTTTAATTTTAAGAGAATGTTACGACCACCACTGCATGCATTTTACATATTTTTTAAGATAATAATAATAATAATAATAATAATAATAATAATAATAATAATAAAAATAAAGAGTGTTTGAAATGAATTAAGACTATATAGCAAGAATTTTAAAAAATACCTATTTATTATGTTATTTAGATGATTGCTAATTTTATTCGTCGGTCTAAATTTTTATTTAGACTGACTAAATAACCAATGCACTTATCTTGAAATTATGAGATGATGAATATAACACCCCATATATATCCGGTAATGTTATCATTACATCGTATTAAGCGGTGCTTAATTAAAAATGCGGAATATTCTTTTTCTTTTCAATTATGACGTCATTATCAATTACCATCTTGATTACTTAATCAATTTCATAAAATATCGCCTGTATGTAAATTGCAACAAGACATCTAATGAAATACCTCAATATATAAATAAAGCGTGTATCTAAATCACGACATTACATCTCGTAATCCGGACAATATCCTGATACCTTAATACAACTCCCAAAAGACTCAAGACGAAACAATACTATGTGTCATGGACAATCCCCATGCTCACCAAATAAACAGCGTAAGCAACTAGTCTTAACATAAAACTCCATAAACATGAACTGAAGCTATAAGCATATAAGCAGCATGCAATTCAAGTATCCAACATGTCAGCATAAATAACAGCAAATCTAACTCAGCTCCGGCCTCCTGCCGCCTGAGGTCTCAACATTACCTGATCCTGAAATAAGCATTCCCCAAACGTAGGAAGAGATCTCTAAACAAGAAATCTCAGTAAGACAAGGGGTCCTCAAGGATCTTCCACCCCAAGCTCACTTACATGTGCAATATAAGTTCTAAAAGCATTTATATCATTATCAGTTCCAAAACTATGTAGTGTAACAGATATCTATGGCATGTGTGTTTATCACTATCTACTGGCCAGAGAAATGTAGGAATACGTCTATACCTACATGTAGTACAAGGAACACCGCTTGCACCTCACCCACAACCTCACCCTATTGTATGTTCTACATACTCAGGCTTACCGTATAGGTGGAACACCTCTATGCATATCAATAAGGCACTAACATATAATAGCTCAACAGCATTTCCAAAACATCAAAAGCATGTAACACAACATGCATATACCATACCCCCATGGGACATGGTGGAACCACAACATGGCTAAACCGAGGACACGAAAGCTTACCTTGCAAGCTAACTATCCAAGCCAAGAGTCCACACTAGCTCAAAGCCCGCAAACAGTACAATCACAATCCTCGATGAGTATTCGAATACTCCCTGTCTCCAGAAAGTATTCGATTACTTCCATTAAAGTATTCGAATACTCGAAAGTATCCGAATACTTCCCCCCCAGTATCCGAATACCTCAGTATTTGAATTCCAAACCTTACTGTATTCGAATACTTTCCAGTATTCGAATATTTATTCAAAGGTATCCGAATACTCCTCTTCCCAGAAAAGTATTCCAATACTCCTCCAAGGAGTATTCGATTACCATAAACAAGTATTCGAATACTACACGAAAAGTATTCGAATACTTCTTCAACAGAATGCAGAAATTCGAGCCAACTTCTGCATAATCCCAAAATTAAAGGTCCAAAAGCGATTGGGAGTCCAATGACTCCCTAAACAGATATAACCTAACATGCTATGAACCCAGAAACACATTCCTTTACTCAAATGGTTAAAGTTCCTCTTTTTAGTTGATTAAACAAGCTTTAAACCTCAAAATGACAAAGAGTGCTCATGGTATACCTCCAAGGCACCAAAACTCCAAAAATGAGGCACACAAGGGACACTCTACACAGCACCAAGGTTCTGACTTAAGCAAGACACAGATAGGACTACCAAGCTTGATCCTTTAAGCCAAAAGGTAGCTTCTTGAAGCTCAAGAAACCAAGAACAAGTTCCACTCACACAAACTCAGCAAGAACAGCCCCAAAAACGCCTAATACACAGCAAGCATCAACTCAGAAATGCTTCACAACTCCCTCACATTGTTTACAAGCTTAGTGTTTACAACTCTAGGAAGAAAACTCTCAACAAAGGTGACTTCTTGGTCCCTTTTCATGAGCAAAGGCCAAGACTTCAAGGGGAGAAGAGAAGGCTGAAGGGAATTCAGCAAAAGACTCATGTAGGTAGCCTCCAATATGGCCTAGGGTTTAGTGCCATTAAGCATATATAGGTCCACTTAAAATACAACACAGTATTAACAATAATAGTTACGCTTAGCATTTTAATCTCAAACTTTGGAATTTGAATCTACTCATTTTTCCAAGAATAATCATATTTTTATTATATTTTTCTGAGCACCTTTCTGGTATGCGCTTTTCATAGCCAGTATCAGTTTCTGGCACCAGTTCTCATTATATTAACTTGAAACTCGTTTTACAAGTCCTATATAATATTCTAGTAATTATCATGCACCTTTCATAATTTTCCGGGATACTTTTTCGGTACGCATTTATACCGACTAGCAGAACCGATATCTGCACTTTTCCTCCGAAAAGCGATTTTCAGCATTCTTAAACACTTACTATAATTATATAAGCCTTATAATAATTATTAGGGTCAATTATGGAATCATTTCCTATTTTTTGCATAATTAATTAATTAAATTCCTTAATTAACGGTGCGGGTTCTTACAATGAAAATATCAACTTGTGAATTACTTGTTGTAAATGCATTTGTTGAACTTCAATTTTGTTATATATATATATATTAATTATCTTACTCGTGCAATCATAGGTTATTCCAAAATTAAATTTAATATATAATTTTCAATTTTTATTTTAATAAAAACTACATAATGCTTGTCCGAATTAGTTTGTATATTGTTTTTCTTTGTGCTAATTTTTGCAACAATAAGACTAAATAGTAAGTTGCCATAAGCACCATATTAAGGATGTAATCCACATCTACGTTATACATATTTCATCGTAATTTTTGCTTTGCTAGGGTTTGGGTTAGGGTTTCATTGTTGTGCATGCCTAGCCATGCAGAAGTTTGCTGTTAGGGGTTTGGATTCAGAAGAAAAGGATATTCTTCATCGTAGCCAAAAGGAATTTAAAGGAGGTGATGAGGCATTCTCGAATGAACTTTCCATGGTTCCTAGAGAGGAGGACTGGATGGCTGGACATAAAAGCTTCAAAGAAATTTTGATGAGACATAATGGAGAGTGGGTATTAGATGAGGAAAAAGATCATAACGAGGAAGATGAAATGCAAGAAGATAGTAATCGAGAGGAAGATCAAGGAAATCAGAATAGCGAACCAGAGGTAACGATGGAAACTAGGGTTGATGGGAGAATAAATTTTAAACTATCAGATCAGTTTAAAAAAAGGCATGGAGACCTTGGAGACAAACTCTAATCGTTAAGCTTTTGGGGGGAAAAGTTTTGATTCTGTACATGAAGAAAAGACTTGATAATATGTGGGCAAGAGAGGGTAGGATTTGTGTAACGGACATAGAGAATGCCTATTTCTTAGTCAGGTTTGAGAAGAAAAAAGATATGGAATTTGCTTTGTTGGTTGGACCATGGAGTATTTTTGACCACTATTTGGCTATCAGATTATGGGAACCGGATTTTCAGGCGACGCAAGCTTCAATTAATAAGATTAATGTGTGGGTGAGATTGCCAGGGTTTCTTTTGGATTATGTGAACATCCCTCTTATGAAAACTGTGGGAGATTGGCTTGGAAAATTTGTGAGATTAGACTCAGCAACAACAAACCTTGCTAGGGGAAAATTCGCAAGGATTAGTGTAAAGTTGGATCTCAGCAAACCTTTGAAGAGTGAATACTATATTGAAGGAAGATATAAACAGGTAGAATATGAGGGTCTTCATCTAATATGCTTTAGGTGTAGAAAATATGGGCACAACTCAGAAGCTTGCCCTATTGCTCAACAGTCTCAAAATGATACTCTAGTGAAGGATACATCAGGGATCATTCATGAAGGAATACCAGCTGACAATACTAAGGGTGAGGGAGATGATAGTTCAAATAGTTTCAGTCCTTGGATGGTGGTTACAAGAGCTCGTAGGTCAAGACCTCAGATTGGGAGAGAGGGAAATGTACAAATAAATAATCAAAAAGAGGAGCAATTGCTAGAAAAAACTAATGCTAAGGCTATCACACATAGCCTTGAGGAAGATAGGGTTGAGCAAATTGTAGAGATTTCGGATAAAGTTAGCCAAGGGCCAGTAAAGCAGTTGGAGGTAAACAGAAAAGGAGTAGCTAAGGACAAAGTGCAGATAGTTGAGACTCATTCTGTCTTCAAACTTGTTATGGAAGGTAAGGATGGGGTGTTACATAAGCTGAAAGATCAAGATAGGGTGAATAAAAAGGTCCAAGCTGTATCAGGTTCTCGAGTATGGAAAAGGGGTTGGAAAAGAAAATCAAGTTGAGGAGGAGAATGCTATGGAGGTTGATAGATTCACGATAATTTCAGATAATCAGACTAAAAAGTATTCAATAGTTTCGAGATCCATAGGTCAAGAGGCCCATCAAGAAACAAGTTCGAAGAGGTTTATAGAGAAAACACCTAAACCTCCAGATCCAGTTACTGCTAGTAATATGATGGAAGTGGATAAAGAAAGAAAAGTTCCTTCTAGGAAAGAAACAACAGAAATGTTGAAAAACTCCATGTTGCAGGTGCAATCTCATCCTGTAATATCAAACTCTTTTTAATGTCTTTAATTTTTTGGAATTGTAGAGGGGAGGCTAAGAGAAATTTAGGCCGATCCCTTAAGCAATTAGTGGAAAAATATAAGGTTTGTTTGGTTGTGATCACAGAAACAAGAACGAGAGGAAGTATTTGTAATAGGTTAATGAGGAAAAATTAATTTTGATAAGGTGTTTGTTGAGGAAGCAATCATTTTCTCTGGTGGTATATGGGTGTTATGGGATTCCAGAAAAGTATCAGTTCAGGTTATTAGTCAATCTAGTCAATTTTTTCACATGAATGTAAGTATTGATCAAAGTACGAGCTTCCTTTGCACTGCTATATATGCTAGCCCTCAGGAGAATAGAAGGCATCTGTTATGGGAAGAAATTATTCAAATGAGTCAATTCATCAATGAACTCTGGATTTTGGTAGGTGATTTTAATGATATAAAAAGTAGTAGAGAGAAGAAAGAAGGGTCCAGTACGGACCTTGCAAAGCGTGAAAGTTTTCAAAAATTTCTAGATAGTTGCCATGTTGAAGATGTTGAAGGTTTGGAGGGTAAATTCACATGGCAGGGTCCCAAGTGGAATCATTTAGATAGGGTATTCAAAAAGTTTGATAGAGTGTGTGCTAATGTGAGCTGGAGGATCAGTTTTGAAGATGCAGAGGATAGAGCTCTTCCCAGGTTCCTTTCTGATCATAATTCGTTGCTTCTTGATTTGGTGAAAAGTATGCATCAGTGGAATGATAAGCCGTTTAGATTCATTGCAACTTGGAGGATCATCCAGGTTTTGGGGGATTTATGGTGGAGAAATAGAGATCAGATGTGGAAGTAAAACTTATGCTAGTTAACTTTATTCCTCATCTCAAGAAGGGGAATAAGGAAGTCTTTGGAAATATTTCTTATAGGATTAGAAATCTCACTCAGAGCATTGCAGACATCCAATTGGAAAGGGAACGTGCTGATTGCTTTAGATTATAGAAGTTGGAGGAACAGCTTCATGACAGTCTCAACTTAACCCTTGATCAAGAAGAACTCCTTTGGTTTCAGAAATCCCGTCATAATTGGATTATAGATGGCGACAAGAATACACAATTTTATTATCGCAAAACAGTAATGCGTAGGTCTAGTAACAGGATCAGTAGACTTCGTAACAATGCTAATAGATGGTTGATGATCCTAATGAGCTGAAGATGCATGTTTGTAATTATTAGAAAGATTTGGTCTCAGAGGAGGTAAGGAACCGGAGATGGATTACATCATAGAATTTGTGGTCTGCGTTAGATCAGAATGAAATCCAAGCATTGATGATTCCTCCGAGTGATCACGAAATCTGGAAAAATCTTTCTTCCATGGGGTCGTTCAAAGCACCAGGAAATGATGGCTTTCCTCCTATTTTCTTCCAGAGACAGTGGAAAAAGGTGAAATTGCAAGTTTGTAATGCTATTAAAAACATGTGGCAGCATCCAGAAATGGTTGAAGATAGCAATTATACTCTCTTGGTTTTAATACCTAAGAGTAAGAAACCTGATAATATAAGTCAGTTTAGACCGATTTCGTTGTGTACTGTTATTTATAAGTTGTTTTCGAAGACCATTGTTTCTAGTATTAAAACGGTTATGGAGAAAATCATTTCCCCTTATCAAGCTAGTTTTGTTCCTCATAGGCAAATTCAAGATAATATCACTATTGTTCAAGAGCTTATACACTCTATGAACACGATGAAAGGAAGAAAGGCCTTTATGGCTATCAAAATTGATTTAGTAAAGGCCTATGATAGGGTGAGTTGGCAGTTTATGAGGAGAATTCTAGAGGAGATACAATTCCCTGAGGCTTTCATCAATATAATCATGCAGTGCTTATCTGCATCCCGAATTAATGTTTTGTTGAATGGGGGTAGAATTGTGGATTTTGCACCTTCGAGGGGTTTGAGGCAAGGGGATCCTCTTTCTCCTTACCTATTTGTTATGGCGCTAGAAAAGCTTACTCATATCATTACAACTGCTACTGAAGGTGGTTTGTGGAAGCCAATTCGTGCTGGTAGGGGGGACCAAAAATTTCCCACCTTGCTTTTGCTGATGGTATTTATGGAAGCTAAGGAAGATCAAATCCATACTCTTATGAAATGCTTGAATTTGTTTGAAGAGGTTTCAGGTCAAAAGCTCAGTATTGTCAAGACTAGTGTGTTTTTCTCGAAGAACACTTCGAATGAAATCATTGAGAAGGTAGTGCAGGTTAGTGGCTTTAAACATGTAAAGAATATGGGGAGGTATCTTGGCGCTATGATGCAGCATAGAAGAGTTACCAAATCATTGTATGAAGACATTTTAAATAAAGTGAAGGACAAGATGAGCAACTGGAAGCAGCAGAGTCTCTATCAGGCAAGCAGAATTACGTTGTCTCAATCAGTGTTGGCCTCGATCCCAGCGTTCCAGATGCAAAGTTGTAAGTTGCCTCTAACTATTTGTAAGCAAATTGACAAGATGCAAAGAGATTTCATTTGGGGTGATAAGGTGAATCAGCGAAGACATCGTGCTATTAGTTGGGATGTTATTACCACTCCTAAGATATATGGGGGTCTGGGTATGAAGAGTTTGGAGTCTATGAATGATGCCTATCTAGCAAAGAAAGCTTAGAAGATGTATTCTGAAACTAATAATCTTTGGGTACAAGTACTCCAATCCAAGTATAAATCAGGAAACAGACGTGAATCATTTTTTGCAGTCGGAAGAGGAGATTCAAGTCTTTGGTGGAATATCTGCAGGATGTGGCATAATTTGAAGGGTAAGCTGATATGGGAATTGGGAAATGGTTTAGATATAAGGTTCTGAAAAGATAAGTGGCTTCCAAGGGAGAACATGTTAGAAGAATTAAGCAATGAAGTGTTATCTGACAATAGGGATCAAATAAGAGTTGCTGATGTGGTTACACCCTCTGGTGTATGGAATTTTGAATTATTAAATGCTTGGTTACCTTATCATTTAACCGAGTTATTTCAAAGTATCCCACCTCCTAGTGCAGTTGATGGACCTGATAGGAAGATATAGTACTTGGATTATTCAAACTCAATTTCGGTTGATGCAATTTATAAGTGTTTAACTGATATAGAGAATATGGAGGAAGAAGCTACAAAATCATGGAAGCGTTTATGGGGTTGGAAAAGACCACAAAAGGTGAAAATTTTTGGTTGGAAGTTGCTACATCAACGTTTACTAACGAAAATTAAAATTGCTGATTGGAGTAATGGTGATAATCTTTGTCCTTGTTGTAAAACTGCTCCCTGAATTGATTATCCATGCTTTGAGGGATTGTGCAAATGCAAAATCAGTTTAGGAGAATATTATGCCACCTCGTTTGCGTAGTAGTTTTTATGCACAGGAAGTGAAATAGTGGCTCGAGAGTAATGTGTGTGATACATCTATGTGTGATAATCAAGTGAGCTGGTTAACCATATTCCTAGCAACTTGTTGGAAGATTTGGTATTGGAGGAATATGGTGAACCAGGAAAAAGAGACCTCATCTATTGAGAAGAATGTGAGATTATTAAAAGGTTAGTAAGAGATGTTGAGGGTGCTTATCTGGAAGCTCAGCACATGCACTCTAGAAACGGTTTAAGTCAAATAAATATTACTTGGCATTTTCCAGAAGAGGGTTGTGTGAAGATAAACACAGATGGAGCAGCGCGAGGTAATTCTGGTGTGGCTGCTTGTGGTGGTGTCGTAAGAAATTCACAAGGACAATGGTTAAGAGGTTTTACTATTAGGTTGGATAAGTGCACAACCTTTAGAGCTGAACTTTGGGGTATTTGGCATGGATTAAAGGAGGCTTAGAATGCAGGCTACATAAAAGTTATTGTTGAAGGTGATTCCTTAGTGGCAATCACTGGGCTCACCAAGGGAGGTACAACAGTTCGTGAGATGCATTTGTTATCTCGTATACGAACATGGATTGACAAAGATTGGGAGGTTCATTTCTATCATACATATAGAGAAGGAAACATATGTGCTGATTGGATGGCTAATTATCTGCTGGATCACACAGATCAAGTGGACCACCTATTTTTTGAGGACATGCCGAGAGGAATTCATCTTTTGTACCTGGCTGATCTTGCATTAGTTGGGAGAGCTCGTCTTGTTCCTAGTCCTAGTTAGTTTTTAGTTTCAGTGTTTGTGTTTTGGGATTTAAGTCTTTTCTCTACAAAAAAAAAGATGTAATCCACATTAATTAGTATAGTATATTGGAACTTTCCAAAAAAATAAAAAATATAGTATATTGGAGAAGTTAGTTAATTATCAACTTTTAGTTTCCATAAACGATGTTCGCAAAATCTTCTAGGTGCAAGTCCCAAAGTACATTTTTCTTTTAACTCAATACAAATCTTCTTCATTTCACTCATATTTCTCCTATATCACATTCTTGTTGCTAACATCAGCTCTCGTAAGAATTAAGTCCCCAACTTAAAAAACTCTTGGGTATAATGCAGACATTGTATCTCATTGGGGTCCTTTGTTAATCATTATGTCTTTGATGTGGGTTACCTTTCTCTGTTTTGTTGTATTAAGTTTAAATTTTGGTGTAGTAGTTAGCCGTTGTTTTATTGCATAATGCATTGATGCCCCCAAGAAGGTTCTTTGACTTCAATTTTGATCATGGTGTAACTTTTGTATGTTAGTTTTAAATATGTAGAGCCCTTTTCTAAAATGAGGTGTGGTTCAATATCACTATAGCACATGATCTTGTAAACTTGGCAATTTTTCTTTGGGCAGATCGGGCTTTCTTTTGAGAGTACATATGATTTACCCGGTGAGCAACCTCAGCCTACTTATTAATTTGTGGGTCTTAAACCAAGGAGAAATAAGATTTATTTGTAAGCTTGATAGAAGTATCTTATATCCTTTATCTGCAAAATGTGTTCCGCTATTGGTGATAGTGGACGTCTAGGATACCAAATCTATAGATTATGTTATGGTAGATAAACCTGCAAATTTAGGCTGAGATAATGGTGACCAGTAGCTTAACCATGATCTATTTCATGTTGTAGTCCATAGTTACCATAAAGAACTTTAGTTACTCAGGTGCTTGGGGGAAGGGATCCAATATGTCCATCCTTAAATAGTAAAACAACCAGTGTTGGAGATAATGTTCATTTTTTGGTTATATATTTTCATATATGTTGCAGATTATATTTAATTATTTCCAAATTTTTATTGTTCCCCAAATTAAGGCTATTAGGATCATCTGTAGTCAACTAATTAATTTGTCTCCTTGTTGTTCTTATGTTTGTTTTGAATTCATTATTTTAAGGATTTGATCGGCTAAATACGTGTGGCCATCACCCTATATGCATCTTGTACCTTTTATCTTTGATAACGAGAAAATAAGAATTTCTACAAAACATATTGTTAGGTTTTGTTATTCCACATGGTTACATAGCTCTCATATAAGGTCTGATAAAATAAGCATGCTTCAATTTGACATAATGAGTTCTTATTAACCATTTTACTAGATAAGTCGACTGCCACCTCCCAACTGATGATTAACCTCGGGTACAAGAAAATGATGCATGCTCATAACTGTTGGAAATCGACACACACAAAAATACGAATCGCAAAACAGAAAAGAGGAAAATGAAGAGAGAATATTCACACGACGATTTACCTTGGTTCACCCAATGTAGGCTACGTCCAACTTGTCTGTACAATATTCACCTTACCGCTACTCGTTACAAGTCATTTGGTTTACAAGGAGAATATAAATAGGATTAGAAAATCTTAATAGCAGCTATTCATGGTGTAACATGCCGAGCGCTGACGAGGGCGGGGAATAATCGCTGGTGCAAAGAGGAACGGATAAGGAGCGACTCCTGACAGGCTTCCAGCGGGGGGTTACATGCACGAATGAATCGAATTGACACCCGAAAGAGAGGGATCCCAAAGGCTGTGCAGGTATAAGATTGCACAGTTTGGGATAGCTTATAAGAATTAATTGGTACTACTTATGCTAACAAGATGCATCTGCTTTTCGGTAGCCCGGATCGGAAAAACTCCACAGTTAAGCGTGCTTGACTTGGAGCAATTATGGGATGGGTGACCTCCTGGGAAGTTTTCCCAGGAAGTGTGCGAGTGAGGAAAAAGTACACTAAAAAGTCTTGTGTTAGTATACGGGGATAGTCATTGATTCTTGAATCGGTCGGGCGTTACACATGGGACCCCAGTTTCCTTTCTACTGACCCCGCCAACAAGGGTCCTCATCATCATGTGAAGTAGGAGCTATACCTAACAATAACCAAGAGACACCTATAAGTACAAGAGTTGTAATACAAACAAGTAGCCCTACATGCCTAAGTAGGGAACTCCAATACATGGATTATTAGACTTAGGTGCCTTTGATCATATTTTTCATAATGTCTTTCTACTATCTAATTTTATCCCAAACAACGACAAACAAATAATGAGAATAGTCAATGGCAACCTAGAAAAAGTAATGCATTCAATATGCAAAAAAATCCCAATTGTTTCAAATTTTCTCTTTTGGAATGGGATAAGAATCACCATGAATAGGACCAACCTGTATTCCAGGATTGCAACTGTGAGATTACAAAAAAACAATCTAATACTTAGAGAAGTGTTACTTGTTCCCTAATTTTGCAAACATAATCGAGATTTGAATTGTGTTGCATTTTGATATGCACATATATGCTTCTTTTAGGATACGAAATCGGGAAAGAAGATTGGCAATGCTAAAATTCTTGTTTGTCTTTATTAGCTACAACAGGATGAGAAGATAGCGAAAGAGAATGTCACTTTATACATTTGCCTAGCAAAATGACAATGTAATGTTATGGCACCATAGATTTGGTCATCAAAATTTCAATTGCATGAAGAAAATATACCCAAATTATTGAATAAAATATTTTTTTCCAACTTATAGAACTTGTTATTTATCCAAGCATGTAAAATCTACTTAGCCTCCTCATAAGTATCTGTTAAGTGTCAAACATATCATATTTTTAGGACTGTATTATGCTAAATATTGTTGAATATAGTCAAAGACATGGTACATATTTTTAAATGCAAAAGACTTTGGAGTTTTCGTGGTTGATATGATTCTAACTGAAAAATGTATCAGTTTTAGGTTAAGATTGATATGATAGATTAAGGACCGATAACGGAAGCTAGAGGAAGTTGAAGAATGAAGGTCAGCAAGGCTCGCTAGCTTGCTCGCTCTAGCATGCAAATCCTGATATGCAGGTTTTCCAAGCTTCTTCGCTGGCTTGCTCGCTCCAACGAGCAAGTCCAATGAGCCTTTTCGTATTTCCTCGCTAAGTTTGCTCGCCGAGCATGACCAAAGAATCACTTATTTTTCAGTAGAAGCTCATGGAGTATCTCGCTCCAGCTAGCAAACTAAGCGAGCATAATTGTAAAAAGTTGATGTATTTTTTTATTAAAAAGGGAAAGAAAGAGCGCAAACGACATTCAATTTTTGCGACCTGAGGAAAGAAAAAACTTTGTTCTTGGACTAAGGAGTTGGAGGAAGGGTCAAAGCTTTACCGAGGAGACCAATTATCAAGTTTCTTTTATGGATTTCTCTAGTTTTTCGTCTATTATTTTAGTTCCTTTTACTATGTCAGGCTAGGTTTTCTTGCAGTTAGAGTTAGATGGAATCAATGAATTCTTGATCATGTTTACTCTTTTCGTTCAATTTTAATATTCAATCTTCTATGTTATACAATTATTTTTTTCTTCATTCTTAGTTGGTTTACGATTTGGCCAATCATAAATAAGCACTTAAATTTTGCATCACAATAACGATGTTGGTATGAAATTCTGATTTGATTAATTGCTAGGTTTTGTTTGATATATGGGTAGACTAATGGAACCTATTACTGTGTTAATTTGTCGTTCTTAATGCTTGCCTTAAGAGGAATCACTAAAGGATAGTCAAAAAATTGAAACACCAAGGTATTGAGTTTTGATTAATCTATGATGGATTGTCAGTAACATGAGTTTGGATATTGATTGAAGGAAATGGTAGATTGATTAGGAGGAAATTTGGGATGTCAAAACCCTAGGTATGCTTTGTATCATAAATTTTCATTCTAATTTTTAGTCTAATTTCTTGTTCTTGATATTTATTTGGCAATCTTAGCACTTTTTTTTATATTTCAATCACATTCATAAAAATCTTTACGGTTGGTCCAACTTTGACTGTGTAGTGAAATTAGTGCTTGTTAGATCAATCCTTGTGGGAACAATAACTTTACTCATCATTTTATTACTTGTATGACCGGTGAACATGTCGTGATTGACAACAAGTTTTTGGCACCGTTGCCCGGTATTGAGCGTTATCAACATTAATAGTGTCTACAACATCATAGATTGAATCCTTTTCTTTTTCTTTTTAATTATTATCTTTTTCTCACTTCTTTCTATTTCTTTAGTTTATGCAGCTGCGATGTACTGTTAACGCATGTGCCTTATAGTATGAGCCAGAGTTATGGAGGTTTGAGAGGACCAATAGGAAGCATGCTCATGCAAGGAAAGAACGAGAAACATCTACTTCTGAGCCTATAGAGGAGTTAACCATGGCTGGAAATCCACCACCACCTCTTGAGGAGCTGATGAATCAGTATATGAATCCAAATTACTCTCATCAAGTGGAAAGCATTGTGAGGCCACCCATTCAGGCTAATAATTTTGAGATCAGAGCATCCTTTCTAAAATTGATTTAGAATAACTAGTTTGACGGTGGTTCTTTTGAAAATCTGAATCAGCACATCACCATCTTTCTGCAAATGTGTGATCTGATGAAGATTAATGGGGTGACTAATGAGGCAACTAGTCAGACATTTTTTCTGAAAGGAAGAGCAAGGAGTTGGCTGGATTTGCAACTTCCTGGTAGTATCACTTTTTGGGATGACTTGATCATCAAATTTCAGAAGAAATTCTTCCCACTCTCTAGATTCTCTGAGTTCAAGGATCAGATAGATAACTTTAAATAGTCAGAGGGATAGTCTTTGTGTATTCCTTGGGGAAGGTTTAAGGAGTTGATGAGAAAATGCTCTTAATATGTGCTGTCAAATGATGAGAATGTGTGAATTTTCTGTTAAGAAATTACAACAACATATAAAGCATTACTAAATGCTATAGCTGGAGGTAGTATGGGTGACATAACACCAATCAGAGTCATAGAGTTGATTGAGAAGATGGAATCTGAAGATAATGAAGTTGCTCTAGTATAACCCAAGAAAGGCATTCTGCAATTAGAGGGATATGATGCGATGTTGGCATAATAGAAGGTTATGGGCCAGCAGCTAAAGACACTTACAAAGTTATTAAGTTAGTCTTAGATCTTCGTTGTCAATGCTCAATTTCTAGTTATCTGTGATACATGTGGTGGGTCTGATGGTAGTGACAATTGTGATGCAACAGTTGTGGTAGACCCAGCTCAGGTGAACTATTTGGGTAACAACCAGAGGAGTGAGAATAATTCATATAACAATACTTGTAATCCTAGTTGGAGGAATCATCCAGCATTCTCCTACAAATCTACATCACAACTAGCAAAGCTGAATATTTAGAATGCAGCCTAATCCTCATTTTAATCTGGAGAAGGTTCTTGAGAAGTTAACTTAATCAACTGCGGATTTTATGCAAGAGACTATATCGTCTATTAAGAATCAAAAGGCTTCCATAAAGAATCTAGAGAAAAGATTGGTCAGCTTTCCAAGGAGATAGCTGAGAGGTTTCCAGGCACATTCCATAGTGACATAGTTGTCAATCCAAGGGAACATTGCATTGTCATCTGCACTAGAAAAAGGAAGGTGAAAACTTCTCAGCCCAGGAAGAATGTAGAGAACTCAAGGAGTGAGATAGAGATTCAGCCTTTGGAGAAGACAGTAGCTGAATAAGGGAATGAAAATAATGCTAAGGACAAGAAACCTATTGATGAGAAGGCAGAAGATGCAGAAGATGATGAGGATGTCATAATTATTGGTGGAGAGCTTAGTGAAAAAGTTGACAACTCAACGAAGAATGTGAAGAAGAATTCTAAGGAGCAGAAGAAGCCATTTGAGACATCTCCTTATGCTAAAGCCCCTTATCCGCAGAAGATTAAGCAACAAGAGAAAAAGAATTAATTCTCCAAGTTCTTAGAGATTTTCAAGAAATTGCACATCAATATCCCCTTTGCAGAGGCTTTGGAGCAAATGCTTTCATATGCTAAGTTCATAAAGGAGATCTTATCCAAGAAGCGAAAGCTCGCTGCGGAAGAACTTATTATTTTGAAAGAAGAGTGTAGTGCAATCATGCAAATGAAGTTGCCTCCAAAACTAAAGGATCCGAAGAGCTTAAGTATTCCTTGCACAATTGGTTCAATGACTGTGGATAGGGTCTTATTTGATCTCGGTGCCATCATCAATGTCATGCCATTATCTATGATGAAAAAGCTGGGAATCACTAAGGTGAAGCCAACAAGGATGATCTTGCAACTAGCTGACTGCTCCACAAAGCAAGCTTAAGGAGTTACAAATGATATACTAGTCAAGGTGGAAAAGTTTATCATTCTGACGGACTTCGTTATCCTGAATATAGAGGAGGATGCCACTATTCTCATGATCTTCAGGAGACCCTTCTTAGAAACTCCAAGATAGCACTATAGGATTAGTCCATTTCAACGGCCTAAGATAGCACTATAGGATTGATTTGGGTAGTTTTTATTAAGAAATAAAAGAATAACTAGATTATATAACCCATAACACATAAAACAAGTCCACTAATCCAATCCTTTTAAATTTAGAGCCATTTTAATTTTGGTTGATTTAGGTAAAAAAAAATTTTTTAAGAAAATAACCCAAATATTGTTTAAATTAGAACTATGAATTTGGTTCTTAATGTTGGAAATTTTCCTATATGTGGGAACATTAATTAATTAGTTTTATATTTTAAAATTATTGGATTAATAAGTATTCCAATTTAACTAATATGATAAGCCCATAGAGATCTATTGATACTTATTGTCTAACTAGTCTCTGTGATGGGTGAACCCAGTAGATACATCATGGAATAAGGTTATACTAGGTCCCATATCTAGCTTTTATGTACTAGGGTTAATCCATATAAGCCATCATGCTCCTATTGCACGAAAGTTGTCATTTTCAGAATAGGTTATAAAGAGAAAGATTCTAACAGTCAAATCAAAGTTTTTCGCTCGGGAGATAAGATGATATGATCAGGTATGCAAGTTCATCTCTAAAAGTGTTTGACATATGTTATTTTATTTATCATGCATGCTTCGATATTTGTCTTGTTTTTATTCTAGGAAACGTAGTAAAGTTTATTTTATATTTGCCTCAAATATATGTATAATTTTATGCACTTGGAACCAATGTTATAAAAACCGACCCGGTTATTGAACCGGTCGGAGTACTGGGTCATTGGGTCACTGGTTCAACCAGTGGGTCACTGGTTCAACCGCATGACCCGGGTATATTTATATATATATATATATATACTTTTTAATTTTTAATTTGGGATACTAGTTATAATTTTTATTTTAAATTAAAATAAATATGAACATATTACCCTTAATAAATAAAAATAAAGGTGCACACATGTGAATAGAAGAAAAAATGATACAAGAAATAATATGAAAATATAAAAGATTTCAAAATTATTAAATTTTTCTTTGTGGGTTTGCAAGTGAAGTTAGATTTGACCCATTGAATTCAAAAAGGACTGAACAAGCCCAACTTTCCAAAACCCTAAGTTCCTATTTCACATTTAACATTTACTTTCAATCTCAGTCGCCTCCATTGAGTTTTCTCTGGTTTTAGCCTAAACCAGAAACAAAACCATGCATAAATGGTTTTCGCATGTCACTAACTCGCGAAGTCTAGCCGCTTCTATCTTATAAACCTTGATCTGGTTTTCTCTTCTTTAATTGTTTTCTGGTTTTCTCTTCTCTGTTTGTGTTCTGGTTTTCTCTTCTCTGCTTGTTTTCTGGTTTTCTCTCTTATGGTTCCTATTCTGGATGGCCCAACTACTAAGCGGCCCAATGGCTCAGGCCCAACTGCAAGCTCTAACCCACATCAGCCCTAAGGGCTGACGTGGACCCTCTCATCCCTCAATACTGCGACGCGTCCAAGGGGAAGCACCAAAATGTCCCATCTTGGAACCTTAACCCCCAAAGGCGACTGTCATAGGCACCCTAAAGGGAAACTACCCCTTTGCCCGATGCTGACATCGCTAGGCACAGAAGGTGCAGCGCTCCTACAGCAGCAGCGCCTGCCACGCCAAATACTGCCACCATGGAAGTAAATCCCAAGGAAGGTTTACCCCCTCCTCACCAACCCACACCGTTTTCCCTATAAATAGCCCCCTTGGGCACACCATGAAGGTATCTTATGTATCATTATTCTGCTGATTTACTTTGATTCATATTATCGCGTACTTATCTATTGTTGATTGCTTGCTTATACTGGGCAAAATAGCTCTTAGCTTGGTCTGTACCTGTGCTAAGGGTATTATCCATACAGTGACTCATCCCTGAAGGGAACATAGTGGGCTTATAAATCCCTACGGTACATTGGCGCCGTCTGTGGGAAACTATAAACTTCTATTCCCATTCTCCTACAAAAGATCCACAAAACGCACTTCAGACCCAGATAACTAAACATGGTTGTCACGACCAGAAAAGCGGAACAAGCCAGGGCCGTTACCCCTGACGGCCACGTGCAAACAGTACATTCCAACTCCCCGTCATCCATGCATTCAACCCCAGCTGGGCGAGCCGCTGGCGAGGCTCTCCCCTGGTACTACAATCTGTTGGCCAGAAGCCGCCAATAGCCGGTGACAGAATAGCACAGTTGAACAATCGCGCACCTATGCGTGAAATGCAAGGAGAAAATTTAGTCCCAAACCAACCCCCACCACCGGGAGTTCATTTCGGAATTCCATTCCCTACTACTGCTCCACTAGCCATCCCACTCGCCCATCATCCACAACCACCTCGAAGCCAGCCAGTCGCAATGTACAATGATCATCGAGTCCCTATGGTCGCCCCATACCCCCCAGGACCTTACACTCATAACGTTGCTGCTCCCATCCCTCAACGTTTTCTTGCTGGTTTTCATTTTTCACGGTTACACTATGCAACCTCATAACGTGGCCATCCCACAACCCCAAGGGTCTTATCAAAATCTTGGTCAGCCACCATATGGCGCCCACCAGGCCTTGAACCACGCCCCAACTCTCTCTTATTCGGTTGAGGCCCCACATATACCCCACCCACAACTGGACCAGCATGCACGGAACCCTAATGTAAAGATAACACCTGCTCATAGGTCAGGACGCAACAAACCCTTGACCGATTGCTTGCGGTTAACTCCCATACCCCTCGGTTTCAAAGGCCCATCCAACATCACCACGTATATTGGTGACACCGATCCTTTTGAGTGGATCCAAAAGTTTGAAGTGGCCATTACTCTTCACGACGAGACAGATCTCCTCATGTGCAGGACTTTCCCAACGCTTCTGGGAGGGACAGCGCTGACATGGTACACACTCTACCCACTGGTACCATTGCGTCCTGGGACGATTTGGCAAACAAGTTCCAGTTCCACTTCGCAACCAGTCGCCCCGTGCCTAACTCCGTTCATTCCCTTGAAAAGATTCTCCAACAATCTGGTGAGTCCCTCAGATCTTTGTAGGTACAGGGCTTAGACCCAAAGGTGCAGGTACATATACTCTTTTTAGGCTTGCGACAGGGAGCGTTCGCTTACGAACTCGCCCGACACGAAATTATTGACTTAGAAGAGGTCGGAAAAAAGCCTAGGAGTTCATGAGAATAGAAGAGTATAAAGGGAGTCGAGTTGATGACACCCATAACCAAGAGAAGACGGTCAACAAAAGTAAGAACCAAGTTGAAGAAAGCAGGAAGGGTCACAAACCGTTTAAGTATGCCAGTCGCCCTTCGGAACGTGGCTCATCAGAACGCCAGTCACATAGTGTCCTGCAAACGGAGTACAAAGAAGAGCTCAAGAGTAACCAATGGCCCAGACAGCCGATCAGAGAAGCCGTCGTGTACTGCAAGTTCCACCGTAGCAACGACCACAGTACCGAGGAGTGCAGGCACCTCAAAGATGAGATTGATGAGCTCATTAAAGGCGATGCTCAAAGGCGTGGCGTGACGCGGCACGCCCAGCCGGCACAGGAAGGCGACACCGCGAGCGTAGCAGGTCACTAGAACGAAGAAGAAACAACCAACCTAGTTATCAACCTCGCCACGAACGAGATCGCAGAGAAGGCTCCCCACGAGACCGCAAAGTGCCGGTTAGCCAAAGACATGGAGGAAGGAGGGAAGGAGATGACGAAGATTCAGCAGTCATCAAGCATGGGGTGATAAACATGATGTCAGGAGGGCTGAATGGAGGCGGAGAATCAGTCAACGCCAGGAAGAGGCACCTGAAACAATGTTTGGAGGTTGCAGGTAAAGTCATCAGCAAAGTACGAGTGGATTCAGGTCCTGCCAATCCCAAAATCGTGTGGGATTGCAACGATCTCGGCGACGTCCTTCCTGGACACGATGACCTTCTTGTCATTCAAGCAATAATCGCCAATTTCAGCGTCAATCGCGTGTTTGTTGACCATGGCAGCTCTGCCGATATCTTATTTTTGACATGTTTCAAGGCGTTAGGATTTACTGCTAATGACTTAACCCCAGTTGCAGGTGAACTTTCAGGTTTCAATGCAACTACCACCAAGCCTCTTGGAATGATAAACTTGCGTTTGTCTTTGGGAACAAGGTCAGCCGATATCCAGTTCCTGGTGCTTGACACCCAGTCAGCTTACAACGTTATCCTCGGCAGAAGGATGCTCGCCGCGTTTGAAGAAAGCATATTGCACCCACACTTGGCGATGAAGTTCGTGGCGAGGGACAACAAGGTCGCGACGGTAAAAGGCGACCAGACGGTAGCCAGGAGTTGTTACAATATATCTTTGAGTTCAGCACCTAAGTCACCTTCAAAGACCAACCAACGATCCGGGCCATGACATCGCAGGTAATGGAAGAAAATACTAGCAGAAATAACAAAGAGCTTGACCAATGTTTTCTTGTAGAATTCGACGCTAGGTATGACCCTCGAGCAGAACATTCCAGGCCCACGCCAGACGGAGAGTTAGAGTATGTCATTTTGGGCGACGCCGAACACCAGACGACTACTATTGGGGCGATCACTTATCCATAAATTAAGAGAGAGCTGATCAAACTACAACGTAGCAACAGAGACCTTTTCGCCTGGAAACCAGCTGATATGCCAGGTATAGATCCTGAAGTGTGCTGCCACCGATTATCCATAGACCCCAAAGCAAAGCCTGTGGCGCAGAAGAAGAAGAAGTTTGGCCCGGATCGCTAGAGGGTAATCGACCAGGAAGTGGAAAGGCTCCATGACGCTGGCTTCATAAAAAATGTCAAATATACAACTTGGCTCTCCAACCCGGTATTGGTTAAAAAGCCCAGTGGGGCGTGGAGGATGTGCATCGATTATACTGACCTAAACAAGGTATGCCCCAAGGATGCTTATCCCTTTCCAAGCATTGATCAGCTGGTGGATAATGCATCCAGGTTCAAGATACTCTCATTCATGGATGCCTACTCTGGTTACAATCAAATTCCATTACTATAAGAAGATCAAATCAAGACGGCGTTCATCACCCATAACGCCAATTACTGTTATACTATGATGCCCTTTGGCCTGAAGAATGCAGGTGCCACGTACCAGCGAATGATGAATGAAGTGTTCAAGGACTTGATCGGCGGCAGCGTGGAAGTCTACATTGATGATATGATCGCCAAATCGCAAACACCGAAACAACACTTGACGCATCTTCAGGGCGTGTTTAGGCTTCGAAAGTACAACATGCGACTCAACCCGAGTAAGTGCGCTTTTGGCGTTCCGGCGGGAAAATTTCTAGGCTTCATGCTAACTGAGAGAGGCATCGAGGTCAATCCTGATAAGTGCAAAGTGGTCATCGAAATGCGAAGCCCGCAAACAGTCAAAGAGGTTCAGCAGCTGATTGGAAGACTGGTAGCCCTAACACGTTTCTTGGCGAATTCCGCACACAAATCACTCCCCCTGTTTGGGTTGCTCAAAAAAGGTACGTCTTTTGCATGGTCCGATGAGTGTGAAGGAGCTTTCCAGGAGTTCAAAAGGGCCTTGTCCTACCCGCCAGTCCTCACTAAACCAGACAGTGGCAAAACTTTGTATTTATACCTTGCGGTTGGTACTGAGGCCATCAGCGCGGCGTTGGTCAGAGAGCAAAAGGAGGAAGGCCAAAAGTCGGTTTACTTCATCAGCAAAGTGCTGCAAGGGGCTGAGCTGCGGTATCAGCATGTTAAAAAAGTCGCCCTCACACTCATTTTTGCGGCATGAAGGCTGAGGCCGTATTTCCAGTGCCACCCCTTCATTGTCAGAACTAATCAACCCATCTGCCAAGTCTTGCGTAAGCCAGACCTCGCAAGACGAATGATATTTTGCGCGATTGAGCTATCAGAATACCAGATCAGCTATGAGCCAAGAACCGCCATCAAAGCTCAAGCCCTCATATATTTCATTGCTGAGATGACACAAAGTCCTCCGCCCAGTGCCCAGACCGCTGAGACGCCGATGTCGGCGATATGGAAACTATATGTTGATGGCTCATCAAACGCCAAAGGTTCAGGTGCAGGAATGATAGTTGAAAATCCAGACGGCATTGCTGTCGAACATTCCCTGTCTTTCGAACTCAATACCAAAACCAACCAGGCGGAATAAGAGGCCATGATTGCGGGCCTAATTCAAGCAAAGGAGATGGGCGCCAGACGTCTCAAAGTCTTTAGTGACTCCCAATTAGTAACGTTTCAGATCTCCGATGAATACCAAACCAAAGGACCGTTAATATGCAGGTACTTAGAGAAGGTCAAAGAGTTAATCCAAAGCTTCGAAAGTGTCGAGGTGGAGTATATCAGGCGTGCTGAAAACACCAGGGCAGATATCATCGCCAAGTTGGTGAGCACCAAAAGCCCAGGTAACAGTCGTTCTATAATCCAACACAATATGCCTAACCCATGCATAGTCATGAGCATTTCAGAGTCAAACCCTGAAGTCGCCGAAGAGACCTGGATCACGCCCATTGTCAACTACTTAGCTGAAGGTGTCCTACCTCTCGACCAAAAGGAAGCTAGAAAGATTGTACAAAGAAGTGCCCATTTCTGCAAGGTACACGGGCGATTGTACAAGCAAGGACTCTCAACCCCACTCCTGAAATGTCTGAACCCTAGCGATGTTCAGTACGTTTTAGAGGAAATCCATGAAGGGATCAACGGCCACCACGTGGGTGGTCACTCGCTAGCAAAAAGGGCACTGAGAGCTAGATTTTATTGGCCAACCATTGAGCGTGACGCCCATGAGCATGTCAAAAAATGTGAAAAATGGAAGAGGTTTGCCGACGTACACAAAGCTCCACCTGAAGAAATGGCGTCAATTACCTCACCTTGGCCTTTCTACAAGTGGGGAATCGACATTCTGGGTCCCTTTCCCATGGCGGATGTCCGGTTCCAATGGTTAATTGTCGCCATTGACTACTTTACCAAGTGGGTAGAGGCAGAACCCTTGGCCACAATTTCATCTCAGAGATCAAGGAAGTTCTTTTGGAGAAGCATCGTCTACCGCTTCGGTATCCCGGTGGAAGTCATTACAGATAATGGTACCCAATTTACCGACGCCAAATTTTGGGAGTTAATGAGCAGTCTGCAGATCCGACATCACTTTGCCGCAGTTGAACACCCCCAGTCCAACGGCTTAATAGAGTCGGCTAACAAAATGCTGGCCAAAGGAATTAAGAAGAAGATGGAAGCACACAAGGGGGCGTGGGTAGACAACCTCGACAACATGCTGTGGGGATACAGGACAACCACCCAATCTTCTACTAGGGAGACGCCTTTCAGACTGACTTACGGCACTGAAGCCATGATTCCTGTTGAAATCAGGGAACCCTCCTGGCGACGGGAACACGTTACCGAGGTCGCCAACACTCAAAATCTGAACGAAGCTTTGGACCTATTGGATGAGCTCAGAGGGTTTGCCTCCCAGTCTGACCATCTTTCAAAAGAAAAGTCAGCCACTTATTATAACAAGAAAGTCATTCCACGGAATTTCGAAGAAAAAGATTTGGTTCTTAGAAGAGCAGACATAGGCAACAAGAAGAAGGAAAACTCGCCCCAAATTGGGAAGGACCTTACCGGATAGCTAACAAACTGGGGAAAAGAACTTACTCCCTAGAGACGCTTGGGGGAAAAGCCATACCGAGGGCGTGGTTTGTCCTAATCAAGAAATATTGTAGTTAATCTACGATGTAACACTTCCTGCACTCTTTTCCTTTCCCATGTTTTGTCCCAATGGGTTTTACTGGGAAAGGTTTTTAACGAGGCAGAGTTTCACATTTTCGATAAATACAAGCGCCAATTTACCAACTCTTTGTTAAAGTTGCATGATCAAAGCTTGACTGGGATGGTTTTCACCCCCGCCAAACGTTGGACTGGGATGGTTCTCACCCCTAGCCAACACCCAACTTACGAGATGGTACTCACCCTCACCAAACGTTTGATTGAGACGGTTCTCACCCCCAGAAAATGCCCAACTAGCGGGACGGTTTTCGCCTCCGCCAAACGTTGGATAGGGACGATTCTCACCCCCAGCAAACACCCAACTAGTGGGATGGTTTTCACCCCCGCCAAACGTTGGACTGGGATGGTTCTCACCCCCAGCCAACACCCAACTTACGGGATGGTACTCACCCCCGCCAAACGTTTGACTGAGACGGTTCTCACCCTCAGAAAATGCCCAACTAGCGGGACAGTTTTTTACCTCTTCCAAACGTTGAACAGGGACGATTCTCACCCCCAGCAAACACCCAACTAGTGGGATGGTTTTCACCTCCGCCAAACGTTGGACTAGCATGGTTCTCACCCCCAGCCAACACCCAACTTACGGGATGGTACTCACCCCCGCCAAACGTTTGACTGGGATGGTTCTCACCCCCAGAAAATGCCCAACTAGCGGGACAGTTTTCACCTCCGCCAAACGTTGAACAGGGACGGTTCTCACCCCCAGCAAACGCCCAACTAGTGGGATGGTTTTCACCCCCGCCAAACGTTGGACTGGGATGGTTCTCACCCCCAGCCAACACCCAACTTACGGGATGGTACTCACCCCCGCCAAACGTTTGACTGGGACGGTTCTCACCCCCAGCAAACACCCAACTAGCGGGATGGTTTTCACCCCCGCCAAACATTGGACTAGGATGGTTCTCACCCCCAGCCAACACCCAACTTACGGGATGGTATTCATCCTCGCCACATGTTAGACTGGGATGGTTATCACCACCAGCAAATGCCCAACTAGCGGGATGGTTTTCACCCCCAGCAATGGTTCTCACCCCCAGCAACACCCAACTTACGGGATGGTACTCACCCCCAGCCAGCATAAGTTGCGAGACGGTTCTCGCCCTCAGACAATGCCCAGCTAATATAAGGATACATCAATATTTAAGAGTTTAGAATGACAGCACAAAAAACGGAAACAAAATTCTTTGATGATTAAAAAAGTACAAGTCCGCAGTTGACATACCAACCACGACAAAAAGAGGAGAGGAGCCACTAGTTGACACACCAACCCTACTACACTTATATCTAAATTTACAAATCAAGATTGGCGATTGTCATCCACGACATTCTCATTAGCAGCTTCTCGGACCTATTCAGTCGCGCCCTCCTCAACATTCTCCAAAGCCTGCTCAGGGACGCCCACTACTGCAATGCCGCCCTCATTCGCCACGTTAGGGCCAACCATAGTTTCGTCAACAGGTTCTGACGACATGTCATGCCTAACGTCATCCTCCTTAGGATTATCTGTCGGCGTCACTTGTTGGGCCGGTCTCGGGCACACCTTCATCTTCATCAGTCTCAGGCCCCTCCTCAATTACTTTCACCCTGCCATCCTCGAGGCGCTCAACTATCTTGTTGTCTTCCACCTCATAGTCGGGGGTGAAGCCAATCAGGTCAAGCTTAGGATATCTAACAGAAACTTGCTGAAGGGCGTTGCTAAAAGAAGCGTACATAAGGTTAGCTAAGGCTTCCTCCAACTCTTCCACCCGCCCAGTGACCTTTTTGAGGTCCTCATCTTTGGCGTGGAGGCTCCCGTGTGCAGCAAACAAATTAGCAGACAACTGATCTTTCTCAATTTGGAGACCCTCATTCTCATTTTTGACCGTTGCTAATGACTTGGTTAGGTCACTTTTGTCGGAAGATAGCCACTTAACCTCATCTTTCACTTTCTTCAGTCCAGAGGATAAAGATTTGTTCGAAGTTTTCACCTCGGCAACCTCCTTACCAAGGCGCCCAATCTCAGCAGTAAGACCATCCACCTTGCGCCCCATCTCACCCAGGCGATCCTCTTGAGAGGAGCAGCGACTGTCAACTGCAAGGGCGATCTCTTGCATTCCTAAGATGCGGCCAATAACCACCTGGGTGTAGTTCATGAATTCTTGGCGATCGATTCGCTCTGGCACCACCATCTTAAGACGCCCCACATTGGGAAATCCACTGTCAAGGTCCCTTTCAGACAATTTGAGGGCCCTGCCAACAGGGACCCCAACAGGAGATGGAGGAGAATCTTGTGCACCAGTCGCGGGGCGAGGCCCTCCGTCATCACAAGCACTGTTTACCAACATTTCACAATCGACTGAGTCATCAGCAAACTGCCCACGCCTGGATGGCTCAAGGCGCGGCGATTTGGAGGCCATAGGCGGAGTCAAGTGTTCATCTCCCCCTCCTTTCAGACCAGACCCCCCAGTAGCAGGCGACCCTGACCCCAGAGTCGATTCACTAGTTGATGAGCCTCCCACCACGTTCATGGGCTCTCTAATTATAGGGGCAGTCGCCCGCTTCTCCAGCATGCCAGCCGAAATATCGGCGGCAGTTCGAATCTTCTTCTTTTTCGGTTGAGTCTCTTTTGACTTCCCTTTGTCAGTATCTTTCCTCTTCGGGGCGAGACTTGGCTGGGTTTGTTGAACCACGCCCCCCGAGGCTTTAAGCTTAGCCGCCGCCTGATGTGCAAGTTTCAGTGCATCCATCGTCAAGTTTCCAACTGCAAGACAAGAAAGGCAAGTGTTAGTAAAAGGGGGTAATACTTACCATTGTCACAAATAATACAAAAATCACCACACCTCTGTGACACAACACCTGCTTTGAAGGCCATCGACCAAGACCCTCCTTCACCTCCACAAACCAATCCACCACCATTACCTCCTCAGGAGACAAGGCTCCCAACTCAAAGGAATACTGACCAGCGGGCGTCTCATAATGGGCCTTAGTCCAGTATAGTGGGAACCAACTATCCCTACTCGTCCGATAAAAAAAAGGGTAATTCCCCCTTTCCAAGCACTGGTTCGATCCAGAAGAAAGTATGTCGCCAATTCTTATATGAGTTGGCGTACTGGGCAAATATCGATCCTAATGCTTTGCCTGCCATTAGCGAAACCCAACCAAGCTTCTTCAGTGAAGGCGACACCTGAAAGCAGTAAAAGAACAACCGCACAGAGTACGCCCATCCAAAATACTGGCATATCTTCTCGAGGACCCGAATAAACGCCCAAGCGTTTGGGTGCAATTGTGAAGGAGCAACCCGTAGGCGGGCAAGCATTCCCATCTCAAACTCAGACAAAAGAAACCGTACTTTTTGATCCGTGAAGTGAGTCTTATACACCGCGAATCGCCAACGAGATCTCGCCGCACTGTTAGGAGTGTCACAAACACGCTGATCACTCCTAACCGAGATTGTTTGCCACTTCGCCTCACATGCACCGTTTGGGGCAATGTCAAAACTAGCTTTTGTTTGATAATCACGGTTCAAAATCTCCCTAGTAGCATAACTTGAGGATGATGACGCCACCAAAGGGTCTACCCAACTCCTCGCCACTATGCAATCGCCTTTCTGAGGAGCCGCCATAAGCCAAGAGATTGTCTTCAAATTCTACAAGGGAGCGACAAACATACAGTCAATCGCACAACACTGTTCCAACCGATGAGTGGGAGATCAACAACAGGGGAAAGGTGCTGAACCTCCGCAACACCCAACCCTTACTCCTGTGATCGTCAACACCCTACTTACCAACAGCTAAGGAAAAGGTAACTCAAGCACAAACAGCTTGCCGTCAGAATCAGAAGTTTCTGAAGAGCTTGAAGGATAAAAATCTGAGTAGCTTAATGAAGAAGGCCACCAAGCAGGCGGTATCTTATGAAGCCCCAGGTCTTCATATATGGCGTCCCACACGCCATACTTCACAAGTCGTCCATTTTCCGGGCGGTATCTACCTAGTCGGTTGTCTGTAGATTCGTCATATTTACGGCGATGGAAGGACTGGGAAATGTTGGGAATATGGCCCCGTGGTGTACTTAAGGCAATAGAAGAGTCAACAGTCGGATGACGAGGTTTATAGTAATACTCTATGGGACGATTTTGCGGTTGACGATTAATAGAAGACAAAGGCCGGAGAAGTCGCCCAACTCCAAAGGCAGAACACCGCGAAGCATGGCGACGCGAACTTCTCCTTTGTTCGCAAGAGCGAATAGAAGACCTTGAACGACGACTTTGTGAAGGGCGAGGCCTAACCCCTTCACTTGAACCACCTGACCGTCGCCTTCCAAAACTGGCAAACTGACGCCTACCAGACCCAGAAGCGGCCTCACCACCCGACACCTGGCGCTCACCACGACTTCGAGAGCCAGATGCTTCACCCAAATAAGGAAGCACAGGCCCTAAAGCCCGTTCTAGCAGGAGATTTTGAATCTCCTCTTCAGTAAAACCCAGAAGCTCTGGAATCCTACTGTGGGGTAACGACTTAACCCCGAGAACTAAAGAACGATAGAGGGAAAGCTGCTGCTTTCCCCACCATGTTTAGCAAGATATTCCTGCATAGCTGGCCCCACCGTACAGCCTTCGAGTGTGTCGAAGGCTTCATCAAATTCCTCCTCCTTAACCTCAACCTCTAACTCTGGTAAGAACATCCCAGGCACGTCCGTCACTTTAACCATTCCCAGAAAAAGAAGAGAAGCGAAGCAAAAAGAAGTGCAAAGGAATATCAAAGCAACAAGAGTGAAACATTGTACCTGAGATAATGCAGACAGTGAAGAAAGGAGGACCGGCGCGAGCACTATGGCAAAGAGGGGAAAGAACAATGCAATGTGCAGAAACAGGAAGAGCAGTAGATAGCGTGAAGAAAGCCCTCAGAAGGGAACGAACCCCCTTTTTAAAGGAGGTGGGAGATCAAGATGGCGTACGCGTGTACAGCCTCCCTTTTTTCAACCGTAGGATATCATAACTGTCAGGTGATGAGCGGTTGCGGTGAAGGGCTTGATGGTAATTTCAAGGGGATAAGACACCTTTCACGTCGCATTAATGCGTCGTGCCTCGTAACGACACGTCGCATTAATGTGTCGTGCCTCGTAACGTTTGAGTTCTGCAGTTGCTTGCAATGATGGGGAAGCCATCATTGCGACTTCTCGAAATTCGAAAAGACAACCTTCGTTTCAGAAAGGAGTATGACCCAAAATACCCCTTGCAAGACGTAAGAGGTTGGATACTACTCCTACACCAGTCAGGTGACGCACAAATCCTTTACCTTGGCGACACCAGCCAGTGGTCGCACCTTGGCGACACCAGCCAGTGGTCGCCAAAAGACTGTAACTAGGAACCAACCTACGCTTGGATACTACTCCTACACCAGTCAGGTGACGCCCAAATCCTTTACCTTGGCGACACCAGCCAGGGGTCGCCCAAAGACTGTAGCTTGGCACCAACCTACGCTTGGATACTACTCCTACACCAGTCAGGTGACGCCCAAATCCTTTACATTGGCGACACCAGCCAGGGGTCGCCCAAAGACTATAACTTGGCACCAACCTACGCTTGCTACCAAGCTGAGGGGCTCCTGTTCCGGATGGCCCAACTACTAAGCGGCCCAATGGCTCAGGCCCAACTTCAGGCTCTAACCCACATCAGCCCTAAAGGCTGACGTAGACCCTCTCATTCCCTAATACTGCGACGCGTCCAAGGGGAAGTACCAAAATGTCCCATCTTAGGACCTTAACCCCCAAAGGCGACTGTCGCAGGCACCCTAAAGGGAAACTGCCCCTTTGCCCGACGCTGACATCGCCATGCAAAGAAGGCGCAGCGCTGCTACAACAGCAGCGCCTGCCACGCCAAACACTGCCACCATAGGAGTAAATCCCAAGGACTCCATGCCAACCCACACCGTTTTCCCTATAAATAGCCCCATTTGGGCACACCATAAAGGTATCTTATGTATCGTTATTCTGCCCATTTATTTTGAGTCATATTATCGCTTACTTATCCATTGTTGATTGCTTATACTGGGCAAAGTACCTCTTAGCTTGGTCTGTACCTGTGCTAAGGGTATTATCCATACAATGACTCATCCCAGAAGGAAACATAGTGGGCTTATAGATCCTTACGGTACACTTCCAAATCATGATTTACATATCCTAATTGCAGCAAGTGTCCAAGGTTATCCCAATTCAGATACCTAGCACAGCGATTTTAGATAACTACACTTATCAAGTTTCATAATATAATGTTGATGTTTTTATTGGTTACACCAGGAGATTACTTGAGCACAGAAACACAATAATTGAAAGAAACTTTTTGTCTCGTCATATTTCTAGGTTATTGCTTTTATTTATAGCTAAGATTCCTTGGCGTCCAAGAAATCACCTTGGTTTTTAACACTTTAAATTTTCAAGTTTCTTAAATCTTTAACAGATTTATTAAATTTTGAAATTATTCACAAAATCCTTTAAATTTTCTAATGTCTTTAATTTAAATTTTTTAAATATATAAGGATATACTTGGTAAGAATAAATGACCTTATCAAGATATATGATTTTCAATTTCCGATCAGTTATATTCGGCTGTCTCCCATGATAGCTCTTTGACCCAATTGGAATTTTTACCCTTTTAATTTTTTAATCTGTTATTTGATTCACGATATTTATTAATGGGGGTCGTTGAGTGATGCGGGGGATCCAGCGGCATGAGTTCTGCAACTCTTCCCCCGCGTCACTCACACATTTTTTTTAATTGACTGACGTTCTCTCCCCTCCTGCACTCACAAGATTGTACCAAGTGACACAATCTCGTTAGTGCCGTTAGCGTAAAACTTCACAAGGCCATAACTTTTGACTCGGGTATCCAAATCAGATGATTTTTTTAATTTCACATAATTTTTTGAGATTTACACAATGACACCTCATTTGACATATTTTATCTTTCACAAACATAGTTCGAATTTATAAAAATGTGGAACTATTGTTGCAAATTTGAACTATGTTAATGGAAGATAAAATATATCAAATGAGGTATCATTGCGTAGATCTCGAAAAATTAAGTGAAATAAAAAAAATCATCTGATTTGGATACCCGAGTCAAAAGTTATGGCTTTTCAAAGTTTTATGGTAACGGAACTATCGAGATTGTGCCACTTTGCACAGTCTTGTGAGTGTCGGAGGGGAGGGGGCGTCACTCAATTGAAAAAAAGAAAAGAATGTGTGAGTGACGCAAGGGAGGGTCGCGACATTCAGTGATGCTAAGTCCCCTCACGTTACTAAACGACCCCCTTTAATAAACAACGATAATCAAATATTAAATTGATACATTAAAACCTCAAAAAATCCTAATAAGTCAAAGAACCCTCCCATGATTTATGTCAGCATCTAATCAATGATCTAGGTCTAGCCCACAAAAGAAGAAGAGACAACTTAGAAGTCCCCAAGAAAAAGTGTGAACACTATATCTAAATTATAGTAGTTCAGTTGGCACATAAGAGCTGAGCAGATAGGGGTGAGATTTGATCTTCTTTGTAACATCCCGAGCGCTGACGAGGGCGGGGAGTGATCGCCGGTGCCAAAGGGCATGGACAAGGAGCGGCTCATGGCAGGCTTCCAGCGACGGGGGTGCATGAATGAATCGAATCAACACCTGAAAGAGAAGGATTCCAGAGACTGTGCTGGTATGTGACGATACAGTTGGGAATAGCTTATAAGAATTAATTGGTACTACCTATACTAATAAGATGCATTTACTTTTAGGTAGCCCAGAACGGAAGAACTCCATAGTTAAGCGTGCTTGACTTGAGGCAATTCTGGGATGGGTGACCTCCTGGGAAGTTTTCCCGGGAAGGGTGCGTTTGAGGACAAAGCACGCTGAGAAGTCTCGTGTTAGTGTGTAGGGGTAGTTGTTGATCATTGCAAGTTGCCAGGCGTTACAAGTGGTATCGCATGTAACATTCCGGGCGCTGACGAGGACATGGAGTGATCGCCGGTGCCAAATGGCATGGACAAAGAGCGGCTCCTGGCAGGCTTCCAGCGACGGGGGTGTATGAATGAATCGAATCAACACCCGAAAGAGAGGGATTCTAGAGACTGTGCTGGTATGCGACGGTACAGTTGGGAATAGCTTATAAGAATTAATTGGTACTACCTATACTAACAAGATGCATCTACTTTTCGGTAGCCCGGAATGGAAGAACTCCATAGTTAAGCGTGCTTGACTTAGGGCAATTCTGGGATGGGTGACCTCCTCGGAAGTTTTCCCGGGAAGTGTGCGAGTGAGAACAAAGCACGCTGAAAAGTCTCGTGTTAGTGTGTGGGGACAGTTGTTGATCATTGCAAGTTGTCAGGCGTTACACTCTTCAATACCATTTTTAGGAGGAATTTAAAACTTTAATCTTGAACTCGTCCCGAACTCCGGATTAGTTCATAGGAAACCTATAGAATTACTGGTGGGAGAAATCCAAAAAAATAAAAATAAAGAAAGTCTTGTAAATGTTAATGTGTATTATAACGTATTTAGAAATGAAAGAAGTGATAAGTTAATTTTTTTGATCATTTTGTTTTCTCCTCCAATTTATATTTCACGAGAGAAATCATTTGCCTAATATTTTTCATTTTGCAGTTGGTGGTGCTCGTTAGATTCGGTTAAGCCGCATATATAGGACATTGTTAGAGTTTGCGGATTGATTTATGTTTAAGAATATTCAACTTGAAAATAAAACTTGTTAAATCAAAGACTAGGGGATGGGTTAGGCGCATAGATTCACGGGCGCGATTTTTCCTGCTCTGCTAGGTTTTTGGAGTAACTTTCTGGAGAAATTTTCTGCGTTTTTTGGTCTTTTTTAGCTAATGGAGGATGAGAAGATGCTGAATCAGGATTCTGTGTAGGAAGACAGAGGGAAGGGAGGAAGAGAAAGGTTGTCGGAGGAAGATGAGTTGTTTCATAGAAGTGGTAAGAAATCGAAAGGTGAGGCAGTGGAGGATCTGAGTATGGATGATCAGATGCTGGAGAACGATGAGGGGAGATGATCCACCTTCTAATCAAACCAAGCATATAGAGAAGAGAGGTGAGATGCTATACAGTAGCTCGCACAGCAAGTTGGTATCGTACAAGGACAAATTACTGAAGCTGAATGGTGGAGAGTTCTCGGATAGTGAGGAGGAGGACTGATTGACAAGGCAAAAGAGGGAGGTAGAAGAGGATGATCTCATGGATGAGTGTCCCCAAGAGCCTTTGGAAGATCCTCTCTGTCCGATCTACCATATTTCTAAGGCCCAACATAAATAAGACTGCAAGCAGTGGCGTAAAGCACTGATTATCAAGTTGCTAGGCAAGAGAATAGCCACTAGGTTCCTGATGGCTAGGCTTCAGAGGCAGTGGAATCTGGTTAGCTCTTTTGAGCTAATTGATCTAGATAACGGATACCTATTGCTGAGATTCCAAGATGATATTGACTATCGTCATGTGCTATAAGAAGGTTCGTGGATAGTGAATGACCACTATGTAGTGGTACAGAGATGGAGGCCATTCTTGGACCCCTACGCTGATCAAGTTAAGAAGATGGCAGTGTGGATTAGAATTCTTGGGCTTCCTATTGAGCTATACACAACTCATCATCTCTGGAAGATGGGAAACATTTTTGGGAGGACACTTGAAGTGGATAGGAACTCCCTGCGCAAAAGTGATTCAGGTCTTGAAGTCATTACTGAGAGAGCTCGTTTTGCTCGTATATATGTAGAAGTGGACCTAAGGAAGAGCTTCCTTTCCAAATTCAAAATAGGAAATAGAACTTTCCAAGTGGGCTATGAAGATCTTCATTTGATCTGTTTCAAATATGGAGTTTATGGGCATAGGAAAGATCAGTGCTCTAACAGTCTTCATCATGAGGACCAGAAGGAAGTAGGAGGAGAATGTCAGGATAATACTAGTAGCAGTAGTCATGAGTAATCTAAAGTAGAAAGGAAGTAGAGTGAGGCATTTGGTGACTTGATGGTGATACAGAGGCAAGCTAGAGGAAGGAAATTGAAGGCTGTTCCAGCTAAGATAAAAAATGAAGGTAAGGGAGAGGAAGTTCTAGGAGAGAAGATGGTAGCTCATCCTGAGGAAAGATTGGCTAAAATGAGGGTGAGAATAATGAGACCCGTATAGAGTCTGAGCAAATTACTATCCATGATCCGGAACCAGAATCCATGGAGATTGGTGATCAATATAAGGAGGATGGAAAAATTCAATGTCCCTTGGTGGATATGGTTGTTTCAGTTAATAATGGTAATCATAGGAAAATTAAGGGGCCAGAGAGTAAGGCTAGGAAAAATCCTGCTAAAGATGGGAAGGAAAAAGGAATGGGCCCATCTAGTCCTATGCAAAAGAAAGCTGGGATTGGGAATAAATCTCCAAATACTGTTTTGGAAGGTCCTTATAAGGCAACTAGCAGATTGAAGGATAATGGGATGACTAATTCTGGGTCTAGGGACAGATCTGATGGGATGACTAATCAGGAGTGAAAAAAGGGGAAAGGAGTCAAAGCTAGTGATTAACCTAGTTTTTCTATCCAGTCTCAATTTGAGCAATTTGCAGAGGTCTCTATTCCCCACTTAGGGGGTCCTGCTCCATAACTTTTATATGTATGATTTCTCAGGGATTTTATCCCTATTCTATTTCAGCATTTGTTTTTATGTCTGTTTGCATTTGGAATTATAGAGGGGTAGGAAAAAAAGGTTTTGCTATCCTTATTAGAGATCTGAAATTTTGTTTTAGAATTGATATTTTGGTTCTGTTTGAGACTAGAATAAATGGTTCGAAGAGTGATGATATTATCAAGCAGTTTGGCTTTCCTAAATTCTTTAAACAAGAGTCTATAGGCTATTCAGGGGGAATTTAGATCCTTTGGGATGACAATGTGGTTAAGCTTGAGATTATCTCAGCTCATCATCAGTTTGTTCATACTCGGGTGCATCACTTGAAGTTTATGAAGATTGAGCTCATTACTTTTGTTTATGGGAGTCCTAGGCGTTTGGAGAGAAGAAACATTTGGACTGAATTGGATATCATTAGCCATTCCATTCAGGAGCCTTGGTTACTGGTTGGAGACTTTAACTCTATTCTTCATGCTTCGAAGAAGATATGAGGACGTGAGGTTTGCTGGGATAGTGTTGTTGACATGCAGCAAAGTTTATTAAATTGTAAAGTTAGTGACATAGGATACAAGGGTCCTGATTTCACTTTGAAGAGAGGGAAGCTTCATGAAAAAATTGACAAGGCCTGCTCTAATGAAGCCTGGAATCTCCTTTGGCTTGACCGTTTTATTTCTCATCTGTCGTTCTTCAAGTCTGATCACAGGCCTCTTCTTCTTGCCCAGAGTGGTCCTCCTAAACCAGTTGATCATTCCAAAACGTTCAAGTTTATGGTTGCTTGGCTAACTGATAAAGATTTTGGTAGTTTGGTTAAGAATAGCTGGAATAACAGTGCAGATCGGATTCAAGCCAGAAATAAGTTTGAGAAGGAAGCCAAAGAATGGCATCAGAATGTTTTTAGGAGGAATATTCAACGGAAAAATAAAATTTATGCTAGGCTGAGGGGTCTTGACAGTTACAGGAATGGGAGATATGACCATAATATGGAGCTTCTTCATAAAAAAATATGGAAGGAGCTTCAGTCCATTCTTGTTAAAGAAGAATTAACTTGGTTTCAAAGATCTAGATGCCATTGGTTGAAGTTTGGGGTCAAAAATACAAAGTTTTTTCACTCCTCTACAGTGGTTAGAAGAAGACATAACAGAATCCTTACTCTTAAAGATGACAATGGGACCTGGATAGCTGACCCTGAGATTTTGGTTAATATGGTTGTATCTTAGTACCAGGAATTATTCAAAGCTGAGGTTTCTGATGATGGGTTTTTCCTTATACAGGGTGCATTTCCTAAGTTGTCTGTCAATGAGAAGTTCAGGCTTGCTCAAAGTCCTAGCAGGGAGGAGATAAGGAAAACAGTTTTTAGAATGGGGAAATTTAAAGCCCCTGGTCCGGATGGCTTGCATGCTATCTTTGTTCAAAGTCAGTGGGAAGTTATAGGTGATTCAGTGTGCAAATTGATTCAGGAGTGTTTCCAGTACCCTGAAAAATTAAAGGAGATAAACAAAACTTTTATTTGTTTGATCCCCAAGAAGGACAACTCTGAGAGTATGAAAGATTTTAGGCCTATTAGTCTTTGTAATGTGACATACAAAGTCATTACAAAGATTGTTTCAGAAAGATTGAGGGAGATGATGCCCAGATTAATTTCTCCTAACCAAAGTAGTTTTATCAAGGAAAGACAAAGTGCTGACAATATAATTGTAGCTCAAGAAGTGATCCATTCAATGAGGAGAAGAAGAGGAAGGAAAGGTTGGGTGATGATAAAAGTTGACCTGGAGAAAGCATATGATAGGCTGAGTTGGAACTTTGTGAGGGAGACAGTTAGAGACCTTGGCTTCCCAAGTTCTCTATGTAATTTAATCTTCAGTTGTATCTCCTCTTCATCATTTAATCTCTTGTGGAATGGTGTGGCTACTAGAGAAATCATTCTAGAGAGTGGAATTAGGCAGGGGGATCTCATCTCCCCTTATTTGTTTGTCCTTTGTATGGAGAGGCTGGCTCACCTTATCCAAATGGTTGTGGATGTTAAAGCCTGGAAGCCACTGTTGATTAAAAAAGATGCTCCCCCTTTATCGCATCTATTCTTTGCAGATGACATAATTCTATGTGCTGAGGCTAGCTTGGATCAAGCCCATGTGCTCAATCAAGTTCTAAAAGTTTTTTCTGAAGCTTCAGGGCAGAAGGTGAGCAATGAGAAAACTAGAATTTACTTCTCAAAGAATGTCTATTTTACAAAGACTAGAGAGATCAGAGATTGTTTGGGGTTCAATATCACAACTGATTTGGGCAAATATCTGGGGGTCCCCATGCATCATAGAAGAGTTTCCAAGAGCTCTTTTAGTCATGTGCTGGGAAGAGTGCATAAGAGATTGTCCTTATGGAATCAAAATTCTTTTTCCTTGGCTAGTCGAGCTACCCTTGCTAAAGCAGTCCTGGAAGTTTTGCCTGCTTATACAATGCAAACTGCTACCATCCCTGTTGGTGTTTGTAAGGAAGTGGAGAAGTTCACTAGAAGTTTTTTGTGGGGTTCTACCCAAAATCAAAAGAAAACTAATCTGGTTAGTTGGTCCAAAGTCTACAAAAGAAAGACGGAATAGGGTTTGGGACTTAGGGATCAGGTTAAAATCAACAGAGTTTTCTCTATGAAGCTAGGATTTGGGCTCCTCAGTAACTCTGAGGATCTTTGGGTGAAAGTTATGAAATCCAAGTATAAGGTTGAGAAAGCTATGATTCCAAATCTCATTGCTTCTAAGAATGGTTCTAACACGTGGAAAGGAATTCAACAGGTGTGGGAACATGTTCAACCTGGGTCCAGGATTCTTCTGGGTGATGGTAGAAGTACATATCTTTGGAAGGATACTTGGATCCCTGGAGTTGGTAAACTGTTAGATATTGCACTGACAGAAGTTTCTGAGGAAGTCTCCAATTGGAAAGTAACAGATTGTATCTCAGCTGAGGGAGTTTGGAATTGGAGTATGTTTGATCAATTTTTTCCTGAAGAAATTGTCTTTGTCAAAGCAGGTATCCCTCCTCTTATTGTAATTGAAGACAGGGACAAAGTGATTTGGAGGCATTCTTCTTCTGGGTTATTTACTATTAGCTCAGCTTACTCCTCTTTAAGTCCTTCTCAGAATAATCCTGAACTATAGACTGGAGTCTAGTGTGGAGTTGGGAGGGCCCACAGAGGATTAAATTCTTCTTGTGGCTCTTATATGGTAACAAGATTCTCACCAATGCTGAAAGAGTTAGACGTCACATGTCTGATAATTCTAGATGCCCAAGATGTCAGGATATTTCATAGGACAGGGACCACATTTTTAGGAAATGCAGATGGGTTGGAGAAGTCTGGGATCACTGGGTTGATAGCAGAGGTAATAATCAATTTTTTAGAGTGGATTTTGACAGTTGGATGAAGATGAATCTCAAGTCTAGGAATCACAACTTTAGATGGCACTTAAGTTTTGGTGTAATATGTTGGTATATGTGGAAGGATAGAAACAATCTCATTTTCAAAGGTAGGCCTTACTCCTTAGGAATTTTTCCACCAGGTCACTATCAATATCTTGAATATTGAAACTGTCAATGAGGTTCTCAAGGATGCGGGTCTAGCTTTGGGGCCTTTGAGGGAGGTTTGGATAATTTGGAAGGCTCCCCCTATGGGATGGATAAAGATCAATGTTGATGGATCTTGTAGAGATAATGGATCTAACTTAGCTTGTGGTGGAGTTATTAGAGATGCTGCTGGGAATTGGGTGCTGGGATTTTCTAAAAAGCTGGGACATGGGACCGTTTTAATGGCTGAGTTATGAGGTTGCTTGATTGGATTGGAATGGGTGTGGCATCAAAATCTGAGGAATGTAATTTTGGAAGGAGACTCTATGGTTGCTATTCATTTGCTTGTGGAGGGGTGTGTTAAAACCCATCCCTGTTTCTCTCTTGTTAATAGAATTAAGAGTTGATTAATCTTCATTGGCAGGTAAATATTTTACACAAGTATAGAGAAGGCAACCGAGTTGCTGATTGGATGACTAAACTCAGGGTTGATGATAGTTGGGATAGTCACTGGTTCAACTCTCCTCCGGATGAGTGTAGGAACCTTTTATTAAAGGATTGTACGTGCTCTTATTTGCCCAGTTCTGATTTTTCGTAGTTGTTTTGTTGATTTTCCTTTGTATTCCAAAAAAAAAGAATATTCAACTTGCAAAGAATGGATTGGTTTGTAGGTTAGAATTTTCCAAACACTTACAGCCAAAACTAGCTCACGTACTAATCCCCCCCCCCAAGTAATGCAGCTAATTTTAAGTTCACATACTGGTCATGTTAAGAATTAACTAAGAACAAAGAATATAACTAAAGGAAATATGAATAATCTACCAAAAAAGGAAATAGAAATAAGAAAATGATGATGCATCTTATGTATTAATGCTGAGATATTTTGTCATTCAACCCCATATGGTTTCAAATTTTCACTTAGACTCCTTCTGGTTACAAAAAATTTCACGTAGACACCTTGTAGTTTTAAAAATAAATATTTTAAAAAATAAATATTTAAAATAAATTTTCTCTCTTTTTTATTTTATATCCTTATGTAATGAATGCATTTATGGTTTAAAAAGTATTTCATGTTATTTATTCTGAAATTAATTTATAAATTATCTTAATTTCTTAAAATATATTTGAAATTAAAAATATTATTTAAGACAAATTAAATATGTATTATCAAAATAAGATATTTACTTTCTTTAGATAATTTTATAGCGATATCGGGTAAAAAATCGATAAAATAAAATAATATTTGTTTTGAATTTATTTTCTTGATAAAAATAGGTGATTTTTTTTTAAACCCTAAATGCATTAGGTGAATATATAAAATTAAAAAAATAGAATACTTATTTTAAATTTTATTTTTAAAATTTTTTATTTTCATAACCACAAGGTATTTAAGTGAAAAATTTTCTAACCACAATGTATCTAAGTGAAAGTTTGAAACACGAGGGGTTAAATGATAAATTTTTTAAGCACAATGAGTTTAAGTGATAAATTTAAAACCACAAGGGGTCAAATGATAAATCACAAAATTAAGGATAAGAGCCACTGTTTTCGAAACACAAATCGTCTATGCTGTTTATACTTAATGGGTGAACTTTGTCTCTCTTCCCCGTTAATATTTGATTTTTGAACATATATTAAAGTGATAAATCTGTAATGGCAAATACTGAGAGGTAAAAGGTAACACTAGAGTGAGTATACCCAAAAAAATAAAAAAATAAGAGTAACATTATATATATTATTTGGAAGACTTCCTCTTATGCAGAGAAAATTTCAAATTTATATAATCACTTAATCACGTTATGTTTAAGAGAAAAGTGTTTGTCATTTTAAATGATATAAAGTTATGTCATTTTAAGAGAGAGATAGACACAAGAAAATATTTTTTATTTAAAATTTAAATTAAACAAAAAACCACTCACTTTCTCTCCCGTGATTTTCAGTTCTTGTGTCTATCTCTCTCTTAAAATGACATAACTTATGTCATTTAAAATGGCAAACACCAAACTCTATGTTTAATCAGTTTAGTGTAGTAAATGAAGAGTTTTTAATTTTATGGTGTTGGATATAAAATTATTCAAGAGTTTAAAATAATGGTGGATTGGAGTCTACTATTGGCTTTAATTCTTGATTTTACTGTTATTCATCATTAATAAATTCATGAATTAAAGTATTTAATGGATTATATTATGTCAATGGAGTAAATATAATCTCACATAAGGTTAAAAGAATGAAAGGGCAAGTAGGTAAATTAAAATACACAAGATTCCTCAATTTGTGAGGATATGGGTGAAACTTGAAAGTTGATTGTATGGTATTTATACAAACAATTTATTTTTTAGATTCAAACCATGATGTTTCGATCATAAAGAACAATTTTATCGCTGCTACAAGACTTGTACATAAGATTATAGGAATATATAATACATTTTCTCACCTTATAATTTAAGTTTTTGAGTCATTTAATTGAAACTTTTTATGCTAATGAATTTACACATAATTATATAGCAAAATTGGCATGAAGAAATTACTTATACTATTAAATAAGTTGTTAATATTGTAATTGTAATATTTTAATCATGATAAGTATTTAATTATCTAATCAAGTATTAACTATCAATTTCATAAAATGATACCTGATGCAAACAAAATATGAATTCATTGCTTACTAAAAAAAAAATATGAATTCGTCATTAATAAAGAGATTAAAAAAAAGTGAAAAAAAAATATTTTTATGAATAAAAAAATCATCTAATATGTCAAAATGAATTATATGATATCTCTTCATTATTTTTTATTAACACAAGTAAACATTATCAAAGAAAATTGGTCCAACATATGAATGATTACAGGCCCAATCTTATATCCTTCATCATAAAACAAGCACCATCAAGGTAACTTAATTAATAATAACAAAGCCACACTGCTGAGCATATCATAGTTAAATGTCTTTACCAATGGAAAAGCCTTCACTCTAAGGCCATCTCACCCACATACATGTGCATGCGACCTTGCTGCCAAAAGCTTATGTCATCTACTTGTTAGGATTAGTCATACGAACTTTTAGTTGGTCTCTCATGAACTATGAATAAGGATACTTAAATCTTATCTTAAGGTACATATTTTTGTTCCATTTACTAAAATTAACTTAAATTAATACTTATTTAAGTGTTGGAATATCTTTTATACATTTTTATATGTTCCATTGAAAACAAACAAAATAACAACTTCAAATCACCATTTGAGGCTCAGCTTCATGTTACACTCTACCTGAGCGACAGGTTAGAGAGAACGAACGAAAACAAGAAATGGGTTAAAACTTTCAATATTATTCAATCAATGCCTTTCTGTTACACTGTTCCTTTCCTTTTATATCTTTTACAACAACTAACTAACTCCCCTAATACATTGCTGCCATGTGTACTTTACTCCCTTATTTCCTACACGTGGTCCTTATGACTACATTTATGTATCACTATGCATCCCTATACAACTAACAGTAATGGTCCCTTAATCTGGAAGATGGGACTCTCTCCCTACGTGGGTGTACATCTCCATTCGTAACACACCCCCTCTCTTCGACCAAAACCTTGTCCTCAAGGTTAAGCTCTGGATAGGCTTTCCTTAATTCAGTTTCTTGTTCCCACGATGCATCCTTCGGAGGGGATTCTGACCATTGGACTAAGAATTCCCGTAGCTGCTGCCCATGACTGGAAACCACTCGAGTATTTAAAATTGCAACAGGTATTTGAACAGGCTTGTTATCCACTGTAAATGATGGCATAAAAACTGGTTTGTCTGGTGGAGGGCCAAACCACGACTTCAGCATCGACACATGAAACGTGGAATGGATTTTTCTTCCTGCTGGTAGTTGTAGTTGATAAGCCACATTGTTGATGACTTTAATGATTTTAAAAGGGCCAAAGAACCTTTTGGCCAGTTTGTGGCAGCTCCTGCGTTCCACTGAGACTTGACGATAAGGCTGTAATTTCACCCAGACAAAGTCTCCTTCCTGAAAAATCTTCTCACGCCTATGTCTGTCAGCTTGAATTTTCATTCGGTTGTGGGCTTGTTGCATATTCTTCTTAAGACTAGAAAGTAGTATATTACGTTGATCTAACATAAAATCAACTGCTTCCACTCGCACCATATCTCTGGGATAAAATGGAATAAGTGTAGGACACTTGCCAAATAAAGCTTGGAATGGTGATACTCCAATAGCTGAATGTATGGCTGTGTTGTGATGAAATTGAGCCCAACAAAGCATCTTGGACCATGACTGTGGTTGTTCATGACAAAAAATCCTCAAATATTGCTCAACATATTAGTTTGTGACCTCTATCTGTCCATCCGTTTGTGGATGGTAAGATGTACTTGTTTTTAGTGTTGTGCCACTAAACTTGAACAGAGCTCTCCAAAATTGACTCAGGAAGATCGTGTCTCTGTCAGAGATTAAAGACTTTGGGAAACCATGATTGCGGACTACCAATTCGCAAAACAGTTGAGCTACTTTTTCTGCTGTAAAGGAGGTAGGCAACCCACCAAAATAGGCATATTTAGTAAGTCTATCAACTGTAACCAGAATCGTGGAAAGTCCATTGGAAAGTGGTAGGCCCACAATAAAATCCAATGTCAGATCTTCGAATACACCATCTGGTATAGGTAAAGGTTGCAGTAGACCATATGGAGCTTGAGTCATAGTCTTCATCTGTTGACAGATTTGGCATTGATTGACATAATCCTTAACCTATTTTCGCATCTTATCCCAATAGAAAGAAGAAGAAATTCGCAGCAAGGTGCGAAGCACTTCAGCATGTCCCCCCACCTGAGAGTCATGAGCCTCACATATAATCAGTGGAATTAATTTGGATTGTGAACTGAGCAGGATTCTCTGTTTATGAAACAGAACTCCATCCTTGACTGAGATCAATGGTAGGGAACAAGGATCATCTGTTAACTTCTGATGTATAGACTTTAAGTAGTTGTCTTATGCATTCTCAACTTGTACCTGATTGATCAACTCAAAAGAAGGTTCCACTCGTATAACATTCAATTCACTGCCTTCTTCCAGACTTCGGGACAGACCATCAGCTATTACATTCAATTTGCCAGGTTTGTATTCTATGGTAAATGAGTATCCCATTAACTTGCACACATATTTCTGTTGCTCTAATATTTGCACAGTTTGTCCCAACAATTCCTTGATACTCTTGTGATCTGTCCTTATTATGAAATGAACACCTAACAAATATTGCCTCCATCGTTTCACTGATTCACCTATGGCATATAATTCCTTGACATAGGTTGAAGCCATAGTCAACCTTGGACCTAGCCGTTTGCTGAAAAAAGCTATGGGCTTCTCCTGTTGTAGCAACACAGCCCCTATACCAGTATTGGAAGCATCAGTCTTTAGCACAAATGGGATCTAGAAATCTGGTAAGCTGAGTATTGGAGTGTGAACCATTGCCTGTTTCAAGTGATCAAAGGCAGTTTGAGCCTCCTCAAACCACACAAAGGCTCCTTGTCTTAAGAGATCTGTCAAAGGAGCTGCTATGGTGGCATATTGTCTCACAAATCGCCTATAATATCCAGTGAGCCCCAAGAAGCCCCTCAGTTGCTTGACAGTTCTAGGTAATTGCCAAGACAACATGGCTTCAATCTTCTTCTCATCGGCATGAACACCTTGCTGTGACACCTTGTGTCCCAAATATTATATCTCTCCTACTCCAAAGGCACACTTACTCAACTTAACAAAGAATTTATGCTGGTGCAAGCATTGCAATGTCAAACTAAGATGTTGAACATGTTCATCCATTGCTTTGCTATAAAACAAGATATCATCAAAAAACACGATGATGAATCTTCTCAGAAATGGTTTGAATATCTGATTCATTACGGCTTGGAAGGTGCTGGGGGCATTTGTCAAACCAAATGGCATAACCAAGTATTCATAATGTCCCTCATGTGTTCTAAATGCAGTTTTAGACACATCCTGTGGAAGCATTCGTACTTAATGATATCCAGCTCTCAGATCGAGTTTGGAGAATATAGCTGATCCATCCAATTCATCCATCAATTCATCTATTGTTGGCATTGGAAATCTATCCCGAATTGTGATTTTATTTAATGCTCTGTAATCCATACATATACGCCATGAATTATCTTGCTTCTTTACCAGTAAGATTGGGGAGGAATAAGGACTGTTACTTGGCTTAATGAATCCAGATTCAAGTAAATCAGAAACTTGTTTTTCAATTTCCTCTTTCTGATGATGTCCATAACAATATGGTCTCACATTGACTGGTTTCACTCCCTGCTCTAAATGAATTGCATGTACTGTGTCTCGAAAGGGTGGCAATTCTCTTAGAATAGTGAAAACAGATTGGTATTGCAAAAGAATTGGCCACAACAACTCATTAACAGTAGGCTTTAAAAGTAATAATTCTGCACTGACCTCATTGGTAGTTGATGGTGGTGCCTCCTGTTGCATTGCCCAATACTCAGCTTGGTCATGCTGGATTAATTCTTTGTCAGCTGTTGTTTTTAGAGCTGTAAGTTGAACATCTTTGTCCTTCCATTTGAACTCCATTTCCATTTGATGGTAATCATGTGTCACTTTGCCTAACTGCTCCAACCAGCATATTCCCAAAATCAAATCCAGCTTCTCAAGGTTCAACACCCATAAATCAACTACAAACTCCTCTCCATGTATCCACATGTGTACCTCTCTGCATTTATGGTCACAGAGCATAAATTCCCCATTGCCAAGGAATACTCTCATCCTTTTAATACGAGTCATATGTAACCCCAACTCATTGGCTAATTCTGTTTTGACAAAATTATGCGTACTTCTCGTATCAACCAGAATAGGTATGGCTTTCCCATGTATGTGAGCTAAAAATTGGAAAGCCTTATTGAATGTGCCTCCTGACAAGGAATGTAAGGCTGCATCCTCTTTCACCAAGCCTTGTGAATTCCAAACCATGTTTTCTTCCTCTTCCCCATCTTCATCTAGATCCTCACCCACCATGAGTAACATTTTACTAGGACACCTATGTTTAGAGGTCCATTTGTCATCACAAGTGAAACACAAACCCAACTCCCTCTTACGGCTCATCTCCTCATTCGACAATTTCCTGAATGGAATTTTTGGTACTGCTGAAGATGTATTTGCTGTTGAGGATACTGCATTGGAAGCAACAGAAGTGGCTAAACCCGTAATTGTTCCACTGGTTGTCTCATTGGAGTGAAAAGCACGATATGGACCCTTCTTTGTTCCTGAATGCAATGATACTTTAACTCCGAAAAGTGGGAATCATATACTGTGGCTAGTTCCATAGCCTGTTGTAACGACTTAGGATCATGGATTTCTAATGCCCTTCGCAAATCAGGTATAAGCCCAGACACGAAGAAGCTAAGTAATAAATCTTCACTTAGGTTCTGTGTTTGGTTCATTAATTTTTCAAACTCCCAGAAATAATCTTTCAACGAACCTTGTTGGGATAATTTGGAAAGATTACCCGTTACATGCTTCTGTGGTAAGACTCCAAAGCATTGACACAAAGCTGTAACGAAGTCTGTCCACGAACGAACAGTGCCACTCCGAAATTTCCATTGGAACAACGAGGAAGCCGTACCATCCATCCTCAAACCGGCTAATTGTACCTTCAACTCTGGTGGAACTCTCTGCAAATCGAAGAACAGTTCTATTTTGAAAATCCAATTATCTGGGTTTGTACCATCAAATAATGGAATTTCCATCTTCACAAACTTCAACAACGAGCGTGGATCCACAACCTCTTTGTTTCCTCTATCATTGTGAAAATTTCCCCCTTCGGACGACAGTGACTGCATCACTGATTCCTGTTGACTCTCCTGTGAAACTTGCGAACGCGATTGCAAAGCCACCATAGAATCATTCATTTGCTGCATCTGAGCCACCAATAGTGCAATTTGATTCTGCGATTCCTCCAAACGTTTATGCAGTGACGCTACTTCATCTGCAACTTCCTGAACCCTCATCGTGAGATCAATAATGAAAGCACCAATGTTACACTCTACCTGAGCGACAAGTTAGAGAGAACGAACGAAAACAAGAAATGGGTTAAAACTTTCAATATTATTCAATGAATGCCTTTCTGTTACACTGTTCATTTCCTTTTATATCTTTTACAACAACTAACTAACTCCCCTAATACATTGCTGACATGTGTACTTTACTCCCTTATTCCCTACACGTGGTCCTTATGACTACATTTACGTATCACTGTGCATCCCTATACAACTAACAATAATGGTCCCTTAATCTGGATGATGGGACTCTCTCCCTACGTTGGTGTACATCTACATTCGTAACACTTCATCAACAATATATAAATTAGTCCAGAAATTCTAGGCTGATCAATTTTCTCGTTACATTTATAACAAAAAAAAACCATCCTGAAATTTTTATTTGTTTTACACTTCAAAATATTTTTCAATATAAAATTATTTAAAATAATTTGATTAGATTTTTTTTAAAAAAAGAATCCGAACAAGTATTAAATATTTTACATTTCAAATTAAAAATTCACTGTTCCAAATATAAATTTAAAACAACTTATACAACTCATGAGTAAAAGAAGTAGTCAGTATAGTAATTTGATATATTGACATTATGCTCCAGACTCTCCTTAAAGAAAATACATATTTTTAATCACACATCAAAAGAGTATAAGTGAAAAAACAAAAAACAAAAACATTGTTGGATAAGGCATACACATACTTGAAGCTTTTATTTTCTGAATAATTCGAGTAAGTCCCGCGAAAGCTTTATAACATCACAAGTTTACCATTATAATAATTTGATAAAAATAATTCATATAATTATAATTAAATAAGATATAGTTTTGATTTACTATATATAAATTTTAGGCTTGCAATTTCTGATATTGTATGAGAAATTGAAGCGTTTCTTACATAGAGAAAAAAGGGTGAGACCTATTTTGAAGAAAAAAAAAATAGTTGACACAGATATCGAAATAAAAATGGTAGAAGAAGATATTTTTCATGTAACATGAGAAGTCTTTTTTTCCTAAATTTTAAATTATTATTTGACAAAAAAATATTATTTTTGTGTAATAAAATCAAATAATAATAGAAAAGGGTTTGCAAATCCCAAAAAAATATGGAAATGGATCCTCTAATGTGAGAAAAAATATGACATGGTCATGTGAGAAGATCATAACCATACAAAAGTAAATCAACGGTTTGATTTTGTAACTACCTATTTTAATATCTCTCTCCTTCTTTGTTACCATTGATCTACCTTTGTATGATTATAATTTCTTACATAACATGGTTATTTGATTTTTCACAGATCCAAATCCAAAAAATATATATGAAATTTTGGGCTGTTTAACAGGCCCATCAAGCCCTGGTAGCCACGCCAGTTTGTTTCGTTTTCTGCAGAGTTCAGCGAAAGAAAGCTAGGGTTTTTGGTTTTGCTTCTGCGTCTGCGTCTGCGTCTGCGTCTGCGTCTGCGAAAATGACCAAGTTCAGGAAGCTGGGTCGACCCACCGGTCACCGCATGTCCATGCTCAGGTTCATAATTTCAATTCAAAGCTCCAATTTCTTCATTTTTTGTTTGCGAAGGTGCTGAATTGAGGGTACTTAAATCCCATTTGGTTTTCCTTATTTAGAACCATGGTCTCGCAGTTGGTGAAGCACGAGCGCATTGAAACTACTGTTGCCAAGGTACTAACAAAAACGACCATAGCCATGTGTTTCATTTTTGTTTTAAGAACGTATCGTTTACGACTTTGTGAATTTCAAATATAAGATGTTTGTAATTTGGTTGTAGGCAAAAGAGATAAGAAGACTTGCGGATAATATGGTACAGCTTGGAAAGGAGGTTTGTAACAAATAAGTCATTGTGCAATTTAATATAAAAGCCCCTTCATTTGTTGGGTTCTACGTCACGTTTGTCTATAATACATGTTGAATTGAATTAATTTGCAAAATGGTATTAATTTTTAACTAGTGCACCAGATTATTTTTTATTCAATTCTGGCTTAAGAATATTGAATTAAGTGGTTGATTGATGCCATGGAGTTATGGAAACATGATGCCTTTTGTGTTTGCTAAAGTTGTGCTTCATGTGAGGTTGAGTTCAGCTGTTTTACTTAACTTCAAGAGTACACTTTGAAATTTATTGAAGCTCTGTGTTTGTTATTGGTAACTATTGAAGTGCTTAGTATGGTTGCCAATGTTGCCAAATGTCAATGGCAGCCACCACCATGATTGAATGGCATGGTGGGTTTTGGTCCTGCTACCATGCAAATGTCTTGGTATGCAGGGTTGGAACCCGAATATAAGGTTCGGAGGGGCAAAATAAAAGTTTTAATTTTAAATGTTAATTTTTCCCCCGCTGGTATGGCGGGTTGCTCATTGCAGCGCCATGCAAATGGATGCTATTGACACTGCGACCATTAATTGGCAGTAGCAGATGAGAAATTGCTTGTCTTTCCTCATTTTAAAATTTAAACCAATTGGCTTCTAATTTTTAGGGCAAGTTAGGTTTACATGCCAATTTTTTCTGAACATACTTCACCTTTTTTTTTTAGATTTGTATTCTTAGTTTTATTCTCCACAATGAGGGCAAAGGGCAAGTGGGGGATTCTTATTTGTGTTTTCTTTCCCATTATCACTTGTACATTTGAGTTTATGAAACTTGGTGTAGTGAACTTGTTCTTCTATGATTAGTTAATTTGCATAAAAGCATTATTATGTTTTCTGTTCTTGATATGAACTATTATATCTAATTATTTACTTTCCATGAGCATGTTTATTACAGTTTACACTTGTCTGACATGACTGCTTTTTTCTACTATTAGTTGCCATGCCATATGTCATAAAACTATGGCTGATTTTTGGCCTGCCACCATATGCCATTTACTACACTGCTGGTGTTGTGTCAAAGTGCTTAGGAATTCAGTTTACTAGAATTAGATAAATGTGGAAAATTTTGTTTGCCCTGGTCTTGAGAATAAACTTATTAGCAGGGAACCGGCCTATCTTCTGGAGAGGACTTGCGCGGTGATTGGAAGAAAGACACATTTAATTTTAACAAATATCCTTGATCATGAGACATATAATTATCACTGTAAATAAGAACCAGAATACCTACAGTAGTGATTAATATTGACATAATAGAAGTAAGCGAATCAAAAACCATTTCTTATATTTAGCTTGACAACTTGGATTGGCCTATAGTTTATTTTATTAATTGTTTTAGGGATCCCTATGTGCTGCAAGGCGTGCTGCTGGTTTTGTGCGAGGAGATGATGTCCTTCACAAGCTGTTTACAGAACTGGCTTATCGGTACAAGTAAGTTTGACTAAACCTTGTATAATTTCAGTTGCCAGTTTATGTCTTTAAGTTGTAAGACTGAACAGACATTATGTGATGCAGGGATAGAGCAGGTGGATACACTAGGTTGCTTCGGACCCGTATAAGAGTGGGTGATGCTGCACCAATGGCCTATATCGAGTACATCACTAATTTTTTTTTATATTCATTAGTTTATCTTTTTTTCGGTTCTGTTATTTGGCTAACCCAGCTGGATTCACTATAAGAAGTGGCTGTTTTCTCTTTGGTCTTGGTATTGCCTGTCTGCCTAATCTATTGTGTTGTTAGTTTAATCTTTCTAATCTTCCAGGTTGCTTAGAATGAGGAGATTGAGATTGGAACATTTTGTTAAATTTTTTTAATATTCCTTGGAACAGGTTCATTGACCGAGAAAATGAGCTTAGGCAGTCAAAGCCACCAACTCCTCAACCACCACAGAGAACACCCCTTGATCCCTGGACACGATCTCGTCTCAGCAGGCAGTTTGCACCTCCTAAAGAGGATAAATCTGAATCGGATTTGTGATCCGTTCAAATGTAATGCTGATACTGTGTTTTTTTCCCCATTGTGAGATATCTGAATTTTGACCTTGTTTTTTTTATCTATCTCCTAATGGCTTGCAAAAATATAATTATTTTCTGCCTTATACTTGAAGAAAGTGTTCATTGCTATGTAAAAATAATTTGGCTCATTGTAATCGAGAAGGGAACAGAAAAATCACAGAACTATTTTCACTTATATGTCTGTCTCTCCCCTAGAGTTTTGGTGCTGTGCTTTTTGTCTATTTGTTTTTATTGGAACTTAAATTAGTTTTATTGTAATACCAGAAAAAGGAACTGTATTCAGCTTAAAAGGGAATCGACTTGTCCTTCAATTTGACTTGACAATAGTTCTGAAGGTTTTTTACCTTGTGTACCTTTAAGCCTAAATGAAGAACTTATTACGCCACCTCATACTGTTCCCCCTTCCCCCTTTTTAAAAAGAGGCCGAGCTTAAATTAAAGTTGTTTGATTGCAACTACATTCCAGTGGTATTCTACATCTGAATAACTAAATTGTTACGTTTGGCAGTTGAAAATCCTATAAAGGATGCGGTGCTCTGTTTGCCTATGCGTTTTCCATAAATTCCAAATGACTTGCAAGGCAATGTGTGTGCCAGGAAGCAATTAATTACAACGCTTGTCATACAAGAAAAGATAGAGAAGCGTGCATGCTCAGGAACATAATAAAGATTAATTGAAGCCAGTAACATGAGCCTTTTTATAAGTACGAAAATCAAGCTGAAATGTCTTTGAACGGTTGAACCTTCATAATGAATTTGTGTTTCCCTATGTTTTGATTAATTAAGAATATGTATATGGGAAAGGGAGTGGATTTTCTCATGTGAAAAAGTGGTCATGTGGTCATGTTATTTGATCACAATCACTCATTGATGATGAGAGAAAAAGAAAAGTGTATAATCTTTAAATGAGTGATTGTGATCAAATAACATGAACACATGACCATTTTTCCACATGAGAGGATCCACTCCCTGGAAAACATTTTTTCATGTTGTGGGAGAGTTGTTTTTTCTTACTAGTGACTTTTCGATTTTCGTACAATATTTTCTTTTATTTTTTATTTTTTTTAATAGATGTGAGCTCCATATAAGATGTGTCTACAACATGAGAAAATTTTCTCCTACCACATGATAAAATTGAAACTCTATGTATATATACCAAAAACTATAGGGAAAATATGCCGTTCCTATAATCTAACCCTTCGTGTTCACACATTCGACATTGTATTGGGTTTGATGTTACAACAGTAAACCCTAGCTTTGCAATAACAGGAAAATACCAACAAAGAGAACCTTATGCTAGAGGTCGCATGGTAAGGTCATGTGAATGCAGAGGGAGCTCGCGTAATCATGGAGCAACATGTAGCCTCTCTTTTCCTTTCTTTCTTTTCTCTTGTTTTTTTTTTTTCTTTTTTTTTTCTTTTTCTCTGCTTTTGGATCAAGTTTCCAATCCTTTCTAATGGACAAGTAACGAAGTGGGCAAAGTTTTCAAAGTGGTCCTATTCTAACATACTCACGTGTCAAAACTCAACCTTAGCCAACAATGAAAAACAAATGTATAAAACTGAGAAGCACATAATATTCTACGCTACAATCCACAAGCATGCAAGAATGAAACCTTTACAGTTGAGTTGCTTTGCTTGCAATACAGTATGCTTACTGCCTCACGTCTCTGTATTCCTTTATTTTTCTTCTTTCTATAAAGAATAAAGAATTCCATATCTATCAATATATATATATATATATATATATATATATATATATATATATATATATATATATATATATTCTTTTTACACTAGTGTAATATTAATAAGTCTCACATCTCAGCTGTTGATGGACAGAAATCATCAGTTGTTATTTGTAATGTAATTAATGATTAATTAATATTAATTAATTCGTATGACTTCTTAAATTATAACTGTTCTATGCACGGAAATTAATGATTGAGATGCGGTGTAAGACTTATTAATCTTACACCGATGTAAAAAGATCATGCCCCTATATATATATATATATATATATATATATATATATATATATATATAATAAGTCTTACATCATATCTTAACCGTTTATTTTCGGGTATCTAATGATTATGATTCATTAAAAATTAATAATTAATTAATAAGTGTAACCCAATAAATCACAATCCTTAGATTCATAGAAATCAACAGTTAAATTTTGGTGTGAGACTTATTATTCTTATACCGATATAAGTTGATATCCCCCTCCCCCCTACACACACACACATATACATATATAAGTCAGGATCATTTTACACTAGTGTAAAAATAATAAATCTTACACTCAATCTTATCTGTTGATTTTCATCAATCAAACGATTGTAATTGATTGAATTATTCTCATTAATTATTTATTAATTCCCAATAAATTACAATCGTCAAATTTACGAAAATCAACAGTTAAGATTGGGTGTAAGATTTATTATTTTTTCATCGGCGTAAGAAGACCATGCCCCTAATATACATACATATATATATATATATATATATATATATATATATATATATATATGGGCAAGATATTTTTACACCGATGTAAGAGTTAGAAGTCTTACACTTAATGTTGAGCATTAATCTACTTGTATCCAATATCTCACATTACTAAAAAATTAGAGCCCTTAGATATAAGTGAGATCAATGATCAAGATTGAGAGTGTAACTTACACTGGTGTAAAATTATTCTAACATATATATATATATATATATATGGGAGGGGTTATATTGATAAACTTTTTTCTTACAAACAATACTAAGTCTGACTGGTCAGACTTCAATCAACAGACTTAGTGTAGTTTGTAAGAAAAAAAAGTTGGTCCTATATATATATATATATATATGGCTTATCGTTTCTCAAGTTGCTTGAGATAATCTTATCTCCGGCTACTAAATCATAACCGTACAAAGATGGATCAATGGTGATAGAGGAAGAGAGAAAAAGAGAATCATAACCATTCAAAGGTGAATCAATTAATATAAGGAAATAAATAAATAAAACGACGTAGTTTTGGGGTAGCCGGAGATAAACTTATCTCAAGCTGCTTGAGAAATATTTTTCCCATATATATATCGAAAATATTTTTCTTATGTTGTTGGAGATGAGTTATCTTATGTTAGTGAAATAAAATTATAAGAAGGACCCACAAATGATTTGAGAGAAAAAAAATAGAGGTGAGACCCATCTTTGTTATGTGTGTGTAGGAAGATGTGTTATCTTATGTTGAATGAGATAAATATAACCTTATATATATATATATATAGGAAAAAAATGAAAATTCAGTCACTGGACCGTCTAGTGCACTAAGTTCTCCTGGGAGAACACCTGGAGAACATAGTTATAATATTTATTATAACTATATTCTCGCAGGAGAACTTAGTGCACTGGACCGAATTTTGTATCCAGTCACTGTACACTCACTAAACCCATATATATATATATATATGTGAAAAATATTTTCTCATGTTGCATGAGAATTCAATTCTCATGTTGTGACCATTCGATTTGCGTTCAAACTTTTTCTTTACTTTATCTTTTTTTAATAAATATGGGATCTACCACTAACTGAGTCACAACATGAGAATTCAATTCTCATGCAACATAAGAAAATCAAATCACACACACACATACATATATATATATATATTTAAGGGAAGGATCCGTTTACAAACTTTTTTGAATTTTTTTTACAAATTACACTATGTTCTCCCGAGAGAACATAGTGGAACTAGTGTTCTCCCGGGAGAACATAGTGTAGTTTGTAAGAGTTTGTAAACAAAAATGTTTGTAAATATAACTTGCCCTATATATATATATATATATATATATATATAGGGGTAAACATTTCTACAGCAACTTTAGATAAGCTTATCTACAGCTGTCATTTTTAACTATATTCTCTCGGGAGAATATAGTTATAACGTTAAAGTTGCTCTTTTCTCTCTCTCCACGTCAGAACAAAAGTATTTCTACAGCAACTTTAGATAAGCTTATCTACAGCTGCCATTTTTAACTATATTCTCCCGGGAGAATATAGTTATAACGTTAAAGTTGCTCTTTTTTCTCTCTCCTCATTTACTTTTCAGAACTTTTTTGCTGACGTGGAGAGAGAGAAAAGAGTAACTTTAACGTTATAACTATATTCTCTCGGAAGAATATAGTTAAAAATGGCAGCTGTAGATAAGCTTGTCTAAAGTTGCTGTAGAAATGTTTACCCTATATATATATATATATATATATATATATATATATATATATATATATGGCAAAAGTATTTCTACAGCCACTTTAGATAAGCTTATCTACCGCTACCGTTTATAACTATGTTCTCCCGGGAGAACATAGTTATAACATTAAAAGTTACTTTTTTCTCTCTCCTCAATTACTTTTCAGAACCTGTCTGCTGACGTGGAGAGAGAGAAAAAAGCAACTTTTGCGTTATAACTATGTTCTCTCGGGAGAACATAGTTATAAACGGTAGCTGTAGATAAGCTTATTTAAAGTGGCTGCAAAAATGTTTACCCATATATATATATATATATATATATATATATATATATATATATATATATATATAGATTGAAATGAGGACTAGGTATACGTAGCGATGGGTGCAAGGCTTCCATATTACTGTATGAAATCTACTCTTACCGAGGCAGAGGGAACAGGGGTGGTCAAACTGGTGCAATGTACCTTTGCTGATTGATAAGAAATCTTTTTATTTCGGTTAATAAACATTCTTATTGCAGTATTGACTAATTTTGGTAGTGCTAAGACCATGGGTTTGGTGAAATAGTCTATAAAAAGACACTTAAACGAATGTCATCAATTTTAAGTATGAGTAATTATAATCACGTTATAAGAACGAAAAAGCAGGATAATAATAAACTAGTTCCATGTGTAGTTGTCTTGGCAGCTAATTAGGTGTTTGATGTTGCCAACCAATTTCTTCAAATGGAGATGAAATTCATTAGTGTTAAACACAATGATTAAATTAGAATAAAGATAAGAGTCTTTACCTACTTATGGATATTAAATTAACTAAGTCATGCATTTTTAAGAAAAATATAATTAGGGAGGGAATGCATACCCTGATCATGCATAACAATTCAAGATCAGGGTCCCCAAGTCCTATAGGGCACGATCTAAAAGTAATCACCAAAAGTCTACTTTGTTTATGAAATTATTTTTCTATATTTGAAAAAAAGGAAGATTGTATTGATTATTTTTTTTTATAGACTTAAAAATTATATTATATCTTATCGGTAAGAGTTTATTCAAGAGCATTTTACCGATAAGATATAATATAGTTTGTAAATAAAAATTTATAAATATAACTATTTTTTTTTTAAATTAGTAATAATTAGGTTTTCCTATTTGAGATGGGACAGGGACATGTGGTCACCTTTACTCCAAATCCAATAAACAATTGTTTTCGTTAACCTAATCTCTGTAACTAGCAACAACTCTTACTATAACGACAATTTTTGTTTTTGTTTTTTTAATAAATGCTACTAATAACAAAACTCGATTTAATCATGCTCCAATTACTGGAAAGTTTGATAATTCAAGAGGTGAATGTCAAAAATTCATTTTTTTTTTCTCTCTCTCTCTATGGAAATAGGGAGAGTGCATAGGGAGAGAATTACATATTAGGCACCTTAAGTGTTAAATCATTATTTGTTGGGGTGAATAATTCCGAAAATTTTTAATTGTCATTTGCACTATATATATATATATATTTGTTAGATATCAATCAGTAGTGTCCTAAATCCTAATTAATTCGATTAATCTGATTTCAACTTTGTATCTTTTCACCCTCTTTGTAAATTATGACTCTCAAAAATCTAATCGACTACCCTTTGATAAGATCTTAAAAGCCTAAAGGCCATGCATACTTTGCTAACTATTAACTTCCACATTCATTAAGAGTTCATAAATGATTCATATTATATACTTAAATCAAATTGAAGTGCTACCACGTACGCAAGGCATGTCTTCTAGTAGCTTGTAAACTAAGACTTAATTGTTGATATTACATCAGCAGGAGTCTAAAGTGAAATGGATTTTACTCCGACAATGAAAATGAAAAGAAGAAGAAGAAGAAGAAATTAGGAATAATAAAATAAAAGAAATAGAGAGATGAGGTGGAGTTGGTGACTACCAAAAAAAACTAGAATGAAACTGAAAGAACAAGGAAAAATTCTGAAGGACGTTACTGAATCACTCTGTCTATATTGACTCAAACGCCTCAACTATGCCATCAGTGTCTCTTCGATCTCTTTCTTTCTATTCTTCACAAACCTCTAAAAGGTGTTTTCTTCTCCTCTCTCTCTCTCTCTCTCTGCTAAATCACAACAAGAACATTGTTTCTCTTCTTGGTTTCTGTTTTTCTTCTATACAAGTACAACCAGGTTTTGGCCTCCAGGGGATTTTGTTTAAACCATGTTCTATCTAGTCATTGCCTTTTCCAATTTCTTACACTTCTATGATTCTATCAATTTTTTTTACTTCTTTTATATATACATTAAAAACCAATTCACATAAATATATATTTCACCAGATATTTTCAACTTTAAGATAACAAACACCTTATATCTATCCGTTTTGTTATCCATATGTTGTTATGATGCTGTTTTTGAATATACTTAAAGATGGTTTTCTAGGAGTTCAAGTTTAGTTTTTTGCAGTAGTTGATTGAAACATTTCTTTGTGTTAATCAGTTTCTTTATTGGGGCCTCGATAAATTCATTGAAGTTGGTTCTTCGTTTGTGCAGATCAGATGTTATTGCATGCCCCTGTAGTTGAATAGTTAATATGAGAGGAAAAATGGGTACTTCTCCTCATGCTGTTGAAGCTCGACACCGTTTGCCTGCATCCTTGTGAGTTTCTTCTTCCCTCCCCGCACATTCTGCTTCACCCTTTCTCGTTTATCATGTGCTCATTACAAAAAGTTCCCACATTAGCTTCAATAGTTCCTCCGAAATTCCGAATAATCATTTTTTACTGTTTAGGACCATGAGGTTCACTATTTATTAGTTCTTCAGACATGGATTATGGAATATTGGAATGCAGAGAGCGTCGTTAAGAGGGTACAAGGAAAATTTTTGGTAAATTGAAATTGACAATTCTATTTATTCACGTTTGATATAAGAATTGTTAAAAAATTTTTTTTTGGGAAAATCAAATTTCCAGTGAAATTTTTTGAACCAAAATTTCCAGTAGGATGATATTTTTAGATTTTTATGACATAGGAAGATTTCACACAATTTTTTTTTCTAATATTTCACTGCGACTGCAATATTTTATATTACATGAATATTCTAAAGAGAGCTATTTCTCTTCATTGGGATGGACAATTTCTTGCGAGATTTTTTATGTTAACAAGATATTCTAAAGAGAGCTATTTATGTTAATTTTAAATGTTATACTTATACCATAACCGTGTCATATCTTATAATTTTAAAAAATGTATCATATTCCAATATTTATGTCGTATTGTTTTTATGTGTCTCAAGTCATATTCAAACTTCTGATTACCAGATCTGGGTGCAGTGGCTGATGACCAGTTTTGAAAAATGGTACATGTTTTCTTTTAAAGTTATGTTATAATTGATACTGATTGAGTTTTCAAAATGAATATAACTTTTGGGATTGGCTGGATTTATTTCCGGGCTCAGCCACTGTCTAGGTGTTAACTTAGTTCTAAGCATGCACCTAGCAGGATTTGAAGTATTCTATAATGTTGTCAAATCCTTTTCAAACAACAAGAAGGTCCTGCATACAGTTGATATGTTGTGTGATCCGTATCACCTTTCGTATCTTCTAAATATGACAGTGACATTTTATCTCAATATATTTCTTATTTATAGTCTAAGGAAGCTAACCAGGCAACCACTTTTATATCACTCTATACTCTCAATTATTGCAAAAATGTATAGGTACGATGTATTTGTACGGGCCGACTATACGTATAAAACAGTATAGACAATAGGCCCAACACCGTTCTATGGTAGTTACAACTTACAAAATATTTTAAGTTTATTATTGTTATATAATATACGAGAGAATATTATCTAGGTAAAAAAATCCTTGATTGACTCTACAATTTTTTTTCCGAGTTAAACTTCCTTTTATAAAATCATGTGGACAATATGATATGATAATAGAATAGGTTGAGAGATAGAATTGGTTTAGTTAAATAATCTGTGAATCGATTGAAAAATTCAAATAAAGTGTTTGACTATGATCTATTAAACCAATGAAATTCAGATGCAAGTGTTTCTTATGTAACTTATTTTCTTATATATAGTAATTTGTTGTTGAATCATCACGTGGTACAGTGAAGATTTATACAAACGAAGATTGCCAAGAAGCAAAGTGAAAGATGTAGAGAAGCCTTTCCATTTATCTATCCAAGATAGGAACTCAAGATGCAAGTTTTCTTTCTTAAAACTTATCCTATTGATAACCATTTGCGGCACTTTTGTAACGCTCCTATACTCTCCGGAGGTTTACAATACCAACCATTTATCAAGCTCTAGCTCTCGGTAAGTACTATTTTACACTTGCAAATGCAACATTTAAGCATCTTTGCTCCATAGATTTTTCTTCTTCTTTTCACCCTAAGTTAATCCAAATGTGATACAAACAATATCTTTGTACGAAGTCAGGAAAAAACCAAATCACAATGCCAAATTTATGTAGTACAGACCTGATTACTTACAAAGCTGTTTAAATCTAATTTAATAATATTTTATTTTTAATCCATCACTATATATTTAGTTTTGTATTGTCCTTGAAAATGAAGAAAATATGAGAAAGACAATTACACATTAAAAAAAGGGAAAAACTATTCTCACGCTACATGAGATAACTTTTCCTTCCTACACAATCTTCGATAACTGTGCCACCTTTTTCTTTTCTTTTCTTTTTATTTTTTCAGGTGGTGGAGCCCACAAATTTGTCTCTATGACATAAGATAATTTATCTCATTTAACACGAGATTAATAAAACCCTTAAAAAAAATGGGGAATCCATCGCTACTGTTACAGGAAAAAGAAAAAATTTCCTGCAGCGACAATTTTTTGTGGGGCCCATATATTGTTTTTTCTCTCTCCTTGTATCTTTTCTCTCTCCCAAAATGTTGTGTCTACATGATAATATTTTTTTTCCAAAAATTAATAAGAGGATTAAGGGAGAGATCTTTTGACCCTAAGAATAAAAAATCTTATTCTCATCTCAGTTGTTGATTTCCGTGCATATGACGATTATAATATATTAAAAATTAATAACTAATCAATAAGTATAATTCAATAAATTATAATAATTAGATGTACGAAAATTAACTGTCAAAAGATCATTCCCCTTAATAAAGGTCAATTCAACCCAAAACCTTAAAGCATTGGGTGAGGCTAAATTAATTATTTTATATCTCTCTAAGACACCCCTTCACGTAAGAGCCTTTTAAGCTTGAAGTGTGGATATGACACAAGTCCATTATTAGTCTGTCTTGTACTGCACAAACTCATTTTTTTGGTCTGTCTTGTGTTTTTCTTAATTCCACCTGAGAGTGGGGGCGGTGACTGTGAGGATTGAACTCATGACCTCGTGGTCACTTAAACTCTAATACCATATAAACATCACTTCAACCTAAAATCTTAAAGTATTTGGTGAGGCTAAATTAATTATTTTATATCTCTCTAACTCTAAGTAGTAATTGGTTACTCCCTTAAAAAAAATCATCATTAGTCGTATGTCTTCTATATGGAATGGTGTAATATATTAGCAACTATCTCTCATAATTTTGTGAACAGGTGGATATGGGGTGGTTCAGATCCTCGGTATATGTCGAATATAGATACTGACTGGAATGATATATTGAAAATTACCGAAAAGCTGAAAGGTAAAAATGAATTTCAAGGGATTGGACTTGTAAATTTCAATAAGACTGAAACAAACCACTGGGAGCATCTTATTCCTGATGCTACACATGTTGTTCTGCCCTTGGACTATGCTGCAAAAAACATGACATGGGAGTCACTATACCTTGAATGGATTGATGAGGAAGAAGAAACTGAAGTTCCTGTTTGCCCTTCTTTACCAAGTCTTAGATCTCCTGGAATAAGACTTAATCTCATTGCTGTGAAGCTTCCTTGTCGTAATGGGGGGAATTGGTCTAGAGATGTTGCTCGTTTGCACCTTCAGCTTGCAGCTGCTGCTCTTGCAGCCTCTTTCAAAGGCAATTACTCCGTTTATGTTCTCTTTATTACCAATTGTTTTCCAATACCAAATCTGTTTACATGCAAAGAACTAGTTGGACGTGAAGGGAATGCATGGTTATACAGACCAAATTTGAGTGTTCTGAGAGAAAAAGTCCAGCTTCCTGTAGGATCTTGTGAACTTGCACTTCCTATGAGAGGCAAAGGTTAGTTTTACTCTCTTTTCGTCTCTCACATTGTTGAGACATAACATCATAATTATATGTCTTCAAAAGCATAGTCATTGTTAGAAGTTCAGGTGTGAATTGGTCAGAGATATACTAAGTAAGAACTATAAAAGTGAAAGGACCATAACTAAAATTTGGTGTTGAATCTAATTATTGTTATTTCTTACTTAGTCCATTAAGTGTGGCCTCTCCTTGTTTAAGATGTAGATCAGTTTTCCATTGCTGCACAAAATGGTGATTTTGATGATTTTTGAAGACCCTCAAAGTCAATTAACAAAAAAGTAGATTTGAAGAACCAAGAAAATGACCCTTTTCTTTTTCCTGCTTAAACATACTAGATTCTCATCCATGACCATGAGAAACAGACTTTCATCTTTGCAATTTGATTATTTTGCATGTACTATCATATTTTTGTCATTATATTTTTCTTATCATAAAGTTGACACGAATGGAATTGAATTAATTGGAAGCAGAGCTGGTATACAATGGAAATGCTCCAAGAGAAGCCTATGCAACAATTCTACATTCAGCTCATGTTTATGTTTGTGGAGCTATAGCTGCTGCACAAAGCATCCGCATGTCTGGATCAACTCGAGACCTTGTGATACTTGTTGATGAGACAATCAGTGGATACCACAGAAGTGGTTTGGAAGCAGCAGGGTGGAAGGTTAGAACAATACAGAGAATCAGAAACCCCAAAGCTGAAAAAGATGCTTACAATGAATGGAACTACAGCAAATTCCGGTTATGGCAGCTTACAGATTATGACAAGATAATATTTATTGATGCAGATTTACTCATACTAAGAAACATTGATTTCCTATTTGGAATGCCAGAAATCAGTGCAACTGGAAATAATGCCACTCTTTTTAACTCGGGTGTCATGGTTGTTGAGCCATCAAATTGCACATTTCATCTCTTGATGGATTATATTAATGAGATTGAGTCTTACAATGGAGGGGACCAGGGATATTTGAATGAAATATTTACATGGTGGCATAGGATACCAAGACACATGAACTTCTTGAAGCATTTTTGGATTGGTGATGAGGAGGAGAAGAAACAGATGAAAACTATGCTGTTTGGTGCTGAGCCTCCAATTCTGTATGTTCTTCACTATCTAGGTTTGAAGCCTTGGTTATGCTACAGGGACTATGATTGTAACTGGAATGCTGATATATTTCATGAGTTTGCAAGTGATGTTGCACATGAAAAGTGGTGGAAGGTGCATGATGCAATGCCTGAGCTTTTGCAGCAGTTTTGCATGTTGAAGTCAAAGCAGAAGGCACAGTTAGAGTGGGATCGTAGACAGGCTAAGATAGCAAACTATACAGATGGGCATTGGAGAATTGAAGTTAAAGATAGGCGCTTGAAGAAATGTATAGATAATTTGTGCAATTGGAAAAGCATGTTGAGGCATTGGGGAGAGACAAATTGGACAGATGATGAGTCTTACACTCCAACACCACCTGCTATTACCACCACATCATCTCTTCCTGCTTTATGAGTTTATCAGTTTCACTTTCAAATTTCCTTGCATTTGTTAAGTTTCTTAGTGTTAGGAAAAAGGGATAAAGGAAATCATTTTTCCTTATTTTTTTTATGTATAACAAATGGGATATTCTACAGTGTCGTCACATAAAAGTACATTTCATCACAATTAATTTTTAGAGGATTTTACCTGAGTGAATCAACAATGGAGAGGACTAACACACATAAAACGAAATTGCAGAACCGTTCTTTGACAAAATCCACTATAATAAGAAAACTACCACCCAACGAATGATTGTTAGTCACAATCTTACTAGCACATGTGGAACAAACGTAGTCCTTATAAATTAACTAGAGGTTCCGGGATTGAGAGTATTTGTTTTGGAAGAATAACATCCACACAATTTACACAGAGTCTCATTATACTTGCATAATTTATAGTATGAATAGTCTAACTAAAATTTCTGCACAAATGCACTCCAATGCAGCCAACTCTGATGTAAATAAATGTGAGTCTTCCAAACGGGTAACAAGCATTATTCTTTATTTTGAAAGTAGATACCCAATCGATTCCTAATACTGAATCAGACAGTGGAGCCATCACTGATTCACAGTAGATGGATTCATTTCGATCCTACGGCTGATAGAGCTATTTTCGAGACAAACATGCGGTTAATGAATTATCATAATACTAACCCAAGTACTTTTGCTATGAAATCGAATCTAATACTAATAGGGTTTTGTAACAAAGCCCATACTAATATTTCACTCCTATATGCACAAAGATTCTTTGTTTTTTTTTTTGGAATAGAACTTAAAGGCCCCATGGGATGGGATCTTCTATGATCTTTTTTTTTTTGTATAGAGAGGAAAAGCAAGAAAAACTACAATGACAACTTCCTGGGCAACATATTGCCCCTCCTATCATCAAAAACTAGACTTGCACATCCAGAAGGATAGCCACTGTACCACTGGGTATCCCAAGTCGACTTGATGCACCTTGTAGCCAGCCAATCTGCCACAAGGTTCCCTTCTCTATAGACATGACACACTTCAACTCTCCAATCTTCCTCCAGCAAAGATCTGATTTTGGAAATGACTGCATAACAAGGATGGGAGCTAACACATCCCTTTTTGGCAAGTTGGACTGCCACTAGGGAATCACATTCCAGGACCACCTTTTTAAAATTCTTCACCCAAACCCATTCAAGCCCAATTAGTAGGCCCCAGCATTCTGCCATTAATGAAGATTCTGGATAGATATTCTTTGAGAAACCCATGATCCACTCCCCTGCCTCATCTCTAACAACTCCCCCACACGAAGCCCGAGCCAAGTTCTCAGAGTAAGATCCATCAGTGTTAACCTTTATCCAACCAGCCCAAGGGGGAACCCAGCTGACTTGAATCTCAGACTGCAAAGGGACAGCAAGACCCGCAGCAGAGAGCATATTATTAGCCTCTCTGATATTGTTTGAAAAAATGGAAGCTTGGGAGAAGATCCCCTGAGGAGAAAGGGACTTACCATTAAAAACCAAATTGTTTCTATCTTTCCAAACCAGCCAGCAAATCACACCAAACTTCATCCTCCAACCCCTGTTCTTATTCATCCTGCCCAAATTCTTAGCCAACCAGGTCTCCATATCATTTCCCAAGAAGCTCAACATCTCATTGTTATCAATCCAACACCTCCAGACCTCCTGAACCCAAAAGCATTTTCTAAATATATGATCAGTATCCTCCACTGAGTTCTGGCATCTAGGACACAAGTCAATCATTGTCATATGCCTGTGAGTTCTTTCTTCATTAGTAAGTAGTTTGTTACCTGCTAATAACCATAGAAAAGACTGGATCCTAGGAGGACCTTCCCACTTCCAAATAAGATCCCAATTCCAAAGACTAGTACTCATGCCAGGACTAGAAATAAATCTGTATGCTGAATTCACAGTGAACTTCCCAGAGCTGGAGAGGGACTAGATTGCCCTATCAACTCCAGCAAGCCCAGTTGTGGGGTTTATCTTTCTTATGGCATCCAGAATGTCATTATTTAGAAACATGTTGAACCTGTTCCAATTCCAGCAGTCCCCTAAGATACAGCCAGACACCTTCCAATTCCTGCAAGCATCAGGAACACTAGAAGAGGTCCAGTCAATCAGCCTGCCAATATTAGGCACCCAGTTGTCGAGCCAGAATAAGGTATTAGACCCATCTCCAATGATAACTCTGGATCCTTCCAACACCTTATCCCAAACTTTCTGGATACCTCTCCAAGTATTTGACCCACCCCTGCTTCTTCTAAGATCAGGCTTGAAGGAATCATTAATTTTATACTTGCTTTTCAATACTTTCACCCAAAGATTCTCCTTGTTGGACAAGATGTCAAAGCCAAGTTTCATAGAGAAGGCTTTGTTGACTACCCTCTGGTCCCTGAAACCTAACCCTCCCTCCTTCTTAGATCTGCACACCTTTTTCCAGCTCACTAGGTGGACTTTCCTTTGGCTTTGAGAAGAACCCCATATGAAATCCCTTGTCATCTTCTCCATTTCATTACAAACACTCACAGGCAACACTGCTGACTGCATGGAGTAAGCAGGAAGAGCTTCTAACACAGATTTAGCAAGGTCAGATCTTCCAGCCAGAGATAAAGAGTTCTGGTTCCATTTAGAAAGCCTTTCTTGCATTCTGTCCAGAACATTTCTAAATGTGCATTTGGAGACTCTTTTATGCTGAATAGGGACTCCAAGGTACTTGCCCAGATCTGTTGTTATCTTCATCCCCAAAGATTCACTAATTTATTTGGTCTTATGATAGCAAACATTTTTCGAGAAGAAGACCCTAGTTTTATCCTTGCTCACCTTCTGGCCTGAAGCATCAGCAAATATCCTCAGAACTTGATTAATAGTATGAGCCTGCTCCAAGCTGGCCTCAGCACATAAAATAATATCATCTGCAAAATGAAGGTTAGAAATAGAAGGGGCCTTTTTCCTTAAGAAAATAGGTTTCCAGGCTTTTGAATCTATTGCCATCTGGATTAGTTGAGAAAACTTTTCCATGCAAAGTACAAAAAGAAGAGGGGATATAGGATCCCCTTGCCTAATACCTCTTTGAGGACATATTCCCTTAGTGACCACCCCATTCCATAGAAGGCTCATGGATACAGAAGAAACACAATGATGAATTAATTGACAAAGAGAGTCAGGAATTCCAATATCAATTAGAGTTTCAAGGATAAAACTCCAATCCAGCCTATTATAGGCCTTTTCTAAGTCAACCTTTATCAACATCCACCCTTTACCCCCCTTCTTGGACCTCATAGAATGGATTATTTCCTGAACAATGATGATATTATCATTGCCTTTCCTACCTCTAATGAAACTACATTGATTTGGGGAGACAATCTTAGGCAGCAGGTACTTCAGTTTACCAGTAATGATTTTAGAAATGATCTTATACACCACATTGCATAAGCTAATGGGCCTAAACTCCTTCATGTTTTCAGGACTTTCTTTTTTAGGAATTAAGCAGATTAGGGTACCATTGACACTCCTCACCTCCTCAGGATTAGCAAAAATGTTCTCAACTAGTTTGCAAACAGCATTCCCAACAGTCTCCCATTGACTTTGGAAGAAAATGGCACTCAGTCCATCTGGACCAGGTGCTTTAAACTTCCCCATCATAAACACTGTCCTCCTTATCTCTTCCTTAGAGGGTAATCTGGCCAGGTCCCTCAACTCAGCACCTGTTAAAACAGGGAATTTATTCTGGATAGGAAAATTACCCTCCCTCACCCCATCAGCTTTGAAAAGCTTTTGATAAAATTCAGTGGCCATATTAACCAGCAATTCAGTGTCAGATACCCAGTTTCCCTGATCATCTTTAAGAGCCACGATCCTGTTTTGCCTTCTCCTAGCAACAGTTGAGGCATGGAAGAACTTGGAGTTTTTATCTCCATACTTTAGCCATTGTATCCTAGATCTTTGAAACCACATCAGCTATTCTTGAACCAGAATAGCCTGCAACTTCCTCCACAATTCCTTCTGAAGTAATTCTGTATTGTGATCATATTTACCAAATCTATAGGAGTCCAGACCATTCAACCGAGAGTATAATCTATTTTTCTTTTTAATTTCCTCCTTGAATACATCCTGGTGCCAAACTTTAGCTTCAGACTCAAACTGATTCCTAGCATCCAACCAGTTTACATCCCCTTCAAAGCTATTCCTGACTAGATCATTGAACCTACTATCTGTTAGCCAAGCTGCCATGAACTTGAAGCTCCTAGTGTGTTCAACGGGAGCAGAGTGACCCCCATCACAAAGCAGAACAGGCCTGTGATCAGAATTATAATAAGGAAGGTGGGACACATATCTGTAATCCCAAGCTAAACTCCAAGCTTCATTGGCACACACTCTGTCAAGCCTCTCATGGAGTCTGCCCCTCTTCCATGTAAAGTCAGGGCCTTTGTACCCAAGATCGCTAATTTCACAATCAATTAGACATTGATTAAATTCCTCCATACTTTTATAGCAAAGATCCTTCCCCCCTATCTTCTCAGAAGCCTTGAGAATAGCATTAAAGTCCCCCAGAACCATCCAAGGACCAGCAACCCCAGAACTGATAGCCTCCAAATCAGCCCATAAAGATCTCCTCTCCAATCTCCTAGGACTACCATAAACAAAGGTGACAAACTCAGAAGCCAAGGACTCCAGATAGGACACCCTGGTGTGAATAAACTGATGATGATTATCTAACACTTGAACATCCACCATGCTACCTTCCCAAAGCAACCAAATCCCACCCGAAAACCCAACAGGATCCTGTCTATAATAATTAGGAAAACCCAGCTTCCTAATAATTTCCTCTCCCCTAGCACCACCAATTTTAACTTCAAACAAAGCCAAAATGCTAACTTTATATCTAAATTTTAGATCTTTAATGAGAATTGGGAAGCTACTCTTACCCACTCCCCTACAATTCCAAGCTAAAACAGACATGAATGGTAAATTTAATAAAAGAACCAAACTGTACAGAAAAAAAAACCCCAAGGTCACCTACTAACCTGGTGGGCTGACAACCCATCCACCAACTTGGAAGAACTGACTCCATCCTTTAGGCTAACAGGACTGGCATTATTAGCCAGAACAAAATAGAGCACTCCACTGGCTTCTTTTCTAGAACTGGTATTCACCATGCCCCCACCAGAAGGATTAGTGTCAGAATATCTGGACTTATTCCTGACTAGCCCTTTGATTGAACCATCTATAGCAGCATAAGGAGGTACATTCTCCACTCCGTACTTCTTCTGAGACTTAATACCAGTCTTGGATCTGTCCTTCCCCTCCTTCAACAAGGATTTCTTCACTCCAACTTCAGTAGCTCTGCCACTTTTCTGAGGGCTTTGAGAAGCCACTACAATATTGGTATCAGCCACCAGAGAGACCCCACCAACCACAGAACTGGTCACACAGCCCACCTCTACAAGGTCTTTCCTATTGTCATTGCTGGTATCCATGCCACTCATCTCTGCATCCAGATTAATCTTGGTAACCATCCCACTAGAACTATTACCCCCTAGATCAGAGTTAAGCTTTGGCTCTACCTTGGCCCCTTTAACAGGGCTGAGGGGTTTAGCCTTTAGTTTCCTGCTCTTGGGTTGCCTTTGGATCACCATCCAATTTCCAAAAGCTTCATCCTCTTTGACTATCTTTGGATCTGAAATAACATCCTCAGTTACCTTCTTACCCTGAACTACAGTTTCCATTTCCTGCTGGGTACAATGGACTTGGTCAATAGGACATTGGTCCTTTCTGTGGCCGTATACCCCACATTTGAAACAAATTAGGTGAAGCCCTTCGTATCCCACCTGATACACCTTGTTCCCTATCCAGAATTTAGGCAAGAAGGTCTTCCTCAAGTCTACCTCAACACAGATTCTGGCGAATCTAGCACGTTCAGTAATGACATCCTCACCAAACTCACTCTTCCTCAGGGAATTCCTGTCCACTTTCAAAGTGCGACCAAAGATGTTACCAATTCGCCATAAGTGACGAATGGTATACAGTTCAATGGGTAGACCAAGGATTCTCACCCAAACTGCCAGTTTTTTGACACTGTCGTCATAAGGATCGAACAAGGGCCTCCATCTTTGGATTACCACATAGTGGTCATTTACAATCCAAGGCCCTTCTTCGAGTACATGACGGTAATCACCATCCTCCTGGAATCTTAGTAACAGAAATCCATTATCCAAATCTATAGCTTCATAGGAACTCACCAGATTCCAGATCCTCTGAAGTCTGGACAACAGGAACTTGAATTCGATTCGCTTGCCCAGCATCTTGATGATCAGAGCCTTTCTCCACTTCTCGCAATCTTGCTTGTGTTCCTCTGCAGAGAACGTGTACCTTGGGCAAAGAGGATCCTCCTCCTCAATCTGACCCAAGCCTTCTAAACGATCCGCTTCCTCATCCTCGTGTTTCTGTTGCAAGATCCAGTTATCGTCTTCAGTATCCGACTGACCACCATTACCATTTAGCTTCAAAAGCTTGTCCTTATAGGACACCACTCTTGCCCGATTTCCACCGCTTCCCTCCGTCATCTTCACATCTTGTATCAGATGAACAAGATTACGACCTCCTGAATCAGCCGCATCATCCTCATTCATCTCCTCGTCCATCGTCAGATCCTCTGTAGCATCCCCTTTCGGTTTCTTCCCAGTCGGAGAGGGGTTCTCCTCCTCCGTCAAAACCCCACCTCTACCATTCCTAGATCCATCACCTTCTACTCGCAATTGTTGGTTAGCACCTTCAGTATCCATGATTCGAAATAGAAAGCTTAGAGAAAACCCTAGCAGACAGAAAATAAATCGCGCGCGTGAGGCTACGCGTTCACATCTCTATTTTATTTCCTTTTTTTGATTTATATCTTCTATGATCTTTAAAAGGGATAAAGACCAAATTGACACATTTTTAAAAATAAATTATTCAAATGTTATGTTTTAGAAAAATTTGTCAAAATGTTTTAGGACCCATTGTCAATCCTAGCAACTTGTCACATATAGTTTGAACAAGGATCCATTGTCAGAAATAAGAAAGGAAAAATGTTTCTGCAGTTAATGCAGATAAGTTATCTGCATTTATTCTCAAAACGACGTCGTTTTGATATTAAAATATTAAAAATTATAAATATAAAGACTATTATAACCCTGAAATAAATTAAAAATACAAAAACATTATGATTTCCGCCTCAAAACGACGTCGTATTAGACTTACTGTAGATAACTTATCTACATTAACAACAGAAAAAGGGAACCTAATAACAAATCTAAGACGTTGTTTTTGACAGTAAATATTGTTTGCGCAACATATGGCAAACAAACAATGTCTTTTATATTCTTGTTTGTGCAACATGTGGCAAACAAACAATATCTTTTATATAAGGAAAATATTTTTCTCATATTGCATGAAACAAATTATCTTATACAACACAAAAAAAAAATAAGTGAAACCCACTAAAAAGAAGAGAGAAAAAGAAAAAAGTGAATCCTACTCATTTTTATGTGTTGCATGAGATAATTTGTCTCATACAGTATGAGAAAAACATATCTCAATAATAAATCCCTTTAAACTAACAACCGATCTTAAAGTGTGACATTTTATCAAAAAATAATAAAATTATATCCTGACATTTGGATAATATATTTCGAAAAATATGTCAATTTGATTGTTTCCCATCATTCTTTCTTTTCTGTTTTTTTTGAATACATTGTTTCCCATCTTTGAAATACAACATAATCACCCTTGCAAGTCATGCAAAGGAAGCAGGTGAACCAATTAATTTCTTTCAAAGCGTTTAAAGACCTTTCGGCATCATGTGACTACCTGCTATATTTGGTCAAACCTCCGCCATTATAAATACATAATGTCGGCAAGTAGATCATCAGTCATCACTGTGAAATACATACAAGAAATGAGGTGGCGTTTATGATTAAAGCTGCACCGGTGCAAATCTAAAATAACATAATATAATAATTTTTAGTATTCATAGGAGTTGATTGTCCTATTTATGTTTTAGTTCAACACAATTGGAAATTGCATCTTAGTCCATCATCTGCCACTTCCTCTTTCCTCTTTATGCCTAATTCCAAAACTTGAATCACCTTCGGTGCTATTCAACTCACCACCTATTTGGTGACCTTATCGACGGCACTGGCGGCAGGAGCAACTGTGACTTTTGCCTTTTTTGTCACTTTCTTAAACACCCAAATGAAATCCACCGGAAGCAAACCTGTTTCAACAGAGGGTATTACAACAAAAGATCACAAATTTGGAATTTCTCCAAATGGCTTTTGAAATCTTCATTGTATTGGCAGTAGTTACAAAGTGGGTGTTAAAAAAATTCCCCATTTACTGATGCCTCCTATTCATCGCTCTATGATCCCTCCTGCTCCCTCCTAGGAAAAGCTAATAACTGAGATGATTAATCCAATCATCTCCTTGAATGAAACTGTGCACTGAATACGTGAACACATGCTCAGCCGGGACCTGGCTACTCCATGGTACCCTATGAGTCAAATTAGAACCAGGTCCCGAGTTCTCAAATTCCCCATAGTAAAGTGTATTCAACCCAAAATCCCCACTCCATGGCATCCAACCCTGTGGTGTGATAAGGGCTTCCAAGAATGAATGAATGAAAACTGTTCTAGAATACTCCTTCCAAGGCCTACCCAGGTAGTTCTTGTGCACTTCAGGCTTGCTGTAGTACAATTCCATATATTGCTCAGTACCATTAACCAAGCAGTTCTGGAAAACAAAGCCTGTTGACTGAGCAGGGTCTGTCCTGCCATGCGCAGTAATGGCGTTGCTCTCGCCCTTCCTCGGCCTGGTTTGCCTCGGCCGGACAAGGATTTGGCAGTCTTGGAAGATTGAAGCTGAGTTTCCAAAGATGAAGTCCACATTGCCAATGATACGGCAAGATTTATAAAATTGGCGCAGGGAATGAGCATAAAGGGTATCTTGATTGCCTATGAATTCACAATTCTCAATGACAGAAAGATCACTGTCTGATCTGAATGCTACTGCTTGGTGAGCATTAGCACCTGCCGTGTTTTGGATTGTGAGATCCTTTGCCATGAATCCATCACCAACAACCCCTGCCAAGTTAATTAATTAAACTCATTAAGAACACATCAACACTATGCTCTATGCCTCTCATCCTACTAAAACAACTCTACACATGCCATACTTCTTCAAACCTGTGAAAGTTAAAAGTTTAAATTTCACCAACCATTTTCAAAATGAGTTGAAATCAAATAAATCAAAACAACTATCTCCTGGAATCTAGAACAAACTTCATTTTAAAATTCAACAGCTATTTAAACAACTAAACACATTTTCTCATTATTCTAGCAAAATGGAATTTCTTATAATGTACAAACAGGGGAATAATGAAGTAATGAATAAAAACAGCTAAACCTTAAACAAAACAAACTCACCTACGGTGGCTGAGTTGTAGGTTGTCATCCCAGGCTGAAGCCCCACGTTTGCAGACCCAGTGATGACAGTTTTACCAATGCCATCACCCAAGAACACCACATTCCTCTTCCTTAACGGAACCCTAACCCTCTCTTCATAAACCCCTTCCTTTATGTGTATCACAAACAACCGTTCACCGACGCTGACGTTATCCGGCGCCGCATTAACCGCTTCCTGAACCGTCTTATAACAACCTTCGCCACCGTCCTTACACACCTTAACGTCCGGCGTAAGTTTCGCGGGCAACCCGGGTCCGGACCCGAACTCTCCCGACCCGGAAGCCTCCCAGTAACCGTCGCGCTCCGTGAACGGCGGCCTCCACAATGCGGTGTCGTTCCCGAAGCGATCGTACGACACCATCATGTTGAGCGCGTTGCTGGAGACGCCGGTGAGGGAGTCCAGAAACGACATCGTTTCGGCGACGGATGCGGTGTCGTTCGCGTACTTCAACCCGGACCAGCAGTTGTACTGGTAGGCCAAGGCGGCGCTGAACCATGCACGGGAGTCCTTGGTGTTGCCGCGGGGGAGGGCGTCGGCGGCGAGGGAGGTCCGGTAATGGGAGTAGTGGAGGACCTGGAGGCAGCTCTTGGCGACGGTGGCGCGTGTACGGTTGTTTGCGGAGGCGTCGAGGATGGACTGAACCATGGATCGTGCGGTGCTAAGGTTTTCGTAGGAAATTGCCATGGCGGATTGGAGGATTTGGAGAGGGGTGGGGTTGTTAGGGAGGTGTTTGGATTGGGTGAGTGAGGAGTGGCATTGGAGAGGGAATCGTGTGGCCTTGCAGGCTTGTTGGATCTCCAGAGAGAGTGGTTTGAGGAGGAGGGTGTGGTTGTTGGTGGCGGAGGAAAGAGAGAGGAAGAGAAAGATGAAGAGAAGGGATGCCATGGAGAGGATGATGAGGGTGGATCTGGAGATTGGAAGGAGTGTGATGGGTTTAGTGGGTTTTCTAATGTGGGTGAACATCGTGGTGGGTTGGGATGAATTGTAGGAATTTATGGAAGTGGTGGTTTTCATTTTTTTTTTTTTATTGTTGGGTGTTTGGTTAATAATAATGGCTTCCAAATAATGGTTAATAACTGTTTTCTTTTAAACTATATATATATTTTTACTTTTTTGGGGGAGTGATACTCTGATGGTGTGTTTTTTCTGTTATGGTTACTTCATCTCGTTGAGAGGGGTTTTGCCAGTTTGGTGTTTTTTGGAGGCTGAGGAATTTGTGTGTCTCTCACTCACTCACTCAGAGTCATAAGCAGAGGTTGGAAGAGAGTTACCGTAGAGGTTGGAAGTGGTGGATTTTTGATTCAAAGCATAAAAATGATGGTCAATGTGAATTGAAGGATAGCGGGGTAAGACAAGATTGAAGAGAAGCAAAGGTGATTAATGATTAAGATGGATGGGTGTGAACCTGATGGGGATTCGTAGAAGGTAGAAGAAGGGTATGTGGAACGGAGTGACGGTGGTTCATTTTGATTGGGATGTATGCGAGTAGGGGTGATAAACAAGCCTGCGATCTTTCAGGGGTCTTTAGCTCGGCTCTGAAGACTTGAGCTTACGAATAAATCTTTGGTACTATTGTTGTACCAAAGATTCAGTACATCTCACCAATGAGAATATTACATGCTAGCTAAAATTTTATTTTTTCTGTCAGATTTTTTTTTCTCTTCTAATGTATAATGCTCTCATTGATAAGATGCACTGAATCTAGGTACAACAGTAGTACCAAAGATTTATTCCTGAGCTTACATGTCTAATATTGGTTGTTGGAACCAGGCTTGGACTTGTATAAAAGCTCGTTTAGTAAAAAGGTCTCAGGGTCCAATTCAAAAGCTCGGCATTGGAGCCTCTCAGGCTGGCCTAGTATATTATTTTATTTTTTTATTTATATTTTTTATACTATTTATAATAGCCCTCTCTCTCCTCTCAATCCATTTCACCCTTATTTTATTAGTTAAACAGACTTTTTGAATGATTTTGTTCTATATTATGCTCTTTGGATATACATTGAATTTATGAATATTTATGGAATTACTAGTGTTGTTGGTTGTATATTATGTTTGGATAAATTTTTGTTATCTTATTCTTTTCTAACAGGCTAACAGGCTAAATCAGGCTTTTATTTTTTGTAAATAAAGTAGGTCACAGGCCGATAATTATATTTGTAACAGGTAACAGGCTTGGTAAGGCCAACACATTTAAACACAGGCTTAGCCTTTTATGACCAAAGCTCGGCTCGGCACGGCCCGTTAACACCCCTATATGCGAGCGATTGGCGAATCTGGACTCTATTTTCATCCTGAGTGTGTGAAAAGTTAAAACGATAGTCAAGTGTGGCTAACAACTACACACAAGTACAACATTGTCGATTCAACCGAGGACTGGGCGATCCCTAGGGTAGTGTTTGGTTCGGGAGAATTTTTTTTTTACTAGGGAAATGTAATTGATAGAAAAATGGTTGGAAAGTGAGTTTGATAGGAAAATGTAAAAAAAATTGTTTGGTTGACCCAAATATTACCAGGAAAATTTATTTAAATATGCAAAATCTATGTTCGGGAGAAACTTTGCACCTGTTTTTTCACTTCCCCAGTCATCTCAAAATACCACATCTCAAGTGGTATTCTGTAACAGTGAATTTCATCTAAAAATCAACACAAAAGTTATTTTCCCATCTATCATATTTGCCTGTATTTCTTGAAAAAACCTGAACCAAACGTGGTATTTTTCAATATCCACCTACACTTTCCCATCAATCCTAAAATAAATCTTCAACCAAACACTACCTAGGAGAAAAGTTACTATGCACCCGGTGCAATTAACCTTTTTCTAAAAATAGAAAAAAAAACTAGGACATGGAAGGAAATACCTAAAATGATAGGGATAAAAGTGTCATAAAAAATTTCTTATTTTGAAAAATGAAACACTGAATTATGGTGCAGCGGGTCTATGTTAACTTTTCTCGATCCCTAGACCCTAACCAATGTTTTACATAAGTATTACGTTTTTTAAAACTTTCACTTTAAATTATCTCTCTTCCATCTTTGTTTCTCAAAATGTTTCTCTTTGTTTTTTTTAGGCGTTTATAAGGGGGAAAAGGCACTTTTTTAAGATTTTTGGACGAAAGAATTATCTAGTTAAATTTAATTGGATAAGTTTTTTTAAACTACATGTCACTGGTATTGACGGGACTAGTTCGTCAATGATACTGACGAGACTTGTGTTATGTCAGCGTCAAGTAGGCAGTTTCGTTATCGTAAAACTTCGTCAGGTCATAACTTTTAATTCGGATATCCAAATCAGATATTTTTTTTATTTCACATAACTTTTCGATATCTACGCAATGACACCTTATTTGACTTATCTCCCACAAATATAGTTCGAATTTGTAACAATTGTACCACAATCACAAGACTTTAAATCCAGAAGATGGCACGTGTGGTGGCTCATAATGTTGGTTCGGAAAGAACTCAGCATCTTATGAATTTAAATGATCTTGTAATTGTGGAACTATTGTTGCAAATTCAAACTATATTTGAGGGAGATAAAATATGTCAAATGAGGTGTCATTGTGTGGATCTCGAAAAGTTATGTCAAATAAAAAAAATCATCTGATTTGAATACCCGAGTCAAAAGTTATGTTCTTCCGAAGTTTTAAGGTAATGGACTGCCTACGTGGCGCTGACATGGCCCAAGTCCCGTCAATATCAGTGACTGAATTAGTTTGGAAAAACTTATCCAATCAATTTTAACTGGACAATTCTTTTGCCCAAAAGTCCTAAAAGGGTGCTCTAGCCGTTTATAAGGTTTTATTTTATTTTATTTAATTTTCAAATAACTGCTTTATATATTTTTTTGGGCTTTACTAATATCTCTTTGTTCAAGTCCTTTCAATTTTGGGTTGCTGATTAAAAAAAAAACTAATATCAATAAAGCATTAGTTTTAAAGTGATATCATTTTAAATTATCTATCTTCCACGTTTAAAGTGATATTAGAAATGAAAATAGTACGTTCATTTCTTTGTATTTACAAGGACTTGAACCCAAGACCTTAATTAAATGGAATAAAGCATGTACCACTTAAATCAATCATTTTGTAATTTACTCGAAAACCATACAATTTATAATGTGAAAAGTAAATTACCAATTGAAAGATAACTACCAATTAAACTTGAAAAGAAAACAGCCTATCACATTATGGACGACATATCAATAACAGACCATGATCCTAAACATGAAAATACCCAACTCCTAAAAATTAAAAATTAAAAATAAAATGTTAAATGCACTCCTAAGCATGATCTTTAACACTCCTTCTTCTTCCTTAGATCTTCAAATTTGCTTGAAGACGATGACTTTTTGAAAATAAATACCCACTAATTTTTGGACTTGAAATGGAAAAGTGTAGTTTCTTGTTCTTGTTCTTGTTCTTGTTCTTGTTCTTGTTCTTCTTTTAACTTCCCTTAAAAAAAACTTGATTTTAAAATGCTTGGTTTTCCTGTTAAAGATTGGATTGTGAGAAATAACTTGATTAACTACAGATGTAGCCCATTACAAAATTAACTATATCTCTGACATGATGTTGTGGAAGATATTACCCACGTTTTGAGGAATTGCAAACATGCCTCGTTTATTGGAGAGCTTGGTTTGTTGGAGACCCCCCTGTAGGATTACTTGATATCTGGATCAAGAAAAACTTGTGTGGGGAATAGTGTAATAGACAGGTTTTTGCTTGGTCTGATATCTTCATCACAATAATTTGGCATCTTTGGAGTTGGAGGAATAATGAGATCCACAATCTTCACTTTAGAAGACCCCTTAATCCCATCCTCTTTATCTCCAATTACATCGCTGAGGTTAAAAGGGCGCAGAGGTTGAACGTTACTCAAGACATGGGCAATCTAGATATAAGACATGTTAGTTGGACACTCGTTCCACATGGGTGATGGAAGATCAATGTGGATGGGACGGTGAACCCCAATACTAAAAGAGCATCTTATGATAGTTTAATAAGAGATGATAAAGGTTCTTGGCTGGCACGTTTCACGTATAATATAGGTATATGTTCTCCCTTGGTTGCTGAACTTTAGGCAATCTTGAAAGGTCTTCAAGTGGCGTGGGACTTGAACGTTAAGTTTTTGCTGGTTGAGAGTGATTCCTCAAATGCTGTTAAGGCGCTCTCTATTAGAAGCATTTTAGCTGCTGATAACCAGTTGGTTAATAGTATTAAGGAATGGCTTAATCGAGAGTGGCATATTCAACTTATTCATACGAGAAGAGAGGAAAATAGATGTGTTGATTGGTTGGCAAAGTTATGAGGTCATCTTGAGGAGAACACGTTTGTTCATTATGAGATACTCTTTGGTCTGGGTCCTTTGCTGGCTCATGACATTTGTAATTTAGTTGATTAGTCTTTTGTGTTTCTGAGCTTTGACCCCTTTGATGTACTATAATAAAAACTACAAAGGTAGCCGCTATAAATTTAGCTTATGCTATGAACTATTCTACAACAACATACTTCTTAGGATACCATGAGAAATTTCCTGAACCAAGATTAAAACAAAAATCAAAGGTACTTTTCATATCTTCCAGAAAACCTTCACAATCACTATAAAAAAATTCCAAATAGCTTAGAGTTTTGACCTTTCTTAAACTTCACACAAAATCAATTGTTATTTTTATGTATCATATTACTCTTTTTGTTTATCTTAAGTGCATTTTGATAGCACAATGCATAAAATGAGATAAGAGAATTACAAAAAATAAAACATATGTCTTTATGTTGTGAGGTACATTAGACAACCAATCAAACTTTGAAAGTAATATTTTTCAACTTCATGAGTCCCATTCTCTTGCTCAAGCTCTTCTTTGTAGAAAATCAATTTTCTCCTCCTTGATTGGTTCAAATAAGAAGCTTATGTGTAATACCTTAATATTATACGATATAGAATTGAGTTGTCATTAAGCTAAAAAAATTATAGTATTAAACCTTGACTGGAGTCACTGACCACCAACCCATGAAATGGGTCATTCTCATTTTACACAAGAACCCAAGAATTGTTATAATTCTTTCATTTTTAAATTATATTCAAGGTATTTAAAATATAAAAAATTTCAATTTTATTAACCGACTCAAGAAGATTGTTATTTCAATCTATGCATCTCAAAAAGTTCCATAGCCAACAACGTCAATCTAAAGCATAATATAACAACCCACACCATCAAGGAAAGTAATAACAAGTCAAGAGTACACAAATCAAATGAATATGGGAATGTGCTATAGCAGAAAATTAGCCGCTACAACAGTTCGGCAAAAACCCATACTATTAAGTGATTTAATAGGTATTGATGATAAGTAAATCATGGAATGAATACGATAATATGAACAAGGATTTATTTTGATAATAAGAATGGTGAAATTGAAATAAGAATGTAATTTAGAGAATTTTGACATTTTTTGAGAAAAAGTATGAATAGTAATTCTACCGGGTAAAAATATTACTGTGAAAATTATCGAAAAAAACTCAAAAATGGGGTAATTATGTAAATGATGTCATAATCATTAAAATATGTTTGTGGGTTTAAGTTTTAAGTGAGTAAAATTTAGTGTTTAGTATGCATTTTCCTAAGTGTAAAAGCAAAAAAATCCACCAATTCCTTTTGAAACCATTAAGTGGCAAATAAACCATTATTCACTTACCTATTCCTTCCCCCTTACTGCAGACCTGACGCCCCTCCCCCTTTGGTGTTAAAATTTTTATTTTTCTATTCTAGCAATCAAAACACCATGCACCCAACATGAAACTTGAAGCCAAGGCCATTGTCAACAAAACCCATAAGTCATTTAGCCTTGAAAAGCTTGGAATCAAGAGATTTTCTCATCTCTCCCTTCGTGGTACTATTTATGTGTGAAAATGAATAGTGATTTTTGAGTGTTTTCAAGGTTGGATGTTGGTCTTGTAGATGCTTGGAGCTTAGTGGAGGTAAGAAACTCTATGATTGTTGGTTGAATCATTGATCTCTAAGCCTAGGGTTCATGAACATATTTATGGGAAATGTGAAATTTGAAATGTATAAAGGGTGGTATGTTGAATGTTGATTTCTTTATGTTATTTGGTTTAGAATTGAAAACTAGTTTGTGGTGTCATTTAAAGTTGAAAAATCGATTGAAAAGTCAAGGCTACAATTCAACCTAGTGAGGGAAAATCATGAAACAATGCTTCATAATTTTAAATGGAACGTGAATTATTGGTCCATGAGTCACCATGTGGTAGTTTGAATCATATATTGACTTAATGAAGTTTGAAAGAAATTCATGTACATCTTTATCCTAGGTTCGGCTTGCATGGATATTTAGGTGAAGATTATGTTTGAATAACCTTAAATGCTAAGGAAGTATGCTAAGTGCCATATGACTAGTGAATTAATTGATTGATGGATGAATTGGTTGTTTAAGGAATTAAATAAGTATGGAATGCCTAGAAGGTATAAAGTTCCTATGATGTTAATTGTAGGCCTTATGTGTGAAGATGGGTTCAATAGCCTTAATTATGAATATAGTTAATGAGTTCTTCATAATGGACACATATTGATATGATTAGAATATGTTAAAGCAAGAAAACTCTCCATGATTTCCCTATGTGTCCTTCTCGATCTTGTAATGAAAAAATGAACACAGGATGAGTTTAAATTGTTTAACTACCATAGTAAGTATCTCGTGAGTCATTGATTAATTAGTTTGAAAGTTAAAAAAAATCCTATGTACCCTATGTACATGTGCCTCAGCCTTAATGGGCTTAATGAGGATATAATTGCATTTTAGGGTTGTTTGAACTATAAGTTTGATAAGTGGACTTAATTGAGGTGATTTGAATAACCTATGGGGTGTTTGAAGAGTTTGAACACTAAATGGACCTTTATGGTTACTAGTTGGACAATTGCTTGTGGATCAAGTAAGTGAAGTACATAACTTGTGAAAGGGGCTAATGAGAGTCTTAGGTCATTTTGAGGTTATGTAAGTTGTGAGGTGTGTCCTTGCACAGTGTCTAAGCTAATAGTCTAAGTTATGATGAGTTGAGGTGTGAAAGGCAAATGGTGTCTTAAGTCCATGGTTTCAGCCATATAGACATAAAAAGGCATGATAACTTAATTAATTAGTAAATCTTACCTAGGATGCACTCTTGTGTCATTCCTAGTGTAGGTATGTAAGAGAAACGTTGTGGTTGCTTGTTCTACAAGTAATCACCTATGTGTGGTCCTATGTGTTGAATTTTGAGAAAAGTATTACTGACTTGTTGTTTGGCATGTAATTAGTATAAGAATATGTGAAATAAGATTGTGATAAGGTAAAATGACATTAAACCAATTGGTATATCATATATGTAAAGTAAAGAAATCATACAAGTGTGAATGTCTTGTCAGAATGCTGGCATTGACCTATGTAATAAGTGTTTGATATTGATTCCTACTTTAGGTTTGTACCTAGAAATTCTGTGATCGTGGATCAAGCATTGGTTGGAGATTCATAGCCTTCTTGCAATACAAGTAAGCGTGTAGTTAAAGCTTCAAAGGTAAGCTCCCGGTTTAAGGATTATGCCTCTCTTTGTATGCTCCACCATCGTCAAGTGAGACTATGGTTGGTATAACTGTATGATTGTACGTCTAATACCGGGTATAGGTTCATTCATATAGATAGGTATGATAAGATGATGTGATGTGTATATGTAGTTTATGGACATTGTGTGTGCATGTGCGTTGACTAATCCATTGGATGATCTAAGCTCTTGGAGGTCACTGCGTAAATGTTATGATTATCCTACTGGAGGATCTAAGCTCTTAAAGGTCACATATGTCTGATATGATTTGTTATATTTAGTATATGATGTATATGTTATGCTTTGTATCTGACCCTTCTTGCAGGAAGTGGGCTCAAGGATGAGAAATACTCTATAAACCATGAGTTTACTGAGATTTGTTATCTCACCCCTTCTTGGGGACATGATTTCAGGTGTGCAGATCGTGGGAGAGCTCTCTAGGGCCAGGGATGTGATGCTGAGTTGGCAGAGCTGACGTAGTGGATCCCATAATCCCCTTTTTAGAGACTCTGTTATGTTTATTTTGGGGTCATCATTTATGATCCGCCTTTTGTACTTGGTCTGTAATTTTTTTGAAAGATATGATTCGGTCATGATGTATGTTCATTGATATTCAGGCATATATATATGTGTGTATTTGTAGTGAGATGAATGTGTCTGTAATATGTATATGATAAGATGTTGTGGCACAGAGCCTGTAACAGCCCGTTACGTACCAGTAATGTTATCATTGCATATGGTATTAAGCGCAGTTACAATCACAGTAATTGAGTTAATTAAATTATGGGTAAACTTTTTCTTTTATTAAATCCTTATCATTAAACATTATCCATTTCTGTAATCAATTAAAACAACACCGTAATTGTAAATGCAAGACTCACGGAAGCATAAACCTTATTTATTATAACCCCTCCAATCAATATCATTAACTCAGGGTTATAAAAACACTTATTTTCAAAATTTACACAGTGATAATCGATTTCCATTCTTGAGGTAATCGATTACCAGAAGTTCCAGAATGAGGCAGTAGCTAATTTTTGGTTCCCCTATTTTTGGTAATCGATTACCTTTCCACAGGTAATCGATTACTGAACTAGGTAATCGATTACCTATGCAAAAGTAATCGATTACTTCGATCACAGTGGCTCAATTTTCGCGTCCCCTGTTTCAGGTAATCGATTACCACACACTGAAGGTAATCGATTACCTTACTGTAAAAATCACAGATGACAGCTTTTTCATTTCAAAATGGACCAAGTGTTCTACTCCTAACACCTTAATACTAAAGTTACAACTTACACAAGTAATGATGTAGGCTTTATGCCCTTCCATCATGCATAATCTAATACAAATGTAACATTTACAACATTCACCATTTGTTTTGCCATTTATACATCATATGGCTTATTTACAACACTATGTCACCAAATGCCTCAAAACATAATGTGTGGCCATGGACAAGTCTCATGCTCACCAAAAGGTCAAGGTAAACAATAAGCATAATATACATCAACTACATAGACTTAGAATCTAGTCATGAACACCACAAAAGCATGGCAATATCAACATCCAATATGTTCATAACCTAAGTCCAAAATGCTAAACACTATGCTATGTGCATCAAATGTAATCCTCTAAAACGCTATGCTCTCCATATGCACATCATGCTCAACTCCTCCACTAAGCGGGCCTCTTGTCCGAAGATCCTCCATGCTCACTATAACCTGAAATCATGTCCCCAAATGCGGGGTGAGATATACAAATATATCTCAGTAAACCAAGGGTACTAGAGGATCACTCCACTTTATGGTTCACTCAATGTGCATACAATGATCATCATATAAAATGCATAACATACAAAATCACATCACACTTGGCTCATATCCAAGAACATCCACACAAGTATTCCGTTCAAGGACCCCATCATATAACTCCTAGGAAGTTTCCTGATGCTTCTCCCATGGACGAGACGACCCCATGGCAAAACCCAACTGGAACTCCTCAAGAGACCTATCCAGCGGAAGTCCCACGTTTGGATCATCCTGGTACCGCTCCCAGAGTTGGCCCCACGACAAAACCTAATCGGAATCCCCCAAAGGGATATCTCCAGAGGAAGTCCAAACCACACACATATACTGGCTAGAGATCACAGATACGTCACACAACGTGCTCCAAGCATGTCACATTATCATGACAATAATGCATGAACATACAATTTCACACAATGTCATAGAGCACACCATCCAAGCAGTACCTTCCACTAGGTATGGCGGAACACACAAGGGATAAAACCCAAGTACCAAGAGTTTATCTCAACTCCGTAAGCAATGCTCCACAACGTAAGCTCCAAGCTTAATCCACCTCTATCGAGTCCGTGAGAGGGAACCTATAACGATCAAACAACAATGATCATTAACACTTGCATACAATCAATCAATTTCACAGCAAAATACATAACCTACTCACTAGGGTCTAAAGGTTATCTATCATTATTTTAACTAGCCCTCAACCATTTCAATCATCAAACTAACTCACCATCGCACCATTTATGCACCAAGACATCAACCATTGATTACACAATATTTTTCACACCATTTTCTTCCAAGTACCCTATAGGTCGAATTCCTCGTAGAATAATACTCCAAGGTTTTTAATCCAATTCCACACTTATACACATCATATAATCCTATAATTAATTCATACCAACAACCAACCATTAATTCTCAACCATCACATTTATGATTTTCAAGATAACACCCATCATAAATTTGCCTAAGTTACTAAACCTATCACCAATAATTTTTATTGTATCAATCATCATCATTTATCATTTTAAGCATTTAATTCCAAAGGAGACATACCATTTAATGCTCCTAACTATCAAAACTCAACACACATAATCAAGAACCTCATCCATTTTATGATCTCAATGAAAACACAATGAGAGTGTAGAAACTTACCACCAATAGCTTCCAATGGTCCAAGGAAATGATCTCCAACCAATAAACCAAGCCAAGAAAACACCAAAATCTCTCCAAAACACCAAATTTTTGTGGCTAAAAATGGGGTATTTCTCCTCACACAATGATTCCTACAAGATGCTCTCTATATGAAAGTCACTCACAATCTCAAGGGGAACAACTTTGTAGTTGGGAGTTTCTCTCAAAAATGGCTCTAACTCAAAGTTGCAATTTGAAAAGCTTACTAACCTAAACCATGGAGAAGAACTCGTGAGGTAGAAGAAGAGATGAGAGAGAAAGTGTGAGAAAATCTGATTTCAAGTCCATTTGTCCACTTAAGTCACTTAAGTGGGTACCACACGTCACTTAACTTTCTTAAATCATCCATTTTAACCTACAAATTCATAACCTACGTATTTTTCTCGTTCACGTCATATTTTTACTTCCTAGAAATACTGATCATATTTTTGCACTTATCGGTACAGTTATACTGCAGTATTTTTACACTGGTAAAATCACTATTCACCAATTTTTCAAAACTTGCCTATACACTTAATTTTTCGTTCTGAATCCATTTCCAATATTATTTTTCTCATTTGAGACTTCCTACTCAAATTTCCTTTCCTAGGGTTGCGTGTTTGGTAAATTACCATTTTACCTTTTTCATGTATTTTGACCCTAATTTTAGGATTTTCACTAATCCTACCCTTTAAACCATATTTTCATATACAATAATACATTTATGAATTACGAGGTGTTATAAAGCCAATAGTGTTTGAGCCCATGGATGGGTCTTATGTTCTCTGTTGGACAATTTGTAAATATATATTATTTACTGGACTTTTCTAATTGGCAGGTATTGATTAAAGAATGGGATTTGATCCCGGGATTGTCCAGTTTACAGCCGTTATGCTGTCCGTTTGACTTTGTCAGAGTTGATACCAGTTGTCATACCCTGATGGTGATTGACCATTACTTATGGTTTGATAATTTGTAAGATAGTATCTGAAACTCTGTACCAGATGGGATGGGATGGTATGTTTGAATAATTTAGTAAAAGGTTTATGCTTTACAATACATCAAGTGAAAAAGAAAAGGAAAAAGTTAACTCGTAAGATTACGATATTTTATAAGTGAGGTTTTAGATTAAGTCTTCCACTTTCGCATGTTAAATTATGTCACGCTTTAGTACCATATATACGTTAACTAACCGGCTCGAGACGGAGATGTTACACATAGCAAGAACACTTGTCTAATAATATATCTCTTTATTATACCTGTAGTTCTGAAGTGAAAATATGCTTTTGTATTGATGTGATTTACACCACAGACTCATGCATAACTTTGCCATAATTAATCAATAAAGCAACTGGACAATTATGGGAGGAAGACACAAAAGTAATTGACGGTGATGCACCTAAGATTGGCTTAGAAATATCCATATATGCCTGTGTGTGTCATTTTGGGCTTTTTAGGTTTATTTTTATTTTATTTTGTTCTGCCTATTTAAGGCATGAAGGATCCTATTGTTATTTGGTTAAATAAAATTTATAAAAGAGAAATAGTTTTTCTCATAATCCCTATGTTCAGTCTTTATTTCTGTTTAGCCAATGTGGTACTGCTTCGACATTATTTGGTATTAGAGCTTTGGTTATCACATAAATGGCTAATCAGAACAACGACGAACGAGGTCGAGGTCGAGGTCGTGGATGGCGAATTCGAGGCGGCGGCGGCAGAGGACGTGGTAACGTCCCTAACAACAACGATGAATAACCACACATCGATGCGCAAGACGTTGCGTTGGTGGAAAGAGATAGAAAAATTTAGGAGCTCAAATAATTGCTTGCCCTAACACAGTTGAACGAGTCAAATGAAGGAAGGGAGTATGAAACTCATAAGGTAGAAAGGAGCGAAAGTCCATTATAGAAGTTGGAGCTACAAGGACGAAGTCGACTTGCCAATCAACCTTTTTTTTTCAATATTAGGATGAAGATTGGAATCTCAGAATTCAAGGGTGCCACTTATCCTTATGATTTTATCGATTGGTTTTATACCGTCGAAAAGGTCTTTGACATCAAAGACTTAACAAAAGACCAAAAGGTCAAATTGGTTGCTATCAAATTGAGGAAACATGCCTCAATTTAGTGGGAACATATTAAGAAGCAATGAACTAGAGAAGGTAAATCGAAGATCAAGAGTTAGAATAAGATGAAGAAACTATTGCAACAAAAATTCTTATCTATTTGCTACCGACATGAGACATTTATTGAGTACCACAATCTCAAGCAGCGACACCTGTCAGTTAAATAATATACTGCTGAATTTGTCCATCTACAGATACACTATGATATCATATAAGAGGACGAATACTAGATTGCTCATTACCTTGGAGGAATGCGAACTGAGATCTCAAATGTCGTATACCTGCAGCAGTACTGATCATTTGAGGATGTATGTTGACTGGCTTTGAAGGTAGAGGGACAATGTAAGATATAGAGAGGTACTTCAAAATTCCAACCTAGATTTTCTGATAATGAGGAGTTATTGCGCTCAACAACTAATACTAGTGCAGGGAAGACTCTTTCTAATCTTAAATGAGAAAGCAAAGAAGGATCAACCAGTGGAAGAGGAAAAAAGATTGGAAGTTGCGGTGCATAGGTGTTTCAAGTGTCAGTGGATCAAATATTTCACTACGGATTGTCCAAATCAGTAGATTGTGATGCTTATTGAAGCTCCAATCTATGATGATGTCCCTGTCTATGGCGAATTCGACGAAGAGAAGAACAATGAGTATCCACTCTATGACAAGGTCCCTATATATGATGAATCTGACGGAGAGCAAGATGATGAGAATCCAATTGTTGATGCTCCAGTCTATGACAAAATCTGTGTCTATGATAAGTATGATATGGATCAAGATGATGAGAATCTAAAGGAGGAAGAAATATTTTGGTGAGTCCCTAATTATCAATAAAGCAGAAGAAGAATTATGGTTTAGGCATAACATCTTTCACACTAAGTGCACTAGTTGAGAAAAGGTCTGCAACATTATAATAGAGAGAAGGAACTGCAATAATGAGATACTTGCTTCCATGGTGGATGCAAACTTTAAAATGAAGATAGATGATATTGGATTGCCTTATTCTCATTGTACTTATTTCATTAAAAATGATGAAAGTGTTGGTAAAAAGTCACTTATTAGAAATTCTAATATCTTTGACAAAGTTGAAGTTCTATCTAAAGAGATAATCTGTACTAGTAAACATTGATGGGAATTGTTGTGCTGCACACGTTCATCATGGATGGGAATCGAAGTTTTTCGTTCCCCACAGACAACACCAATGTTTTGTCCTCTTATGCATCCATGAAAGAGATACCTTTAAGGGTAGCAGATCACTGTGGACTTCTGGGCCTCTTAGAAATGTTGAGAGTCCATTTCTTGACCCATTGCTGCCGTATTAGGATTAGTACAATTAAAAATCTTTCCTTAATTTCCCTCTTAGCCGTTGATAATAATAATTTGGCTAACACTGTTACTTTTATCAATTGATATGTTATCAAGATTGTTTATTGTTCTTAAATTTTTTATGTTCCAATGTTTTGCTATTAATGATGTTTATTTAGGGTCTCATGCCTATAGTTTTCTTAGTCTTCATCTTATGCGAGCAAGGCTTCTGGGTGTGACTCACTTGGCATCTTATCATTGATGTGCTTTATTTTGGTGGACCATTGTTCTACCTCTTGTCATTAATGTCTCTCCATTGAAGTCTGTAGCTAATAGCTAGATACTTAGTTATCCCATGAAATCTACCCTTTCAGGTGCCGTATATGTCTTCTATTTATCTTAACTTTTGATTTTTATATAGTTTAAGTGATAAGGATTATTCAGTTGATAATATTTGTCTTTGTTAACTGATATTTTATCAAAATTATTTGTTATTCCTATGTTTTTTATTTATTAAATTTTTATTCATTCCAATGTTTTACTAATAATGATATTTTGATTCATGAGCGTCCTTTGAAGAATAAAGGTTAGGGTTTGATAGAGTAAAAATTGAGAATTAGAATATTTGGTGTCCAATATCATCCACTGTCAAATATAAAAGGCAAACAAAATATTTTTGTTTTTGGAAATTTCACAATTATGAAAGAAAGGAAAAAATAAAATAAAATATTCAAGGGAAACAAAATTTCATAATATAATATATGGATGAAACGATGACGTTTTATTTTTGTTTATTACCCTACTTAGTGTCTTGTGCCCGCAGTTTTTTTTAGTCTTCATCTTATCTGAAACTGCTCTTGGCCGCAGTTTTCTCATACTTACTCACTCGTTTTGATGGACCATTGTTCTACCTCTTATTATTGATGTCTCTCCATTGAAGTCCGCAGTTCATATCTACTCAATTAGGTGATCTCCAAAAACCTATTTCTTTGGATGTCTTATATATCTTTAGATTATCATATTTTCTTCTTTTTTGTTTTTGGGAAATCATTTTTTCCTGTTGTAGCATAAGAAAACTTTCTGTAGCTAACCGTTCAAGATGGGTGTTGTCTTTTTTTTAATAAAAAAGTGGGACCCACTATAACTTTGAGTCTATAGCATGAGATCTCTCCTTTTTCTGCAACATGAAAGGTTTAAAACCCTTTGTTTTTATATGATTTTCGTGATAAGGATTATTTGGAGGCAGATTGTTTGTTGTTCCTAGATTTTAAATTTATTGGCTTTTTTTTATTCCAATGTTTTGCTTGTAATGGTGTTTTAATTCTTGTGTGTCCAAGTTTGAAGAATTAAGTTATGGTTTAATAAGGTAAAAATTGGGAATAAAAATATTAAATGTTCATAATCATCTAATTACAAATAGAAAAGGAAAATTGAATGAAAAGTTTTGGGAAAATTCAAGATTAAGAAAGAAAAAAATAATATAATACTCAAGTAAAGCAATTTCTCTTCCCCCTATATATATATATATATATATATATATATATATATATATATATATAATTGTTGTTTTATTTTACTTGGGATCTCGTACCTATGATTTTTTTTTTGTCAGATCGTGGCTCACTTGTAGTCTTGGAGTTATATTATTAGTGTGCTCCATCATTAGCATCTCTTTGTTGATGTCTGCCATTTATAACGAGGTACTTAGTGATCTCCTAGAATCAACCATTTCAGGTTCCCTCTATGCCTTCAAAATTTTATTCCTCTTACTTTTTTATTTATTTTTTATATGGTTTTCATGATAATAATTATTTGGCTAACAATGTTACTTTTATCAATTGATATGTTATCAAAATTGTTTGTTGTTCCTAAGTTTTTTATTTATTGGCTATTTGTTTTTTCCAATATTTTGCTATTGATGATGTTAATTAATTAGGGTCTCGTTCCTACAGTTTTCTTACTCTTCATCTTATGCGAGATTTCTGGGTGTGACTCACTCGACATCTTATCATTAATGTGTTCTATTTTGGTGGACCATAATTATGCCTCTTATCATCAACGTCTCTCCGTTGAAGTCTGTAACTAATAGCTAGATACCTAGTGACCTCTTGAAATCTACTCTTTCAGGTGCTGTATATGTCTTCTGTTTATCCTTTCCTTTCCTTTTTATATAATTTTCATGATAAGGATTATTCAGCTGATAATGTCTATTTTTATTAATTGATATCTTATCTAGATTATTGGTTGTTCCTATGTTTTTCATTTATTAAATTTTTATTTTACTAGTAATGATGTTTTGATTCATGAGTATCCTTTGAAGAATTAAGTTAGGGTTTAATAAGATAAAAATTGATAATTGGAACATTAGATGCTCACAATCCTCCAATGGCAAATAAGAATGGTAGATTAATGGAATTTTTTCTTGGAAAATTCATGTTTTTGTGAGTGTGTGTGTGTGTGATTCTCTTTCTTCATATATATATATATATATATATATATATATATATATGGGTAAATATTTCTACAGCCACTTTAGATAATGTTATCTACAGCTAACCCAAAAGCTACGTCGTTTTGATTAATGAAGGGTGTTTATGTAATTTTAGGTGAATTAATGAAGGGTGTTTCAGTAAAATGTATATGATACAAAAATAAACAAAATTACAAAAACACCCTTCATTAATCAAAACGACGTAGTTTTTGGGGTAGCTGTAGATAACCTTATCTAAAGTGGCTGTAGAAATACTTTTTCTATATCTATATATATATATATATATATATATATATATATATATATATATATACACGAGGTAGGATCCTTTGACACTAGTGTCAAATTTGAAATTTGACACCTATCTGAGAGCCATTAGATAAAAAAAGATCAACGACTCTGATTGGTAAGCATGTGACACCATTGATCTTTTTTGATCTAATAGCTCTCAGATGAGGTGTCAAATTTCAAATTTGACACCGGTGTCAAAGGATGTTCTATATATATATATATATATATATATATATATATATATATATATATGAAATAATGAGGAATGTTTTTTGTTTATTACCGTACTTAGGGTTTTGTGCTTGCAGTTTTCTAAGTCTTAATCTTGTGAGAGGTTGCTCTTGGCTACAGTTTTTTTCGTGCTTGTGATAGTATTTTTTTAATGGACCATTATTCTACCTTTGTTAAAATCTTCAATCATAGCTAGGTGATGCAAAAAACGCATAAAAAGGTGGCTAAACAGAAAGTTAGAATTTTATAAAAGAGTAATCCTACGATTCTCAATTTCTAATTATCAAAATAACAAAATTCAACTCCTACAATAAGGGTACCCTTTTATAGAATAATTACAAATTAATTCAAAATTCAAAATCGAAAATCCTAAAATTAAGGAAAATTCCTAAAATAAATATAACGGAAATTAACTTCTAAAAATAAATAAATAATTACAATTAAATCATTCAAAACACATCACAAATCTTAGATCTCAAATCATGCCAAGTGTATTTGCTTTCCTTTTCTTGCCATTCAAATCACAATCATATTTGTTGTTTCTTTTGGACTTGGATGATATTGTAATTTGTTATATTTCAAATTATTGCTTCTTTTGACAATTTAGCCGTACTTATTAGCCCATAATTTTAGTTGACTTCGAGACTTGAATCAATGGTTGAGCCATGTGCAATGGGTCAAATGTAATTGCTTCATTCTCCCTTGTTAGGAAAAGAATCGTCCTTGAATCTTCTTTATCTTCACTGATATCAATCTCTTTAGGTAAAAACTCAATTGCTAATTCTTTCTGTATTAGATCTTCATCATCAGATTCTCCATCAGATTTATCATAGACTGGATTATTATCATAAACTGAATTTTTATCATAAGCTGGATATCATCATAAATTGGATAGTGATCATAAATGGGATAATCATCATAAATCGAATAATCATCATAAATTGTGTTATGATCATAGACATCAAAGTTAGGAATGTTGAATCACATCTCGATACCTTAGAAAAATGGACTAATTTTCAGGTCGTATAATCCCCAAGGGATTGATGTCCTCCTCTTCATCATTAGATGCATCCTCTAATTCAATTACTTTTTTGGACTGAATGCCCAACTTTTTCCATGCAAATCGCAGTTCCAAATCTTGGATTTTCATACTCTACGCCTCCACAAATTTTCGGTCCAAAACATGGATTTTCTCACTAGGCGCTAGCACGAGTTGTCATTCAAAATCTTGGATTTTCTTACTTTGCGCCAACACAAGTAGTCGCTCCAAAACTTGGATTTTCTTGCCCAATGCCTGATCGAGTTGTCGCTTCAAATCCTGGATCCTTCTTCTGAGCCCTTCATTTTCTATGTCTCGCGAATCTATCAGGTGCGGTTGTTCGTCTTCTTTAGGAATGAATCCATGTCTCTTTCTTTCACGACTACGCCATCCACGACCTCTACAATTATGTTCAGCCATTGTTGAAGGCAACCTAGTGCTTTGATAACAAATGATGCCAAAAACGCATAGAAATAGTGGTTAAACAGAAAGTTAAGATTTTATAAAAGAGTAACCCTTCGGTTCTCAATTTCTAATTATCAAAATAACAAAATTCAACTACTACAATAAGGGTTGTTAAAATAAAAAACATATAAATTTATTGTGGTTCAGCCATTAGGCCTATGTCCACACTGAAAATGTTTCTCCCCTTCTCAATTATGATCAAGGAGGGGGTTCCCTTTAATATAAATAGGAGATGATACAATAACTGGGCCAGATTATTTTGCCCACAATCCAAGATATCAAGTGATTTATTACTCTTTTTATGAGTAATATTTGATACAGAATTACAATCAATCATTGGTCCTAATTTGTTTCCACTAATAGCTTCAACATTATTACTCTTTTTATGAGTAATATTTGATACAGAATTACAATCAATCATTGATTTTAATTTGTTTCCACTAATAGCTTCAACACTCCCCCTCCAAGTTGAGGCGAAGATATCAATCAAGCCCAACTTGGCAATGATATTTTGGAAAGAGTTCTTAGGAAGAGCCTTAGTCAACACATCTGCTAATTGGTCTTCACTCCGGATATGAGGTGTCTCAATTATCTTTGCTTGAATCTTTTCCCGAACAAAATGACAGTCTACTTCAATGTGTTTAGTTCTCTCATGAAATACTGGATTAGATGCGATATGAATAGCATCTTGGTTATCACAATAAAACTTAATAGGATTCTTCATTTACTCCAAAGTAAGGTAAAAAATGATGTCTTTAAGCCAAACAAGCTCACTGGTGGTTGAAGCAATAGCACGATATTCGACTTCTGCACTAGAGCGTGCTACTACACTTTGCTTTTTACTTTTCCAAGTCACAAGGTTGCCTCCAACAAAGGTACACAAACCATAGGTGGATTGTCTGTCAAGTGGGTTACCTGCCCAATCAGCATTAGTATATCCAACAATATCAGTGTGGCCATTTTTTTAACCATAAGCCTTTTCCTGGACAAGACTTCAAATATCTAAGAATACGATCTGCTAGATTCATGTGATCTTGAGTTGGTTTATAGAGGAATTGGCTAATGTAGCTTACTGAATAAGAGATATCCGGTCTAGTAATTGTGAGATAGATTAACTTGCCAATAAGTCTCTGAAATTGTCTTGTGTCAGATAGAGGAGTAGAGTCTTTCTCAAACTTACAATTGTATTCCATAGGGGTATCAATTGGTTTGGATGCCATTTTACCAGTCTCCTTTAGAAGATCCAATACACATTTCCTTTGTGAGATGAACAACCCTTTACTGGATTCGGCAATTTCAATTCCCAAAAAGTACTTTAGGCGCCCCAAGTCCTTGATATCAAAAGTCACACTGAGATACTTCTTCAATTTATCTATCTCAATCATATTACTCCCTGAAATAACTATATCATCTACATAGATGATAATTGCAATGATATTTCCATTCCAGTGTCTGACAAATAAAGTGTAGTCTGACTTACTTCGAATGAACCCAAAAGCGGTGAGTGCCTTGCTCAACTTTTTGTACCAGGCATGGGGAGATTGTTTTATACTATAGATGGCACGTTTTAGTTTGTACATTTCATCAGGTTGAGACTCAAGAAGGTGACCTGGAGGCATGTCCCTTTATACTTCCTCTTCAAGATCTTCATGCAAGAAAACATTTCTAACATCCATTTGCAAGAGCAGTCATCCATGATTGACAGAAACTGACATAAGGACCCTTACTGTGTTCATTTTTGCTACTGGAGCAAATGTCTCTATGTAATCTACACCATAGGTCTGAGTATATCCTTTTGCAACAAGACGAGCTGTATGTCTCTCAATAGATCCATCACTTTGATATTTGATTTTGTAAATCCACCTGCAACCAAATATGTTCTTGCCTGGAGGAAGAGATACAATTACCCAAGTGTGATTTTTATCAAGGGCAACAAGTTCATCATTCATAGCAGCTTGCCATTCTAGAAATGACTTTGCTTCTTCAAAGGTAGCAGGTTCATGATGCTTGTCAATGGCAGTTAAGAAGGACCTATATCCGCTAGAGACATGATCAAGGCATACATAGTCTTGAAGAGGATAAGTGACAGCCATAGAGACATAATCCTTTAATTTGGTTGGTGGCTTGATTGTTCTGATGGATCGTGGAATAGTCTGATTAGTTATTACTGGTGGAATAGAGGTGAAAATTTATGCTTCAGGCATATCAAGAAGAGGTACTGAATCTGTCATTGGTTATGCATTTGCTGGTGGTATAATACTTGTTTCATATGGAATCGGTCTAGGAGAAAAATCTAGTTGTTTATCAATGCCAATCTCCCCCTAATTTTGATCCTTGGAAGAAAAATACATAGAAGCCTCATCAAAGTAAACATCTTGAGAAATGTATAACTTTTGGTTACCAACATCATAATATTTGTAGCCTTTTTTTACTGTTGAGTATCCGAGAAAAATACATTTGATGGCACGAGGCTCCAGTTTGTTGGTGTTTTGCTGATGAACAAAGCAAGGACATCCAAATACTCTTAAGTGAGATAGATCAATATCACGACCATAGAGAACCGCCAAAGGGGATTTATAATTGAGTTGTTTACTTGGTGTGCGATTGATGAGGTAGATACTGGTGAGTACTGCATAGGACCAAAAATAAGAGGGAAGGTTGCCATGAAAGAGTAAGGAACGAGTGACCTCCATTATGTGCCGATTTTTTCGCTGGGCAACACCATTCTGCTGAGGAGTACCGACACATGATAATTGATGAACAATTCCCATGGATTTAAGAAAGGTGTGCATAGAGTGATTAATATATTCCGTACCATTATCACTATGCAGAATTTTAATACTCACACCATACTACTTTTTAATCATTCGATAAAATTCCTGAAAAATATTGCAAACTTCAAATTTGGAGCACAATAAGTAAAGCCACATGCAACGAGACTTATCATCAATAAAAGTAATAAACCATCGAAAGCCATCACAAGATTCAACCTGGGCTGGGCCCCATACATCAGAGTGAATAAGTTCAAAACTAGTACAAGAAATATGGCTACTACTAGAAAAAGGTACTCTATGAACTCTTGAAAAATGAGATGTATCACAAGTACTTGAATCAAGAACATATTTGGAATTAACATGTTTCAAAATCTTATCAGAAGGGTGACCATGCGCAAGTGCCATAATTGGGATTCATTTGTCCTGCACGTAGCTGAAAGACCCAGAGTTGATGTAGGAAGCAAGTATAACCCATTGTGATATGAACCTTCACCAATCTTCCTCCCGGTGCGAGTGTCCTGAAAGATTACCTTTTTTGCAGAAAATATGACATTGCAATGTAGATCTTGTGTGAGTTTAGCAACAGACAGTAAATTAGCAGATAAAAAGGGAACAAATAGTGTATATGATCTTGTGTCAAATAGATTAATTTTTTCTTAGACCTCGAACAGGAACCTTATTTCCATTAGCAACGGTTATAGGAGCAATGTGATTAATATCAGATAATAGAGTAGAGTCATTACACATATGCTCTGTAGCACCAGAATCAATAATGAAAGATTGAGGAAAAAACTGGTGAGTGTAGAAGACACACCACCATGAACAAAGTGACTAGAATCAGAAGATTTTCCACTCGTACCAAGATATTCTTGTAGATGAACAACAAGTTTCCCTAAGGTAGAATGGAGATCATCGGGGAATTCCCTTGAAGATGCTTGTGAGACATTACTATTTGCACCAATGTGACAATCCCTGGAGTTTTTGAGATGTGGATGTAGAAGCCAACATCGTTCACGAGAGTGACCATCTTTGTTGCAGTGATCACAATGATATCGATGGCTACCACGTCTTCTCTCGCGTCCCTTAGGTCCAGATCGACCCATATGACATGTGGAAATAGAAAAGGACTGAGTACCGGAACTCGGGGTCTCCGGGGCAAGAGAATAGTGTGCTGATTGCTCGTTGAGATCACCAGGAACGAGCAATATTGGCTTTATAGCACGACAACATGTCTCCTCCTAGTGAAAGATGTTATAGACAACTGTAAAGGAAGGAAGTGGAGACATCATCAGGATTTGACGTTTCAAAAACTCATACTCCGGCGTGATGCCGACCAAGAGAGTAAACACCATATCTTGCTCTTCCCGGGTCACATAGTCAGTTACAGCTGCTGCTGGGGGTCGGTACTGTCGCAACTCATCCCATTTTTTCATAAATTGACTGAGATAATCAGTGAATGATTGTGAAGGTAGTTCATGAATCGTGTGAATTTCCTGTAGAAGCTCAAAGACACGGGAGACATTATTTTCATGCTCGAAGTACTGTGCAACTGATTCTGAAAGGTCCTTGGCAGTGTCCGAATATGCAAATAGTTCATAAATTTCAGGTTCCATTGAGTTAAATAGCCAAGTGGCCCAAGTCAGAACTTGGTTGTCAGATGCCTTCCAAGCAGCATATTTGGCATCTGTTTTGGACGGAGCAGGATCAGTGAGGTGGGAATCTTTGGAATGGCCACTGAGAGCGACCGTCATAACAAACTTCCATGGCATATAGTTCCGACCATTGAAGAGGATGATAGTGAGACGTCCAGTATTAGTCTTGTTCGAAGTAGCCATGGTACCAAATAAACAAACCAGATAATCCAAATTATACATCAAAAAAATAAATTAAACGTGAAACCTGTTAATGGTACAATCTCGTAGAGAGAGATGGATTGCACACAAGTTTTCAGGTGCTGCAAACAAGCACATCTATAGATCCAATATGAGAGGTTTGCTGGTCCGATAAATAGTACAAGGGAAACAATACGACGGTGGTCTGACGAACAGGGCGGCAGATCTGACGGTGCATGAGTGCTTGAAGTTGGTTAGAGGAGCACACTAGGATAGCAGCAGCGGTAGGCGACAGCACACCAGGATTGGGGAAGAAAGCAGCAGCGGCAGTGATTTGGATTTGTGAAAAAAATGACTAGGGGAGGGAAGGGTATTTTGGTAAAAAGAAAGGAAAAAATATAATCAGATTATTTGATAAGGAGAGAAAAAAAAATTTAACCCGCTCTTGATACCATGTTAAAATAAAAAACATATAAATTTATTGTGGTTCAGCCATTAGGCGTACGTCCACACTGAAAATGTTTCTCCCCCTCTCAATTATGATCAAGGAGGGGGTTTCCCTTTAATATAAATATGAGATGATACAATTATTGAGCCAGATTATTCTGCCCACAATCCAAGATATCAAGTGATTTATTACTCTTTTTATGAGTAATATTTGATACAGAATTACATTCAATCGTTGATCCTAATTTGTTTCCATTAATAGCTTCAACATTATTACTCTTTTTATGAGTAATATTTGATACAGAATTACAATAAATGATTGAACCTAGTTTGTTTCCACTAATAGCTTCAACAAGGGTCATAAACACCCTTTTATAGACTGATTACAAATTTATTCAAAATTCAAAATCTAAAATCCTAAAAATAAGGAAAATTCCTAAAATAAATATAACGAAAATTAACTTCTAAAAACAAACAAATAATTACATTTAAATCATTCAAAACACCTCACAAATCTTAGATCTCAATCATGCCAAATGTGTTGCTTTCCTTTTCTTGCTAAACAAATCACAATCATATCTGTTACTTGTTTCATTTGGACTTGGATGTGATCAAAATTTGTTCTGTTTCAAATTACCGCTTCTTTTAACAATTGAGCCATACTTATTGAGCTATAATTCTGGTTGACTCTGGACTTTTTGAATCAATGGTTAGGCCGTGTATAATGAGCCAACTGTAAATGCATCACTAGGAATCTAATGATCTCGTGAAATCTACCCTTTTAGGTGCCCATATGCCTTCCATTTATCCATTTTTTTATATATAATTTTCATGACAAGGATTATTCAGCTAATAATGTTTATTTTTCATTAATTGATATCTGGGTTTTTGATTCATTGGCTTTTTGTTTATTACAATATTTTACTTGTAATGTTGTTTTAATTCATGTGTGTCTAATTTTATAGAATTACATTATAGTTTCATAAGGTAAAATTTTGCAATTAAAATATTAAGTGTTCATCAAATAGAAAAGACAAACTAAATGAGAAGTTTTGGAGAATTTCATGATTATGAAAGAAATAAATAATATTCAAGGAAAACAATATATATATATATATATATATATATATATATATATATATATATATATATATGATCATCTTACATCGGTATAAGAATAATAAGTCTTACATTTAATCTTAGGCGTTAACTTTCGTACATGATACGGTTGTAATTTATTGGGACACACTCATTAATTAATCATTAATTTTTAATAAATTACAATCGTCTGATGTACGTAAATCAATGGCTAAGATTGTGTGTAAGATTTATTATTCTTACACCAGTGTAAGTTAATCATACCCCTATATATAAATGGTTTAAAGTTTCTCATATTTATAGAAAATAAAATTATCTCTTACACCACATATAAATGTGTGTGCCCTAGTTTTTCTTCTTTTCTCTATTCTTCTCATATGGTCCCATATGGGCTTTGCATACTTTTATGTATGTGTAAAAAATAATTTTATCTCCTATAATCAAAAACTTTAAAAATTACACCTAAGACTAGACTATGCAACTAATTTTATCTCTTATTTTATTTTGTTTATTATTCTACTTGGCATCCTGTGCCTACGATATTTGTTTGTCATCTTGTGTAAGTTTGCACTTGGCTACGACTCATTTTGGAGTCTTGGAGTTCAATATATGCTCCAATTTTTGTGGACCATTGTTTTGTCTCCTATTATCAACATCTATCCTTTGAAGTTTGTAGTTCACAATTGGTATCTTTAGATCTTGTGAATTCTACCCCTTTAGCTTCCCTCTATTCCTTTTGTTCTGGATTGATTACACAGCTCAAAGTAGGGGTATTCATCAACCGATCCAAACCGATTCAAACCGCGATAACCGAACCGAAAAATCGAAAACCGAATAAACCGAAAATCGAAAAACCGAAAACCGACAAAAAACCGCAAATTTTAACTGGATTGGATCAGTTTTTAGATGAGTTGATGAAAACCGATCGAATCCAAACCGATCCAATATATTAATTCCCTTCTACCTATTTGGATATTTTTCCAATCATAGCCCAAAAATTTCTAAACCCAAGACTCATTAACCCATCAACTAAACCCAAAAAAAAATCTAGTCACTTCTCATCAAATTTTTTTTTATCTTTGTAGAGCTTCATATCTCATTATCCAAAAAAAAAATTATATTATAATTTACTAATGCTTTCGTATTTCAAAATAAAATTAAATTTATAAAACTAACATATACAAAAGATGTTATTTCATGAAATAAATTTTAGGATTTTCAAAAAATCGAAAACCGATCCAATCCAAACCGAAAAAAGTTGGATTGGATCGAATCGGATTTGAAAAAAAATTCAAACCGAATGGATGATTATATAATCAAACCGAAAGGATTGGATCGAATGATTTTTATTTTCAAAACCGATCCAATCCAGACCGCGAACACCCCTAGCCCAAAGGGCCGACTTCTTGTTCAAGCGAACCTCCAGCTGATACATCACAAGAAAGCGATGAGAATTCTTACACAATTTCCGACCTTCTAGTCAATAAAGAGTTTACACCTAAATAGTAGGCTAAATTCCTCGGTCAACGTCATACGGATCGAAGACAACCATAAACTATAGATAGCAATTGATTTTAGGGGATATTTTTTGAATTTTCATGCATTAATTTTTATACAATGATCTGCAACTAAAATTTAAAATATGATTACTTGTTTTACCTTGATTGTATATAACATAATACATCATGTCCACATTTATATATAAACATTTGTGCAAATACGTATGCTTATTAACGAGTGAAAACTAGAAAAGATAATATTTCTAAGCATATGTATAATTTGTTTCTTTTTAATTTAATGCATTTATTAATGGCTGGAGATTCTGACATTGAATCAATCATTAGATAAGGAATTACTTAAATGACTACTTAGAAGACTGCTATGGTGCAACTCAAGTTGCGCTGCCGCTAATTATAGTCAGGTTTTATCTTTATTATGTTACTTAACATAATTTTATTTTTTTACACATATATACACTTTAATGTGAGGTCCACATATTTTTCTTTCTCTTTTATCATTTCACTTTCTTTCTTTCCTTTATTGTATGTATTGAAAACTAAACTTATATTATGTAACGTAACATTAATAAAACCCTTATAGAAATAGAGATAGACTTTTTATTAGTTTATCTTTTCCTTTAAGTGGGTCAACCCACCCTCTCTTGACTTGTTTTGTTTTGAGTCACGGATTCAAATGACAGATAAAAATCTAATTTGCTCAGAGACAACGTGTGCCAAACTCATTAGTCGTTATAAAGCATCTAACTTATATTAAACCCATAAAACAAAATTTGTTTTAATAGTTAAGCAGGAGGACTCTATGCCTTTATTATTTTGAGTTCAGATCTCAGGCCAAACCAACCCTTGATTTTTTATTTTTAGGGTTGTTTAGGACTTACTATTAGTGTTAGGGCAAATCAGTATCGGTAATGAATTCATGTATGGTAATAAAATTAATCTCAAAATAGGGAGGGAGTGAATTCTCTCATATCTAATTTAATATGATCATAAGATTTTTTTATTTTTCTTAAAATATTATGACAAATTCAAAACATTTGATTTTCCATTCAGAGTTTGTAGAAAAAATTTAAATAAAAAAGTGGAGTATTAGTAAATTGTTTTTGGAAAATAGTTCTCTGAAAATTGTTTGCTACTATACACACAATTATAAAGTGATTCTTATCTTAATTTTTTTTGTCTATTACATTTTTGTGATCCTACTCATATTAATATACATTAGGATAAGAAAATTTTCTCCCGTTGAATGGAGAAAATTAATCCCTTGCTTTATTTTTTACACTGAAAAATGTCGTCATGAACAGTAGTTTAAAATAGAAAGGAAGAATAGATCGGAAAACAAAGGATAGAGCCGAAAAAAGAAGACAAACGCAAATATTTTTGTTCACGAAATAGAAGCTGAGCTCCATTGGACAATTGCTCTCTCTCTCTCTCTGGAAAAGCTTCTACATGGCAAGATCACATGCTTTACCCTAGGGTTTCTGTTTCCACGCTCTGTTCATCATTCACTAGTGAGTGTTCTCTCAACCTTACTATGCTTATTCCCCTCCATATCTTATCTAGGGTTTACTATGTCTCCATCAATTTCAATTTTGAGCGTTGTTTTGAAACCCTGTTTGTTTTGTTTTTCATTGGTTTTTGTGCATGTTTTCTGGAGTTTGAATATGATGGGTATTCTTGCATATTTCTTTTTGATACGTAAGGATTCGTAGTGTCACCAATGTTGTTTATGCCGAAAACGACCAACTATCCTAGGTAGCGACTCAAGATTTTCCCCTTTGCCAATACTAAAAGGGAATTTTGGTTTCAGCATGGGGCTGTGGTTTTTTGATCATGATATTTTTTTGCCCCTTTTTTAGCCTTGCCTTGACTATAGTGTGAAATCACTTTTTTAAACTAGAATTGCCCAAAAATTATTTAACTGATATTGATGGAAGGAAAATTAGATGGTCGGTCATTCCTACTTGTTGACCGTACCATTACATCTTTAGGCTCTTTTTTGTTTCTGTTTTGTTTTGTTTTTTCTTTAAATCCAAAAGCACAAGTTCATTCTTTAGGCTTTCATCCATAGAACTAACTGGATTACCAAGACATTAGGTAGTTCCGTAGCTGGGTTAGCAGTCCTCTACGTGCTTTAGTTCTATGTGTCTCAGTAAGAGTACATTATTCAATGTGCTAATATTAGATACAATTTTTCTGCAGTAATTTCATGTGATCAATGCATGGAGGTGTTAGCAAGTTCAATCAAAGTAGCTGGTGTAAATATGTTTCCAGTGGCATTTGATCCCTCCACAAGAGCAATATTGGATATTTAAAGCCTAAATCAATTCAATATTGGATAGTTTTTGAGTGGAGAAATTTTCAATATATTCTGAGATAGCAGAATAAACCACTGGCTAGTTCAAGGATGGGAGAGGATGTGTCACCTTATGTGTTAAGTTTCAGCAGATACACTAGTGTCCAATGTGCTTCACGAACAAGCATTGAAGAAAATCAATGCAATATAACTTGTAGCCTTGATTTACTTTTTAAGAGGGCTATTATTTAGTGTTTGGAGACCTTATGAGATGCTTTGAATCCTGCAAGTGTTGTAAATATGTTCTGCAAGTTCCAGGACAGATAGATTTTTCATGGTTTTTGGAGAATATGCATAGGCTATGGAGTGTTGCCACCACAAGAGGAGGAGAACAAGAATTCGTAAATATGCTAGAACAGGAGGTACCAATGAAAACTGCATTTAGATATTTGCGGTCAATGTCAATCTTGCAAAAAGGAGGAGAGATTGATGAGGATGTAAGCCAATTATTAGAAACAGTTGGATAAAATGACAGTGTGTTGGAATTTTTATGTGATCGTAAAATCCCTCTTAGGTTAAAAGGAAAATTTTATAGGTCAATAGTAAGGCCTTCAATGCTATATGAAGCTGAATGTTGGCCGACAAAGAAATAACATGAGCAGCAAATGAGAGTAGTGAAAATGAGGATGTTAAGATACATGTGTGGGTATATGAGGATGGATAAAATAAGAAATGAAGATATTCGGAGATGAGGATGTTAAGGTATATGTGCGGTCATAAGAGGATGGATAAAATAAGAAATGAAGATATTTGACGAAAAATTAGAGTAATTTCTATGGAAGAAAATGAGAGAACATAGATTGAAATGATTTGGGCATGATCTTTGAAGTCCCTGTGCTTCGCTAAGAAAAGAATCCCAATAAAACCAGGTAAAATTATCCTCTACTTAGGACTTGATATGACCTTATAAGATATTCATTCAACCTCAACTCTCGTCTATCACACCCTTAAGCATCCGTATTACCGTGGTCGCTACTTTTTGACTTTGACCACCAACATCATTGCTATTAGGGGTGACAAATTTCAACAAGAACCGAACATTACACGAATTTCTCATGTTTGTGTCAACCGTATTCGTGTTCGTGTCAACCAAAAGTTACCCCCAAAAAATTGTGTTAGGGGTATTCGTGTTTGTGTCTACCTGTTTAAATTAAATAATTATATAATTACATATTTACCCCCACATATCCCATTTTTATCTATTCATCTGAGGTTATTTAAATAATTTTCATTCAAAAAGTAAAATGGATGGGTTATTTTTGTCGTGTCAACCCGTTGAGTATAGGGCTGTGTTGTAAATATTAGGTCTTTATTATTATTAGTATTTGTTGTATTGGGCCAAGCCCATCAGGTCAAGAATTAGGTTTTTTAGTCTCTATAAAAGAGACATCTTTGTATCAGATTAATACACAATTCAATAATATTTCAAATACCCTTTTCTTTCAAGTTGGTATCAGAGCTCTCGATCCTGAGGGCTCTGCTTCCGCGCCTACGAAACTTTGTTTAGTCTTTTTTTCGTCTCTCGCTGCCATTAGCCGCCATCGGAAAAAAAATTTCCAGGGACCTCTTGGATCGAGAAGATCACTTTTTCTCTTCTTTTTCCTCTTCACACAACATAAGGTCAGTGTTTGTGTGGCAAAACAAACGTTCTTCACACTGTTCATCGCTGGTCATCACGTTTCAAGACTAACAACACTGTTCATCTTGATTTTTGGACGTTTTCCGGCGACCGTTCAACTCCGATCAGCCCCAGATAGGTTCGCAACCCTTGGACGACCTTCGCCTGAAAAGCCAAGCCCGATTGGACTTCAGACGCGCCTCCACGCGCCGCTCCTTTCCCTGCGCGTGAAGCCCACGCGCCGCCAGCTTCACCGGCGCGTGACGGCGCGTGACGACGGTTCTGGAGGTCGGGCCACTGCAGTTCTGATCGACTCTCCCAGCTTCTTGGAGCTTTTTCGTTGACTGTTTTAGTGCAGTATGGCCTCTTCTCAAAGGATTTCCTTTACAAAGTTTTATGGTGGTGCATCTTCTAGACCTAAGAGAGATGATCGATGGTGTTCTTATTGTAAAAGAACAGGTCATATCAAGGATTTATGCTTTCGCCTCCATGGAAAGCAAACTGTCTTAGAAAAGATGGCATTGATGCGTGGTCAAACGCATTTTACTTCCTCTGAAATAACCCCTGCACCTAATGAGACCCAACCTGCATTTCGTCTAGATGAATTGGAACGGCTCCGAACCATCCTTGATTATCTGAGTAAGCCATCTGATACTAGTGCTTTGGCTATGACTGGTATGAGCTCCAAAACTCATTCTTTTCTTTCTTCATGTAATGATTTTAAACATTCTTGGGTTGTTGATTCTGGTGCTACTGATCATATGGATTGTTGTGCTGATTCCTTTACTTCTTATCATCTTACCATTGGAACCCATACAATAGCCATAGCTGATGGCTCACATACATCAGTTGCGGGTTCTGGTGACATAAACTTACAACAGTCCTTACATCTTAAAGATGCTCTTCATGTTCTTAAACTCTCCACGAATCTTCTTTCTATTCATAAAATTACAAAAGATTTGAATTGTACTGTAACCTTCTTCCCTACCCATTGTATTTTTCAGGATCTCGCCACAGGGAAGACGATTTGTAGTCCTAAAGAGCAAGGTGGGCTGTACTATCTGGTGTCACAATCTCCCGCAAATAAAGTAACAGATCACATCTTCATGTCTCATGGTCAATCAACTGCTGATTCTTTTGATTTGGCTTCATCATAAGCGTTTGGGACATCCTCCTTTTAGTTTACTCAAGTCTTTATTTCCATCATTGTTTTTGTCTAAGTCTGTTGAGTCTTTTCATTGTGATGTTTGTGAGTTTGCTAAGCATCGTCGTGTGTCTTTTTCTTCTAGTAGTTCTAAGAGTGTTGAACCTTTTGATCTTATTCATTCTGATGTTTGGGGTCCTTCTAAAGTCCATCATGCTTCTGGAAATAGATGGTTTGTTTCTTTTATTGATGATTGCACTCGTGTAACTTGGGTTTACTTAATGCGTGAAAAGTCTGAGGTACCACATCTGTTCTTTCAATTTTATAAAATGGTTGAGACCCAATTTGGTAAAAAAATCAAGAGACTAAGAACAGATAATGGTACTGAATATGTTAATCACAGTTTTTTTCCAATTTATACGAAATAACGGTATGATTCATGAACTTACTTGTGTTGACACCCCTCAACAGAATGGGGTTGCTGAAAGAAAAAATCGTCACCTTCTTGAAGTGGCTCGTGCATTAATGTTTCAGACACAAGTACCCAAATACTATTGGGGAGATGCTATTCTTACTGTAGCATTCTTGATCAACCGTTTACCCACTCGGGTACTTGACCATGTAAGTCCTATTCACTCTATAACTTCTTTTTTCCTTTCTATTCCAACTATGAGTCTTCCTCCACGAGTGTTTGGGTGTGTTGCTTTTGTTCATGTTCATAAACATCATCGCAGTAAGTTGGACCCTAGGGCTATTAAATGTGTTTTTCTTGGTTATGTTCCCGATAAGAAGGGCTACAACCCTGGTAGTAGGAAATTTTCTGTTTCTATGGATGTTACATTTCAGGAATCTGAGTCCTTTTTCCAAGGTCCTCATCTTCAGGGGGAGAATCCTTCACCAGAAAGCTCATCACCTCCCTTCTTTGAGTCTTCAGTGTCTACTCCTTTGCCTGTGTCAGTGTATCCTCCTCTTGTCCCTATTGTTCCTGTTCCTTCTGTGTCTGATCCTCCTGTGACTGATCCTCCTGTGACTGATCCTCCTGTGACTGATACATCAAGTTCACCAGAGATACGGAAGATTATGACACCTGAGTTGGTATATCAAAGAAGGAAACAGCCCACATTGCCTCAACAGCAACCTCAATCGTCTGAACCTCTGGTAAGTCCTGAATCTCGTAATTCTGATCATGATGTTAATACTTCTGATGACTTACCCATTACTACTGATTCTGCTGATTTACCCATTGCTCTTAGAAAAGGAAAAAGATCTTGTCCCAAGAAATCTTGTTCCTCCTGTCCCTCTTGTACTCAATACCCTATCTCCCATTTTGTTTCTTCTGCTAATCTTTCTGTGCAGCACAAAAGCTTTGTTTCAGCACTACACTCTATTGCAATCCCAAAATCAGTACATGAAGCCTTGAAAGATGGGAATTGGGCTCAAGCCATGCAAGAGGAGATGAATGCGTTGGAAAAAAATAAAACATGGGAGGTTATTGATAGACCTAATGGAAAGAAAGCAATAGGGTGCAGATGGGTTTATGCCCTGAAATATAATTCTGATGGAACTCTTGAGAAATACAGAGCTCGATTAGTTGCCAAAGGTTACACTCAAACCTATGACATTGATTATGAAGAAACATTTGCTCCAGTTGCAAAGATGAATATGGTGAGAGTCTTGTTGTCCCTTGCTGCCCATTACGATTGGAATATTAATCAATTTGATGTGAAAAATGCTTTCTTCAATGGTGAGTTAGAAGAAGAAGTCTACATGAAAATCCCGCCTGGTTTTGATTCTGTGAAAGGAGAAAACACATGCAGGTAGTAGAGAGAATTCTTCAGTATCCTAAAGCTACTCTTGGTAAAGGATTGTTATTCCGACGTGATGGCAATCTCTCTTTAGAAGTCTACACTGATACTGATTATGCTGGATCCGTGACTGATCGTCGATCTACCACTGGTTTTTGCATGTTTCTTTGCGGTAACTTAGTGACATGGAGAAGTAAGAAACAAGATGTGGTTGCCAGGTCAAGTGCAGAAGCTGAATTTCGAGCTATGGCTCAAGGCATTTGTGAGTTACTATGGCTGAAAATTATACTTGATGATCTCAAAATAAAATGTGAGGGACCTATGAAGCTGCTATGTGACAATAAGTTCGCTATTTGTATAGCTCATAATTCGGTTCAACATGATCGGACTAAACATATTGAGGTCGACCGCCATTTCATCAAAGAGAAACTTGATAGCGGGTTGATTACCACTCCATACATTCCCACTGGGCGTCAATTAGCTGATCTATTGACAAAGGGACTTCCTTCAGACAGATTTCAAGAATTTACTAGCAAGCTGGGAATGATAAATATTTATTCCTCAGCTTGAGGGGGAGTGTTGTAAATATTAGGTCTTTATTATTATTAGTATTTGTTGTATTGGGCCAAGCCCATTAGGTCAAGAATTAGGTTTTTTAGTCTCTATAAATAGAGACCTCTTTGTATCAGATTAATACACAATTCAATAATATTTCAAATACCCTTTTCTTTCAAGTGGTTGTGTTAGTGTCAAAGGTTTGGACACGAATAGCTATTCATGTTGATCCAAACAAGGCCCCCAACTCGATTTGCCACCTCTAATTGCTCTTTAAATTTTATCTTCATGTTAATTTGGTCTCATCTGGGAATGTGTACATCCCCAAATTCCTCAACTGGCAGTTGGTAGTGGTAGCATTCTTCTTCAAAAGTTTCTTCATCTGTTTAGATGAGGTTTCATCTGCTTGAGTAGATAAAGAAAGATATGGTGGAATGGGACGGCTATATAAAGCTATACTATGGGATGCATTATAAGAGATCATGTGTAGCTGCTTTTTTTTATTATGAAGGCTAGCAGCCTTTTATGGAAGGAGGATTTCTTCCTGCTCAATGAAACAAGGTTCCCCCATCTCAATATTTTTCTAAGTAACAGGGTTGTTTTATTATAATAAATATTTTTGTATACTTTTTTTTACGTAATAATGACCAAATACTTGTATAAGCTCTTTTAAGCTATTGGTCCTTATTGCCTTATATTGTCAGCCCTCATCTTATTATTCGTATTGGTGGTCGTGTTCGTATTATTTGCACTGTCCTTCTTATTGTCAAATCCTGTCATGGAGCTACTGCAGGAATCTTTCTCTTTCTCTCTCTCTCTCTCTCTCTCTCTCTCTCTCTCTCTCTCTGTCTCTGTCTTTCTCTCTCTTTGGGTGCATCTATAGGAAACTGTTTTGAGTCAGTAAATTTGCTCTGTTTATGGTTCTGGCTATCACCCTTGCTTTGAATAAAGGAATACAAATATTTATGACCTATCCACATTTGTAATTTTTGAAAGCAAAATTTAAGGGCGTAAACAAAACTAGTAAAACCCATCCTCATTTTAACATAAAATCTATACTTGGTTCTGTAATAATTACCAAATGTTTGGACTGTTGCCATTACATTTACATAAAAAAAACACTTACTGTGCCTCTATATTAAGGCAATATGTATTGATTTATTATCCTCTAAAAAAATTTGTATATTGATCTTCGCCCCTTAATTTTCATATCTACCAAGCACATTCTACTGTATGGTCTAAAAATCTGCTATACTTTTGTATTTTCTGCTGGTAGAAAATCCTGTTGGCTGTTCCTTAGGTTCATTCATCCAACCTGTTTGTTGTCCTTTAGGAGGCCTTGGCCCAATGCATAACACACAATGCCTAATTCCTTAAAAAGTAATGTTGGTGTCTAGAACCTTTGTGGGGGAGGAGATAGAAAGAAAACATTAAAGCAACCTAAGGCAAATTTCCTAGTCTGAGTCATATCAATTGGATTTGATTGTATTATAGACTGGAATATGCATCAATTAAGAACTATTCACTGTTCCTCCCAGTCAATTAAATCCATATGAAATACTAGAATTTTCAGCCAGCAGTTTCTAGTGTCTACATGTAGAGTTTTTTTGAAGAAGCTAGTTTTCTCGCTTGATTTTGTGCATATGTTGTTTCTTTTGATTGATGCTTCTTATGTCTCCTGTTCCCTTGTTTTTGCTGTTTGGAGAACTCTGGATCCTCCTGTTCTATATTCTTATTCCCTATTAATTAATTTATTTGCATTGAAAAATGGTCAATTATATGTGTGTTGAGTGATTGATGTGAACTTTGATTAGGTTCAATTCTTGAACTTTGGTGGAACTACCTGCATTTTTTTTTTTTTATTTTGGGTCTAGGACTTGGATGGGGCCTAAGGGAATCCCACAAGGGAGTTGGGAGTGCATCAATCCCCTCCCACTGAGGAAATAGGTACATCCTATTCCCTGTCAACTGAGCTAAAGCTCACTAGCTTGATACTTTGTTTGAAATACAAGTTAAGTCTCTCATTTATTTTATAATTTCTGCTGATTCTGTTTCCTGGCAAGTTATAGTTGTTTAGTGAAGAAAACTTAGAAGAGCTAGGATAGATTTCAGGTTTCTGGTGATTTATTTTATTGTTGTTGATTCAGAGCACACTGCATTGTTCAAAGAGAAGCATTACGGCTTTGGCAAGTGAGATGAGTGGAAGTGGCAGAAAGCGCTCTTCAAAGTGGGATTTGAGAGATGAGCCTGAATATGCACCTGATAGTAATGCACCTGATAGTAAGCAATTGCGATCTCGATGGTCCTCTGCAGATGTTGCTGGTAGCAATAGTTCGAAGTGGTCTTATTTGGAAGGAAATGATAAATTAAAACCTGGTATGGGATTTTCTCCTAAGGAACCTTTTTCTGGAGGCAGAGGTTCAAATAAGGATGATATTATGAACAAAGACTATAGAGTTCTGGATGCAACATTGGAATGGGACGAGGATGGAAGTTATGACAGGAAAATGTCACCGGGGTTTGAGGAATGGAAACATAACAGACATAGTCAATCCCCCCAAAATGGTTGGAGTAGGTCAGTCAGGTTTGTTTCTCTACTCAGTGTGTCTGTACTGATCCCATTTTCTGAATATTGATGGAAGCTTTATACCTTAAGTGCTTAACTGATGGATTGTTGGGGTAGCATGACTGTAAATAAACTTGATTGTGTATTATTATGATATATTAATGTTCAAAAAGTCCTAAAATACACACTTCTCTTATCCTCTGATGCATTTTCCCTTCAATGGGGAGCTATGTGCACTCAGGAGAATGCTGACACCTCGGAGCCTTCAGAAGTATTATTGGGATCTGAAAAAATAATTCACTACTTTTAGATACTTTCTTTATCCTTCCAAAGACATTTTAAACATATATTAGATATTTTGTACATATACTTTTATGTTTGGTATACACACTCACTGATGCTTGAAATCATGAACACTGGAAACTGCATGTTTGATGCAGTTTTAGATGATGCAGTCCTATATTAAAATTTTTAGCTTCCAGGGTGAAGCTCAGAAGGTGCTGTTTTAAGGTTATTTAGAAGTGCTTTCATACCAAAATCATTTCTGGTCTTTTTCTTATTGAGATGTATCTGTGCCATGTTTATGTCCCTTGCTTTCTAGATGCAGTTGGTTTTGTTAATTATCTTCCTTTTTTTTGGATTATGTCATTCCTAGGAGTAGTCGGAGCCAGAGCCCTCCCCATGGACTTAGGTTTGATGCAGGAGTCAATGACAGAAATAGAATGAGGTCTGGAGGATCGACACTTCCATGTAGAGATTTTGCTGCTGGTAAATGCAGAAGAGGCAGCCAATGCCATTTTCTTCATCATGATAATCGAAATCATGAGGATAGTTGGGAAAGTAAGCACAGGGAAGGTGGAGCTCCCAGATATTCTACTCCCCACGAGAGTCGGGATCTTTCTCTTAAGAGTGGTAGATCTAGTGAGGCTTGTATTGATTTTGCAAAAGGCAGGTGTAGAATGGGAGCATCGTGCAAGTATGTGCATCATAACAATTCTGATGGATATGGCAAAATATCTGTGGATGAATTTACTAGAGAAAGGGAAATTGATAGAAGGCGCAGAGATAGTTCTTTTGAGCAGGGTGGTGGGCATTGGCCAAAACGCAGTGGTGATACTCCTTGCAAATTTTTTGCTTATGGAAATTGTCGTAACGGTAAAAATTGTAGGTTTTCTCATGATAGGCAAGCATCTAGGAGCCCTAATAGAAGAGTAAGGGATGTTAGGTTGGCGAGCAACCCAGTTGGAGATCATCAGATGTTGGATAGATCAAATTTGAGCAATTCAGTTAGTCCCAATCGAAGGCTAAGAGATGATAGATGGGGTTTAGATGGCAATATGGTTGATGCAGATAAAGTTTGCGACAGTCCAAAGCGGAATGACACAGTTGCTGTCTCTGATACAGCAAAGCTGGTTGAGGACAAAAGTGGAAGTATGGGTGCCACAGAGCCAGGATTCACTGCCTGGCCTGTGAAGGATGGATGGGGTTGTAGTTTAGATAAGAGCAGAGTGCACGGTGAACCACCATTTTTGAGTGATAAGAAGGAAGCTGACTGTTGGATAGCAGAAAATACTGGTGCCAAGATGCATGGTTCCCAGTCAATAGGTACAGACATTTGGTCAGGTGATGCTAAAATGTCTCCTGATTGGAATTATAGGGTGGGATCCTCCAACCATATTGAAGAAGAGCATGGACAGAATAAGCATGGGATAACCCAGGGTGCTACTTATTTAGCTGCCTCCGAACATGACAGAATACAAGTCCTTCCAGGTAATCATGTTCTTGATGTTTTACATCCCTTGTAAATTGAAAAATAGTTTGCCCTGCTAGTGCAAACCCAAAATTTTAAAAAGTATGATCTCATTTCATTGACGTGTGATGACAAGTGTGACAAACAAATCTGTTGATTCACACATAGACCTAAACTTTTCTACTGTTGTTCTTCCAGGACAAGGATTTAATCAGAATGCACAGATTGCAAATCCTTTGCATTCTTCACTTGCAGTTGGACAGAGTCAAATGGCAGTTCCCATTCTTCCTTCAAGAGGAGGAATTGTTGATGGTATGCAGAACCAAGAAGTGTCTACTGAGAAAAAGTACACCGTTGAACCAAATATTATGGATGCAGGCATATCACAAGTTAGTTCAAGAAATCCTCCAATTCAGAATGTGGTAAACAAAGAACAGCTTGCTCAACTTACTGATCTCTCAGCCTCTCTGGCTCATATCCTCGGAGCAGGTCAGCAGCTGCCACAACTTTATGCTGCTTTAAATTCTCATGATGCAAAGGACACTCCTTCCCTAGCAAAAACTGAAGTGCCTGCTATGCCTGTTTACAATACAATTGTCAAGCCAGATCCTGCTGTTGGATTCTCGAAGCAGTATGATCCAATGTGTGATGGTATGGAACCAAATATTGCTGATGCAAATGGGGTTCCCCCAGGCATTCCTCCAAGTAAAAAAATTGCAGAAGATGAAGTAGAAATTTCATCACGGTTGTCTAACACTGGGAGACAAATTTGTGGTGATTCTATTAAGGCTTCATACTCAGAGGAACTTGTCAAGAATGTTCATCCAATCCAGTTGCTGCCAGGTCAAAACACTGAGGTTACTAAGGATAACAAGGAAGTGGTAGCTGAGGAAAGGCAAAATTCTCAAGAATATCATAAAAATACAAAAGAGAATGGTCCTTTGGAAAACATGGAGCAAAATGGTGAACCTGATGAGGCCAAGAAAACAAAGGATATGAAGGGGGTTCGTACATTTAAATTTGCTTTGGTAGAGTTTGTTAAGGAGCTTCTGAAACCAACATGGAAAGAAGGTCAAATCACCAAAGAAGATTATAAAACAATTGTGAAGAAAGTTGTTGATAAAGTAACTGGTACCATGCAGGGTGCCCATATTCCTCAGACACAAGAGAAAATCGACCACTATTTGTCATTTTCAAAACCAAAGCTTAACAAACTTGTACAGGTCAGTGGTGGTTAACTTACACATTGCCGTTATATTTTCACCTCCATTTTACTTTTATAGATGAAAGTAAATTCAGATGAAGCTCTGGAAACCATTAATTTTCTAAAGGCTTATTTTGGAAGTTGAAAGAGTTGATGGAAAGTTGCCCAAAAATATGGGATTGAGTAAATATACAATTTGATCCTTGAAAGTTGTCAAGTGTGTTCCGTTGGTCTCCAAAAGTTTCCGCCTATACAAATTAGATTCCGACGTTAACTTGCTAAAAAGTTCACCTTATCGAAATTATTAACTTGTTAACTAGTTCATTGCTTTGGAGACAAATTTGTATAAACGGAATTTTTTTAGGACCAAAGCAACACAAGTAACAATTTTCAAGGACCTAATTGTATGTTTACACTTATGGGATTAATTTTGAGCAGAGTTATATATGCTCACCTAAAATTTTATATATGTAGCTAAATTTCATCATTAAAGGTACTGTCTAAAAGAAATCAACTTAAATTAGTCATGGTAACTTTTTTTTAAACTGAACTATATTATTTTTCCTCTTGCTAAAAGGTTACCCAGTTTCTTAATTTGTTATTTCATAATTTAGTTATTTTGTCTATGTAACATAATCTCATGCGGCTTTATTTTCTCTATTAAGAAAGAAAAACTATTTCAAATAGACTTTACTTCTCTTCAATAAAGCTTTCCGCATCCTAATTGATCTCTATTGGATTCTGAGCTCTATGTTTGACTACAATTGTTGTTGAAGGTGTAGCCATCCTATTTCTTATGTCGAAGTTGTTCTATTTTGCTAGTATGTTACTTCTGGCTTTCCAGCTTGTCCTATAATTGTTCTCCTTTTGCTTGCAGGCATATGTGGAAAAGGTTCAGAAGGCTTAGTGGAATTATAGAAATTTGGCTACCAAATCTATCTTTTGTATTCTGCGTGGCGTCATTGTCTTCAATGTGTACTATGCTTACTTATCTCTGAATTTTTTGTGTTTAATTGTCTTGGCCCTTTGTGTGTGTACTTCAGTTGCTGTAGAATCCAGTAGCCTTTGCAGCTCCTGTGCATACAATTTCGGAGCATTTATTTGTTTTTTCTTCGTTTCTTTGGAGAAAAATTATTGGGTCTTAGAATGTCATTGACAACAGTTTGCAACTCCATTGTTAGACAGTTGTTATGTGGGATTCATTTTATATTACCAGCAAGGTTAATTCATAGGTCTAAAAAAAATTTCCTGGCAGTTTGTGTAGTCCTCAACGATTTGCCTGGAGATAAATATGCTTTGAGCAAATTTATTTTGTTTCAAAAGATGTTCAATGATCATCTCCAAGAAAATAAATCAATAAAAGGTGGATGATAAGAGTTTTTGGCTTTGTGTATTCTTCCTTTCGGTAATTACTTATCTTTCCCCATTTGATTGGAGGTACATAAAACAAGTCTTATTTATACGAATTTATTGCATGCTGTAGGATCATATGAATTTAATGCGAATTGAATTATATAAATTTTTTCAATGAAACCAATATAAATTAAAAAAAAATTGAGTAATTAAGAATAGTGTAAATAAATAAGTCAAGTCTTCAAAAAGAACAAGGAGAAATAAGTCAAGTAAATACGTGGGAAAAATTTGAAGGAAAAATAATTCCAGAGAGTTGGTATACCCTATGATGCACGGACACGGGACACGACACGATACGCTGACACGTTAATTCTAAAATTATCATATTTTGATACGTTGGGACACGTTTTGATATTAAATAAATTTTTTAATATATATAATATAATTTATATTTAATACTTATAAGAGTCCATAATAAGTCATATAACCAATCAAATATTTCAATTTTGTAACATAAATATAAATATAAATAATTTTTCATACTTTGTTAATTTTTCATGTCAAATTTCATAAGAGAAAAAAATTAATTTACAAATTAATTCTTTTATATTTAGTTAACAAAATAAAATAAAGATTTAAAAAAAAAAAAAAACGTGTCCGCAAGTGTCCCAGCGTGTTCCAACATTGACCGCGTGCCGGAAAAAGTTAACTGCATGTCGAAAAAATGTATCAGAACGTGTCAGAGAGTTGACCATGTGTCTCCAAATATTGACCGCGTGTTGGACGCGTGTCGGAGCGTGTCCGTGTTGGACATGTGTCCGACACGCAAATTTTTTTAAAAGGAACGTGTCCGTGCTTTGGAGATTATACCTATTCAATTAAGAATTAAATTTATTATAATGAGTCAATGTTTAATTCAAAGAACAAGAATAGAATATATTTAATCCATATATAAACATTGTCCAATATATAGACACATAGCGATTAAATTGTCTCCCTATGTTTTCTATAAATAGATAGACAATCATAATTTTAAAAGTGAATTTTTTCTTTACATTTGCATTTTATTACTCTAGTGCGATTGGTCAGGCATAGCTTGAGTTTGATGGAGCTATTCTATGTGGAAGTGCCGCCATAAGAATAGAGGTAATCTGTTTTATTTTGAGAGACAATTGTCCCTGAATCTTGAGCACCATAGAGAGTGCAATATTGTTTTAAGGACATATTATCTAACACTGAGCTCGGATTTTTCTTTGTTGCATTCACATATTTTTATATAGTATACTTTAACTATGTGTTATTGCATATTTCAATTTCTTAGGTGCATTTCTTGAAATTGTGAATATTGTAAAAATGATTCTCTAATACGGATTAACTCTCTCAATGATTTTGACACCACTTTCCTAACAATCTTTGTTTGGACCTTGAATGCATAAGTGATATTGTGTTTCGTTTTCATTTTTGTAATTGAGATTGTCCAATTACTATTATCGTATTCTGATATTGGTTTTGAGATATATAATATCACATGGATAATCGTGTCTTCACATAATTTTTATTACTTATTCGTGATTCTGCCTAAATTTGGTGTTTTGTACATTTGTACTGCTTGTTATGTTTCAGTTTGTGTGTGTTTTTTTAATCTTTGATTTTCAAAGAAAAAATAAAATAAATGAAATTCACTGTGACTACTTTTGTGCAGTTACTTGTGTAGGTTATAGGCTTTTTTTTTTTTTTTTTTTTCCTGCTTTCATTTAATTTGAAGTCACATTGCTTTAAATCAAATTAGCAATGTGTCGAAGGTTTGTATATTTAATTCCATTTTTTTATTTCAAAAAATAGAGATTTTATCTGATTCTTGAAAATTAGAATTTTGAAATTGCAATAATATAATTAATTATTGGCAATTTCATTTAGAGTGTATAACTATCATACTTTTTGGTATCAATCATTAGATTGATGTTAGGTTCTAAGAACTTAAGGAAGACAGAACAGAACAGAAAAGGAGGAAAGAACAGAGAAATTGTATCGAATTTTTATTGAATGCCTTCCAATATGATATTACACAGTATTATATACCATTCTCAACTAACTCACTTGCCACCTATCTACCCACGTGTAAACTAACTAACTCACCACCTAATGAATACATGCACACTATACACGTGTGAACCAACCGTTTAACCACTTATTAACTAAATGCAACTAATATTGATACAATCATATGACTTCTTCAAGCAACAAAGTCAGTTAATCTAGATGAGTGCTTTTTGTCCCTACTCGATCTTCTTAGCGTAACATTTCCCTCTCCTTCAACAATGACCTTGTCCTCAAGGTCGAGAGATGGGTAACAGTGACACAATTCTTGCTCTTTCTCCCATGAAGCATCTTCAGGAACTGTGTTAGACCATTGAACCAAAAACTCACGCATTTGTTGTCCCTGGCAAGAAGAATGACACATGCCTAGGATGGCTACTGGAATCTGTACGAGTCTGTTATCAACAACTGAAGGTGGCAGTGGATTCAATACAATTGGCATAGAGCCTATACAAGGTTTCAGCTGTGAAACATGAAACACTGGGTGAATTTGACTCCCTGGAGGCAGCTTCAACTCATATGCAGTAGTCCCCAACCTTCGAAGAACTTCAAAGGGACCAAAAAAATTGTTTAGCAAGTTTGTGATTGACTCTTCTTTCAACTGTTACTTGTCTATATGGTTGTAAACGGACCCAAACTTTATCTCCCACATTGAATGAACGCTCTTTGTGATGTTTATCAAATTGAACCTTCATACGGTTCTGAGCCCTCTGTAAATAGACCTTAAGTTGAGTCAAGACTTCATTTCTTTGCTGCAACATTGTATCAATAGCTTCCAATTTAATCAGTCCTCTCGGATAAAAAGGTATCATGATTGGAGGCTTCCCAAAGACTGCCTGATAAGGAGACATGCCAATAGCTGAGTGAATGGCTGAATTGTAGTGGTATTGTGCCCAACACAAAAAATTGCACCAAGAATGTGGTTGTTCATAACAAAAGGAACGTAAATACTATTCAAGGTATCTGTTGGTCACTTCCGTTTAACCATCAGATTGTGGATGGTACGAAGAAGTAGTCCTTAAAGTAGTACCACTTAACTTGAATAGATGGCTCCAAAACTTGCTTAAGAAGATACGATCTCTGTCTGTCAATATTGATCGAGGAAAACCATGAACTCGTACTACCAATTCACAAAATAAAGTTGCAACTGTAAATGCTGTATAAGAATTTGGTAAGGGACCAAAATAAGCAAATTTAGACAATCTGTCTACAAAAACTAAGACAATTGTGAATCCTTTCGATGGAGGTAATCCTGATATAAAATCCATGGAAAGCTCCTCAAAAATACCTTCCGAAATTGGAAGTGGTTGCAACAACCCTGCAACTTTAGATGTTTGGAAGCACCAATGTTAGGTTCTAAGAACCTAAGGAAGACAGAACAGAACAGAAAAGAAGGAAAGAATAGAGAAATTGTATCGAATATTTATTGAATGCCTTCCAATCTGATATTACACAATATTATATACCATTCTCAACTAACTCACTTGCCACCTATCTACCCACGTGTAAACTAACTAACTCACCACCTAATGAATACATGCACACTACACACGTGTGAACCAACCGTTTAACCACTTATTAACTACATGCAACTAATATTTATACAATCATATGACTTCTTCAAGCAACAAAGTCAGTTAATCTAGATGAGTGCTTTTTGTCCCTACTCGATCTTCTTAGCGTAACAATTGATTTGTTGGGTTTAATTTTGTGTAAATTAAACCAAATTTGATTTTTGCTTGTATAATAACCCTCACTAGTAGATGTGGATTTAATATTGAAGAATAATTAGAAGTAAAAGAAATAAAGTCACCTTTGGTAAAAAGGATTTAAAATGGCAGTTAAGTGGTAAGAATGCAGGTAAATAAAGTTATCCAAAAAGTGAAAGTAAAGATAGAAACATGACTGGAAAAATATTCTATTCTATTGGGTGAAGTTTGGTAATGAATGGAGGTAAAGATACCAGGCGACCAAGTGAAAGTGAACAGCCTTAAGTGACTAAGGGAATCACTATTCACCCTTTTAAATCGCGTCTTCCACGGGCATAAGCGACAAAGAGACAGAGGAAAGAAAATGAAAATGGAGGTTTTGAATAAAAATCTTCCTAAATTCATAACTTGAGCTAGAGACCTCCAAATCACTCCGTTCCAAAGTCAAACTTGTGAGAAATTTCGAGATGAATCCATTGGTACTAGTATTTCTGGGTGGGGTTCACTGTAGAGAGAGAACTTCTTCCTCTAAGATTTCGGATTTCTTGGAAAATAGGGATTTTGATGGAGCTTGAAGCCATGGAAGCTTGAAGTAAGCTTTCCCCTTCGTTCTAGGTAAGTTTATATTGAGAAATCCTAATTTTCTTTGAGTTTTGAGGAAGATTTGATTTAGTTTTCCATTTTGAACGTTTGGTTTGATTGAGCATGTTAGAGTTTGATTGGGGCTTGGCTCATATTGAGAAAAGTGTTCAGATGATGATTTTAACGGTGGAAATATATTTGAAAAATTTAAGATACCTTATTTTTGAATAGTGTCGTATACGTGAATAGTGAATAATAACGTATACGTGAATAGTACTGTATTGATGAACAGTGCCGTATGTATACATTGATGTTGTATACTAATGGAAATGTGTTCCTTGGTTATAGTGTGATACCAAGTGGACTTGTGGAGCAAGAGCATAGGCATTGAGCAAGGCTCTTGATTAATTGAGATTGAGGTAAGTATCAAACAATGGTTTGATGTGAAATTTATATGAAATGCATATATGTTTAATTATGATAAATTCACCATAGATAGGTGTGTTGGTTATCTGTTGAGCAATTATTGACTTAGAGACCTTTGACTTGGAAGAGGCTAGAAAAGAGCTATTCCAGGTAAGCTTTCAGTCCTTGGGATTGATCCCCCGTTTGTTCCACCAAACTCCGAGGGAGGTTGGTAGTTTGATATGGTATGTGGAAATGATATTATATGTTGCATGTATATGTATGTACGTTTGTGTGCCACACAAGATGGTGTTTCCTTGTGTGAGGCATAAGACAGTGTTTCCTTATGCATAGTATGGGACAGTGTTTCCTCATACAGTATGTTGCAATATGATGTTTCCTTGCGTAATGCATACTTGTTATATTCTCTGGCCAGTAGGATTACATTATTGCACATTGCATTGTCATACATATTCTGATGCATGCATGGATTTTTATATTGTGTTTATACCATAAGTGAGCTTAGGGGTAGAGGAGCCCTCCAAGGGTCTCTAGCTTACTGAGATAATTATATTATCTCACCCCGTGTTATGGGGATTACCATTTCAGGTACAGAAGCTGATGGTGCTGAGGCATTGCATGGCAAGAGGCCAGATGAGAGAGATTACCTGACATGGTAGTCAGGATTAGCTTGTTATGCTGATATGTATTTGGCATGGTTTTATGTTGGATATGTATCTATATGCCATGTCATTATTTTGAGAGCATAGGAGATGTGTATGCCATGTTGATAGTTTATCTATTTTGTTAGTTACGTCTGTATATGTCTAGGTTACTTATTTGATTACATCTCTTTTGGTTGGTTGATGTAATCATATAAGTAACTCTATGGATATCATTTTGAGACCTGTTATGATTATGAGATAGCCTATGCCATGGATGGCTGGGCAATATGGTTTATGCTGATAATATTAAACTATCAATCAGGTTGAAATTTTCTTGGTGGGAATTATCCCCAGTGGTCCAAAATACAGAGGAAATGCTGTCCGTTTTATTTTGGCCATGGAAGTGAAAATGTTTGCAATACATAAGGAAAAAGAGAAAATTTATTCAGTTAGCTTCCGCATTATTTAAGTTAAGCATGCTGCGCTTACTATCATATGAATGTTAATTAACCGGCTGCACACGGGGCATTACAGCTTGTGTAAGAGAAATGACGAGTATGAGAAAGAAGAAATGCTTATGGCTTGAATTGATTGTTATACTAATTATGATGGGTAATAATCAATTCTTGTGATGTCATAAATATTGAAATGTATGATTTTTATATGTATGTAAATTGAGATTTTATGGTGTTGGCAAATGATAATTCTTGCTTATAATGCACTTTATAACATGATGGATATAAGAGTTGTATATCTAGTGAAATATTTGATATTATGTGAACTCGAAGGTGTTATCTTAGTGATGACATCATCAATGTCAATGTGATAAATTTGAATGTTGTAAATGACATGACAGTTTTGAATCATTTTATGGTTAAAATGAAGTTTATTATTTGGTATGTGCTAAAGCCAAATAATGATAAGTAAAAAAAGCAAAGTTGTAAGGAGTAATCGAGGGGGAGAGTATGATGACCCTTTCGAGGAACTTTGTTTAGAGTTTGGAATTTTCCTCCAAACGATGGCTCCTTATACACCACAATTCAATGGGATTGCTGAGAGAAAGAACCCAACATTAATTAAAATTATGAATGCTATGTTGTTGATGTCTGCTTCATCACAAAATTTATGGGGGAAAGTCATTTCAATGACAAATTATATAACGGAAATCATAGTCTTCTGCCGCTGGAAAGCAAACAATTTTCCTGCACAGAGTTCGTTTTGCGTGCCAACTAATTTTATTATATTTTTGTTTTATAAAATACGGGACCCACACTTGATTTGTTTCTACTTATTTTATCTCATGTTGTCATGCAACATGAGAAAAGATGATCCCATTATATAATTAGGAGAGTACCCCAATAAGAAAACAAAGAACATACCTTATGAAAAGTGAAAAGGTAGGAAGCCTACCTTGAATTATCTTGAAGTGTGAGGGTATTTGGCAAAGGTCGTGTAACACCCTATTCGCGACCTATTTGTTATCATACTTATGGTATTAAGCGCAGCTTAATCTTAGTTAGTGGAAGTGGAAATAACATTATAATTATTATGTGGATATGCTGATTGTAACACCCCATCGGCCGCCGTTGTGTTAACTTACTTTATGGTAATAAAGCGCTACAAATTAAATTAAAAACAAGCAGAAGACTTATTAAAATTATCACAATAACTTACCATTAACTACGTGACTTAACTTTTTCTTTTTAATTTCCTTTTATGTAATTGTCTGACTTCATTTATTAATTTAAACTTTAATTCTATATAGTCCCATAATCACATAGAACTTTATTTAACTTACAAAACCATAACCAATTATCAAGTTTCTGCCCAAATATAATAACAAGTATTATTTCTGATAGAGACCACAGACAACACAACAACTGTAAATTGAAGTTTCTAAGGATTACAATCCCATGATTTCTTTACACTTGATAGACAATAATTCAATACATCTTAATTTGTAAATAAAATACATCTCGGCTTCTACTGTAAAATATATACAAAAGCCTATCCAATACAGATAGTCTCAAAACAAACATTAATCCTTAGAAACTATATATCCATCACTCTTTACAATTACTTCCTAGGATTAATTATCTTACGAAAGATTTTTCGAATATCACTCTTTTATATTTAGTGTACTACAAACTAACATTATCCATTAATCCTTGTATCGAATTAATCACAACACATCATTTCATATGCTGACAACAAATCAAAAGCAGAACATTAAACATTCACAACACAGAATTTCAATCACGTCATATAAGCCCATCACAATACAAAATTTCAATAATGACACATAATCATATCGCAACACAAAATTTCAAACACAACACATTATTTTATAAAACAAATCAAACACACACATCGCATACAAATATCAAATAGAGCATAATATTTTGCTTACAGATATTAAATAAAATATAACATGTTAATTGCAAATATTAAATCAAACATAACACATTAATCACATTTAATATATTTCACTCAACAACAATATGTTAACTCACCTTTAGTGGCGGAGCCAAGATTGAAGGGGAGGGGGCGAAAATTAATTTTTTGTCTTACATAATATCAGTATTTTTTGTATCTATTGACCTCGTAGGAACTCATTTAGATAATTTCTTACCAAAATATTAACATTTAACAACATTTGAAAGACTGAAAAAATGTACTATTGGTCGGGTCCAACAGACATAAAAAATAGTTTAAAGAAATAATTAAAAAAAAGAGTGTCTTAAGTAGGGTGTAAATGGGCCAGGCTGGCCCAGCCCAGCCTACGGCCCGGCCTACGTTAAGCCCAGCCCAGGCCCGACCTTTCAGAAAAGTAGAGTAGGCTTAGGCTTATAAAAAAGCTTTTTTAATAAATAGGCCATAGGCCAATTTTGTCAAGCCCGGCCTACAGCCTTGTAGGCTGACCTATTTAATTTATTAAAATAATAAAATAATATTTACTTTATGTGACAAAGACACAAAGTACCAAATATCAATATCTCTTACTTTTTGTGCTATTTTATTTTATGAAAGAAAAACTTGTCTAATGTCTCCAAATTTTACATGTTGTTGCAGCTTAATACCATGGAGCAATGGGTACCTTGCTGGATTATGATGTTACTAATGAAGATCTTTCAATAATACTCTTTTTTCCCTTGTCTTCCTGGTGGTTTAAAGATTTTTAGATGAATGACATTCTCTTGTAGACTTTATTTCAGCATCCAGTAATTGTATTTTTCTTATTTTTCCCATTTCTTTGACTCTATTCCTCTATGATATAGATTCTAGAGCTGAGATATTATGTTGACTCTTTCTTGTTTGTCATTTTTTTCGTATGAGAAGTACTAGTGCATGCATGAATGGAACTTTCTTTGCTCTATACAATTTTTTTTTTTTTGCTTAGTATATATAGTGGGAGGCCTACAAGGCCTGTAGGCCATGTCAGGCTTTCTTATTTTTGAAAATGGGTCGGGCTTGGTCTACAAATAAAGCCTTTAATAGGCCAGTAGGCCAGATAGGCTGAATTTTTTTTACGTAGGCTTGGGCCAAGATGGCCAAAGCCCAGCCCAGCCCATTTACACCCCTAGTCTTAACTAAAACAATGCTTTTAACTATTTTTAAAAAAAATAAAATAAAAGACTACAATATAGTTGTCCCAAAAAATTAATCTTTTAAGTTAGAGCAAATTCATTTTCTCTATGAAACCACTACACAAAGAAAAAGGCAAATGAAAAGAGAGCAAAAGAGTGGCAAAACAGCCAAATCTTTCATTAACCAAAACATAGCATATGAAAATAAAAAAGGAAATGCAGAAAAGGTTACACATAACACATACACATTAGGTGAACTAGAGGTAGATTTCAACTTGGATCGCAAACCAGAACTTTCTAAAGAAGCACATTTAACAGTAACAACAGTACTATGTTTGACCTTCAACTGCATTAATTTTTTTTTTCAATTTTTTTTGGGTGGGGGAAGGGGGCGGCCGTCCACCCTAGCCTCCCCCTGTCTCTGCCCCTGCTCACCTTGCATTTACTCTCAGCATATCAAATACAATTACATCAATACACACATAACAATTCATGCCACAATTAATTATAGCAAATTAAATAGATAACGTTAAATACAAATGTCACATAAAACGGAATACATTTAACATTAGTAACACAATTCACCTCACTTTTAATTACAACAAATCCGATTCATTTATATTTACTCACACAATAATTCATGGCATTATTAATTACAACATATTGATTTAATTCACATAAGATCATGCAATTTATATTATATTAATTTTTATACATATTGTTCCTATATGAATGCCACTATGTTAAGTCCTAACATTCATAAAGTTATTTCAATCAGAAATCATAACCCACTTGGTTACGGCAGAACAATCATAAATGGAGAAAACTCCTAAACTGAGAACTTACCTGTAAAACTCCCTGCAATTTATTTGCAACCAAGTTACCCGTACACTCTACGTCTATTACTTGCTCTGATTAATAATCTGGTACAATATATAAAATACCATTAATCCCAACATAACACATTTTACTTATATTTCAAGCGAATAACATGTCATCTTTTAATTCACTACCCACTGGTAATTTCTTAATTTTCTGACTCGGCAAGTGCAACAGTCGTTAAGTAATAAAAGTGTACCAGAGTATGAGATCGTTCCCACGAGGAATGGTTTTCAAGCACTAGTTCGCTAATCGCGTTTAATTGGACAATCAAAATTGGGATTAAGAGAATTAAAATTGAAAATAATTAATAACATGCAAATTAAAATTTAGAATTAAAAACAATTGGAAAGATGATTGAATTAAGATTTAAAACAAGCGTAGTTAGGGTGTCGACTTTCCCCAATATCCTCTTTATGCAATGAATCAAACTGTCAAGAATTCGTTCTTAATATAATTCCAATCAATTCTTTCTAAGTTAATTAGGGCTCAATTCCTTGTTAACCTAAATCTATGTGATCTTAGAAGAACCATAGTTCTCCGGTTATTTACCAAGAAAACATGCATTAAGATCAAGAATTCAAATATTGCACAATTACCCTGTGTCTATCCCTAGATTAGAAGGATTGTGATAAATTTACCAAGTCAGGATTCATGCATCAACATCCCTATTGTCATACAATTCCCCTAAATCAATCTATAAGGAGAAAACTCATAGAAAGCATTAAAGACAAATAAATCTATTGAAATATAAAAAGAAAAGAATTCAGAAACAATTTAATTCAAAGCATATGATTCAATTGGGTTCCATCTACCTCTAACTACATAAAAGTCTAGCCTAGTATACTGAATTCAGAAGCTTGAAGACGAAGCTCACCGAGAGTCGAATCTACTCGTTGTTGAAACGAGTTGAGTTCGTCCGATAATTCCTGCACCTTCATGGCAGTGATGGAAGGAAAATCGAAGAAGAATGAAAGCACCAATAATAGGGTATGAACCCTAATGGCAGAGGAAGAACAGAGAAGTAGAAAGGAAAACTCAAGGAATTTTTATTCTCCCCTAATAGGCTGTGTTCAAGTAAATTTATACAATTCCCTTTACATCTGTATGACACGTAATGCTATGTATCTATTGACACTCCTCAACAACTCTACACACAGAGACAATTAATCAAAGCAACTAACAGAAGCTATAGTCACACGTGGCCTTCTTCAAGAACCTTAAGCCACATAGTCTTGTAGACGTGTTGCACTCCTTTTAACCCTAGTTGATATTCTCACTGTGATATTCGTAACATTTCCCCAAGCCTCTATTGGTGTGATGTTGACTTGGTTCCTCAGTGCTCCAACGTTCCGCAACAGCATTCCTCCTTTGGGTCTCTGTGTAATTCCTTGGGGGTGTCTGTGAATTGGTGTATTTCCTTGACCCTCAGCTCCCTATTTATAACCATTGAAGCCATATCTTTTAATTCTCCATCCAATCTCCCCATGAATCTGTATCAATTACCAATCAAATCTTATTTATTTTCATTTTTATTCAAGATACTGCAGATTGGGCTGACTGGGCTTGCATTGGGCGCTCAAGCACGCTACAGGGCGCTTGAGCGCGCTCCTACGCATAAAATTATTGAAAGTGCCTGCCCAAACGCGCTCGAGCGGCCAACTGTGCGCTCGAGCGTGCTCCTCGATGGGGAATTCTGGTTGTCTTGGGCGCTCGAGTGTGCTGTTGGGCGCTTGAGCGTGCTCCTTTGACATTTGACTTGCACTATTTGGGCTTCCATTTGTTCATATTGAGCTGCAACTCTTTGTTATGATTTCTTTAACACTTCTTAGCACCAATCAGTGTGGTTTTATCTTCAAAATGTACAGAAATTCAAAACGTTAGCTCAAATTCCTATCTTATGGTTTGTATGATGTGAAACCTTGAATTCTATGCAATCTACTATGTATTTCTTATATAATTTAGCCTAAAAACATGGTAAACCAAAGATTTATCACTTAACCACTTTGACCACTCTATTTATCTTGACAGTTCATGCCATACCACAAGTCTTTTCATTTAATTCAACATTTAATAATTTGATCCCAACACTAGTTAGTTTACATAAATTTCAAAATACAATTATCAACATATGGCTTTTTAATTAACTATTCATATAGTTAACCTTCTTTACGGGTTCATGAAATCTTTCACCAAAAAATTATAAGATTTTACCATCTTAATCTAGAGGCTATAAGCTTTTCAACAATTTCTTATACACCTTATTCTGACAAGTACAACTCAAGATATCTCCGTCGTAAGCAAACTGCTTAAACCCATCGTCAAAACAACATAGCAGTGGAAACTTTCTTTTTCTGGGAATGTTTCCTTACTCATTTTATTCTCAGATTTTTATAACAAATACTAGACATCTAGAGCTTTAATTTGATATAAGATTCATCCCATTTGGTTATGGAACGAAGGTGCTATAAGATATGGATAAAAAGCATGAATAAAATACTAATTTCACGACAAAATAATCATAATTTTTGTTGTGATTATTTTGTTATGGAAAGTAATTATTTCTGAGGGTATATAAATTTAAATATTCTCACCAGATCATGTATAATTGTTATATAAATTTTAGTCTAAATCTATCGCCATTTTGTGAGACTTGTATTTTTTGTTTTTGATGTATGTCACAAATCTATGACACTGTCATTTTTCTAGATTACTAGGTATTTCTAAGTTTGACTCAATTTGAATAGTTTATAACACTAATTAATTTTCATATGACACCAAGAGTATGAAAATTATGTAGATTTTCTATCGCCAAATCTCTAATTGAGCCCTTGGCCAATATATATAATGGTTTAATATGAGGAGTATCCTCGAAATGGTTCTCTTACATTATGTAACTTTTAATATCAGTGTTGCAGAATGCAGATATAGCATAAATAGTAGGAAATAGCTTTCAATAGTAGGAAATCAAGGAATGGATCTGCACCCATTTTCAAACCAAATGGGTTGAAATAAGCAACTTCTAATTGAATAACAAACAAAAGCATGTGGCTGGCCTGTGCATGATCACAATCTTCTTTTTCTTTCTCTTTTTTTATAATGATGATTGATTTCCATCATCCTTGTATGTCAGTTCCATCATCAGTACTGTCTCAATCATTCCATAAAAACCCAGCCAAATCTGAACAAAGAAATCTATGGGTATTGGGAATTGCTATGTATTTTGCAGTCAATTTTTCCCGTTGATTAGTTATTTTATTTTAGAGTAAATATCTTTTTTGGTCCTATCAAATTTCACGATGTCCGCTTTAGTCCCTAGCAAATAAAAAGGCTATTCGTGGTCCTACGAAATTTAAAATGAACCCATTTAGTTGAAATTGTGATCCCTCACAAATTCAAAAAAGACCCACATTAGTCCCTCAAAAGGACTAAAATGGTTCCACTTTAAATTTTTTAGGGACCACGAATAACTTTTTTATTTGTTAGGGACTAAAACGGGTGTCGTAAAATTTGCTGAGGACCGAAAAGAGTATTTACTCCTTATTTTAAGTTATCAGTGACTGTGAGTCTAAATATTTATTGCAATTGCTAAAAACATTTTGTTGCAAATTAAAAAATATAAATTATTCCCACGTATAAAGAAATATAATCAATCGTTTTGAATTTAAATTTCAACAAAAGAAATATTTAAGAAATATAAGTTAAAAATACATGAAATTAGAATATCACTTTTAAGCTTAGTTGTTAGAAGGGAAAAATGTTTGTCCTTTTAAATGACACAACTTATGTCATTTCACTCTCACAAAGAGCTGGGACCCACACCTTTAATTTTTTTATCCACACTATCTCCCCCTTTATTTGTCTCTTTCTCTCTCTTAAAATTAGGGTTGACAAAACGGGCCAATCCGGCCCGGCTGGGCCCAACCCGCATTCAACTCGAAAAAAACGAGCCGAGTTAGGGTTGGCTCGAAAAAAAAACGAGCCAGAAAATCCAACCCAACCCAATCCGAGTTGGGTTAGAATTAGCTCGTGGGTTGGCTCATAAATATGGCTCGTGGGTTGGTTGAAAAAATAGCTCGCGAGTTGGCTTAAAAATTGGCTCGTGGGTTGGCTCGAAAATCGCTTGCGGGTTGGCACATTTTCAGCCTATTTAAATGACTATGTAGTATTAATGCACCAACTATGTGGCTTCCATTAGCTTAAACAAAGGGTTACAAAGTGAGAAATAAAAACAAAATATTATAGTTTCGAATTTTCTTCACAACAAATTTGCATTAACATCAAGAAATAATCAGAACCACTTGCTACAAAGTGGGTAAGATATTTGAACCAAACAGAGCCAGCACAGCCTAACAATATAAAAATAGCAGAGATGTGAGAAAATTAAGGACTTAGGTTTAGAGAAGGAAGAAAGACGATGATAGCATGTGTGGATTTTGTCCATTTTGTATATTATATTTAGTATTTTTTTATAAAAAAAAAAACTCAACCCACGAGCTGGTCCGTTTGACCCGCGGGTTGACTTGTTTTTTTTCCGAGCTGGCTCGGGTCGAGTTGACTCAGGTTGACAACTCATTTTTTACAGGTTGTGACTCATTTTTGCCAACCCTACTTGAGGGTATAGTTTGACCAACTTTGTCAATCCTCATTAGTATGTGTGCATTTAATATGAATGTGATACAGTAAAAGTTATTACGGTATTATAATAATATGAGATAAGATATGCTTACCACAAAAAAAATTTACTACCTTTACAACCAGCCTAATCATCGTTGATTTCCGTTAATGTAACGGTTATAATTTATTGATAATTAATAATTAATTAATAAATACGACCCAATAATTTTCAATAAATTATAACCGTTAGATTGACAAAAATCAACGGTAATTACGTTAGTTGTAAATGTTGTAAGCTTTTTTTGTGATAAGTATATCCTTCCCCTTATAATATAACTAATGACAATATTATACATGAAAAATGTTTAAGATATAATTAAAAATAATTATTGTGCTAATACCACGGGAAAAAAAATTGTGTTGGTAGATTTGCGTATCTCCTTGGTGACGTGTATGTGGCAACAATTAGCAACTTGGAAACTTATTAATCCATTTTAATAATTTTCTTTTATATATATATCAGAAGAATATTTTTGCAGTTACTGCTGATAAGTTATCTACATTTACTCCCAAAACGACGTCGTTTTAGGATTGAAATATTAAAAAATTATAATTATAAAGACTATAATAACCCTGAAATAGATTAAAATTACAAAAATATCATGATTTTCGTCGCAAAATGACGTCGTATTGGGCTTACTACAGATAACTTATCTGCAGTAACTGCAGAAAAAATGAACCGTACACACACACACACACACACACACATATACGAAGAGAGTTATATTAATAATTTTTTTGTTTACAAACTACACTATCTACTCCTAAAAGTACACTAAGTTATACTATGTACTTCCGGGAGTATATAATGTAATTTGCAAAAATTTGTAGAAAAAAATTGTAAAAGGATCTTTTCCCTATATATATATATATAGGGATAGGATATTGTGACACCCAAGTTATGTTACACCCATGTGACACCCAGTCAATCTCACCGTTAGATCGCTTATGTTGATCCAACGGTTATATTTATTTTCATCTTTGTATGGTCATGATTTCCCAAATTTAATATTTTTTATTTATTTTTACCTTTGTATGGTTATGATTTTCCATATTTAATGCTTTCACTTTAAATTTGGGAAATCATGACCACACAAAGATGGAAATAAATATAACCGTTGGATCAACATAAGCGATCTAACGGTGAGATTGACTGGGTGTCACATGGGTGTAACATAAATTGAGTGTCACAATATCCTATCATATATATATATATATATATATATATATATATATATATATATGGGGCAGGATCCTTTGACACTCGTGTCAAACTCTGAAATTTGACACCAAATTCTAACCGTTGATTTTCATTAATCAACGGTTATAATCTTTGCCAATCAAACTCATTAATTAATTACTGTTAATTTTCAATAAATGATAACCGTTGATTTCTGTCAATCAACGATTTTCATTTATTGGGAACTAACAATAATTAATAAGTTTGATTCCTAGTAACAATGATTGGCAGAAATCAAAGGTTGAGATTTGGTGTCAAATTTTAAAATTTGATATCTGTGTCAAAGGAACATATCCCTATATATAAATATATATATAGGGGTTTACATTTCTGCAGCTACTGTACGTGCAACAATCAAATACTTGCCATATATACACTTGAAAGCATCAAATGCGGGGAATCATAACCATACAAAGAATGAAAACATTAAATATAAGAAATCATAATTATATACCTGTCGTTGCTGTACGTAAAACGGCTGCAGAAATGATTTTACCATATATATATATATATATATATATATATATATATATAGGTTTACATTTTTGCAGCTGCTGTATGAACAACAATTAAATACTTACCATATATATACTTGAATGCATTAAATATGGAGAATTATAACCATACAAAGGATGAAAGCATTAAATGTAAGGAATCATAACCATACACACCTGTTGTAACATCCCCGTCTCGAGCCGGTTCAATTAACATACATATGATACAAACAGAAACAGCGGAAGACTTAACTTACAAAAATATGAGCTAACTTTTTCTTTTTCTAACTTAATTCTTACTCGGCGTAAACGAAAATCGGGCAGAGTTTCCTCTATAAATCGGACAACTGGGGATTTTCCAATCCCACTCAGAAGCATTTCCTGATAAACAGTTTATACAACATATCAATTCAGAAATACCAGATATCCAAATATAATCAAATACCCATACATGGGCGCATGCATAACATGGCTCCGTGCCACTAAATCTAACAGCATGCCATCAAAACATAAACCTATCTGAATACTACATCATCATATAACGTTCCTGAATACTCAAATGTACATGCATCAACTGATAGACATGTACAAAACATATACAGGCCATATACAAAATAAAGGATCAATATCATGATCCATCAAATGCGAAAATACTAAAATACATCAAACACTCCAAAAAGGTAGTAGCCTACAGCCACTCAAAATCCGGTCTGTCAACTGCCTCAGCCACGTGTCGTGTCCCTGCCTAGTGAGGACTCACCGGAAATCTGGGCCCCTGAAAATGTGTCCCCAAAGAGGGGTGAGATTACAAATCTCAATAAGCTCCAGGTTTATAGAGAATTCTCCATACCCCTGGCTCACTCCTGCATGAAATTCAGATACAGAGTATACAAATACAACATATAACAGATATCATAACAGAACAGAGCATATATCCATATCATATCAGAGATGTGCGCCGTCATTCCCAAGGGAGGACCCCAAGCGGAAATCAACGCACGTGTTCCCGAGGGAGGACCCCAAAGCGGAACCAGACATATCAGAGGAGTACACCATCAGTCCCGAGGGAGGACCCCAAAGCGGACGTCCGGGTACTATACAATCAATGGCCAGAGATTGTTACAGAAATCAAATTACAGAAGTCACATCAGAGCAAAACATATCATGTTATCAAATAACTCTATATGAATGCATCTATACAAAGCATCTAAATCACAGTCATATAGTCCAACCATAGTTCACTAACCATGGTGGAGCACTCAAGCAGGAAAAGACTCCTTAAACATAGAGCTTACCTCTTGAAGCTTTACCAATACGCTTACTTGTGGAACAAGTTACTTTTATCGCTTCAAGAGATTTCCGATCCTTCTCAATCCCTAGGCACACCTAGAGAATAATTTACAATGCATCAATAAAATGATGCAATACCATAATTATTTCATAAGCATACATTTTATTGCTTATTTTCCTTTCTTTGCATTTTTGCCAATCCTATGCCAATACACAAGTCTAGACCTCTTTATAACTGTTGGTGTTCTTTAATTTAATCAACCATTCCCTTAGGAATTTTCAACATAAATCATGCTATTTTTCTTCAAAACTCATCACCTTTATACAATTTATTACAACACATTTTATTTAAAATAAAATGTACAAAATATATCCCTAAATACCCTATAGGTCGAATCCTACAAGGGGAATTTCCAAAGATCCTTCTCTTTTACAATGCATTTTCGTTACTTCATTACAACTTGCAAACACCTAGGAATGCTTCCACTAAATTCCTATTTTGAGTTTAGACACCAAGTCCTTTTTACTTAGGCATTCTTACTAACTCATCCATTTTCACTCATTTCCAACACACTATACCTTCACAATACATAATATAATTTTTTCGACAATAACTCCTACTCACTCCATGATGGCCGAAACCTAGGAGGAATATGCAATAGGACTTTTAAATTTTTATATCACATGTGGATGCTTACTCAACACTATAACTTCCTAAACAACAATAATCCATCATAAATTTCACATTCTAACATCAATTATTTCCCAACAAAATATGCTCATCAATTTCATAACTTAAATCATCAAAATAATATCATGGAAATAGAGGTTTCTTACCTCTAATCACTTGTACAAAGCCTAGAGAATAACCTCCAAGCAAAGCTCCATCAAAAACCCACTTTTTCTCCTCCTATGAATAGTAATCCGAAAATAAGAGGAGGAATAACTCTTCACACACTCAACTATAGCTCAAATGGATAGGTGCAATGGATTCCTTGAGTGGTTCCTAATCAATTTCAAGTGGTGGGTCATAAGATTTGGTTGAGAATTCAAGAAGAAATCAACAAAACAAGCAAAACCCTAACCCCCCCTTTTCCATGGCTGAAGCTCGGCTCTTCAAGAGAGAGAAGGAGAAATTTTTGCAATGAATAGTGATTCATTTAAGTGGCCAAGCTATTTAGGCACATGTGGCCCTTTTGTCGGATGTTTTTCTATCGCGTATTTCACTTAAATTTACCGGAAACTTAACTTAAAGCTACGGATATATTTTTATTTTTCTAAAGTTATTTAAATTAATTTTTATTTCCTAAGGAACAATATTCATAATTCACAGTATGGTTTTTGCACCGTTTTTAACGAAATGCACTGTGAATCACTAACTGTACTTTATTTAATTCTGAAACTTAACACTTATAAACTTATCATTTTCTTGGGCCTATATTGACTTGCTTGGCATATATTGGACTTTCTTATTCTTATTTCATCAATTATTTATTTCTGGACTCTACCGGTTGCTTAAACAGCAGTACAAAATACCCGGTAGAAACACTATTCACGAGATTTTCACGGAAAGTGCCAGACTATACAATTTTTCGTTCTGAACTCATATTTGTCATCAGAATTTTCAAATTATGTTCCTAAAATTATTTTGCTCATTTTAAGCTCTACCGGTTAATTCACAAAACTGTAAATTCTCCGGCAGAACGCACTGTTCATAACATAGTCATGATTACAGTCAAAATACTCGAAATCGCTCACTGAATCTAATTATGGCATTTAAATCCTTAAATTAAATCTCTAACTAAGATTTACCAGTTAGGGTCATTATATTCACCCCACCTTTTAAGGATTTTGCCCACAAAATCAAATATCAAATATACATATACCTGACATCAAACTCAGGATATCGCTGGAGAATTTCATTCTCCCGCTCCCAAGTGGCGTCCTCAGGAGTCAATCCTTCCCATTGTACCTTGATCATGGGAATAGTCCTGTTTCTCAACACTTTTTCATCACGTGCTAGAACCTTAAACGGTCCCACAACAAACTTCAAGTCTTTTCTTACTTCGATATTGTCCGGCTGTACAATGTGGGATTCATCCGGCACGTATTTTCGAAGTTGACTGATGTGAAAAACACTATGCAAATTTGACAGATGTGGAGGTAAGGCAAGCTGATAAGCCACAGGTCCGACCCTTTTCATAATCTGGTAGGGCCCAATGAACCTAGGACTCAACTTCCTCACTCCTAGAGCACGCCCAACACCCGTAGTCGGAGACAAACGGATAAATACATGATCCCCTTCTGAAAATTCAAGGGGTCTATGCTTTGCATCATAATAACTCTTTTGGCGACTCTGTGCTTTCTTCAATCGATCCTTAATCATCATAATTTGATCGGTAGTCTCTTGGACCATATCAGGCCCAAATAACTGCCTCTCTCCAATTTCTGACCAACAAGTAGGCGCCCTGCACCTACGGCCATACAAAGCTTCATACGGAGCCATGCCCAAACTGGCATGATAACTATTATTGTAGGAAAATTCCACTAGAGGAAGATATTTATCCCATGCATTTCCCTGCTCTAAGGCACAAGCCCTCAACATGTCCTCCAGGGTCTGAATAGTCCTCTCAGTCTGACCATCAGTCTGGGGATGATAAGCCGTGCTCAGCCTCAACGTACCGAAGGCCTGTTGCACTGCATCCCAGAGTCTAGAAGTAAATTTAGGGTCCCGATCACTAATGATACTTTCAGGAACACCATGAAGTTTCACAATCTCTCTTACATATATCCGAGCCAACTGCTCTGTGGAGAAACTCGTTTTAACTGGTATGAAATGTGCAGACTTTGTCAATCTGTCAACAACTACCCAGATGGAATCAAAACCAGCCTGAGTTCTCGGTAATGCTACTACAAAATCCATAGAAATACTGACCCATTTCCATTCCGGAATATCCAAGGGCTGCAGTAATCCAGAAGGTCTCTGATGCTCAATCTTAACTTTCTGACATGTCAAACACTTACTCACAAATAGAGCAATGTCTTTCTTCATTCCCGACCACCAGAAATTCCGTTTCAAGTCTTGGTACATCTTGGTAGCACCAGGATGGATAGTGTACTTACCCATGTGACCCTCAGTTAATACCTCATCTACCATCTGACCTTTTGGAACAATGATCCGATCCTTGTAAAACTTAAGACCGAACCTATCAGTGGACACAAAGTCCTGCTCTTTCATAGACTGAATCTCTTCATCAAGCAATTGAGCCTCTTTAATCCGCTCAACTAATGAATTCAGGACTACCGTAGTAGTCAATAAATGTGGACTATCTTCTGTATTCACAGGAATGTGGAGATCCCTGAATTTCTCAATCAAGTTATACTCGGAAATCATCAAATTGGCCATACCAAGCGTCTTTCTGCTTAAAGCATCAGCTACTACATTGGCTTTACCAGGGTGATATTGCAATTCAAAATCATAATCCTTCAGAAATTCCACCCATCGGCGTTGCCTCATGTTTAGCTCCTTCTGATCAAACAGATACTTTAGACTTTTGTGGTCACTGTAGACAATAAAATCGGCCCCGTATAGAAAGTGTCGCCAAATTTTCAATGCGAACACTACGGCTGCCAACTCAAGATCATGTGTCGGATAATTCTCCTCATGCGGTTTCAACTGCGAGAAGCATAAGCGACCACCTGACGGAACTGCATTAACACACAGCCTAACCCAAACTTAGAAGCATCACAATACACCACAAACTTACTTGTAGGATCCGGCAATATTAATACCGGAGCTGTAGTCAACTTCCTTTTTAACTCTTGAAAGCTCACTTCACATTCTTGGGTCCACACAAATGGGTTCCCTTTACGGGTTAACCGTGTCAAAGGTAAAACCATCCGTGAGAATCCCTCAATAAAACGCCTATAATATCCAGCCAAACCAAGAAAACTCCTGATCTCTGTAACATTTTTAGGACGTTCCCATTCTACCACTGCTTCAATCTTGCTCGGGTCCACTGCCACTCCTTCAGATGAGATGACATGGCCCAGAAATTGTATCTCAGAAAGCCAGAATTCATATTTTGATGGTTTAGCATACAACTGATGCTCTCTCAGAATCTGCAAAACAACCTTTAGATGCTCAGAATGCTCTTCTTTACTCTTTGAATATATCAGTATGTCATCTATAAAGACCACCACAAACTGATCCAGATAGGCTTTAAAGATCCGATTCATATAACCCATGAAAACGGCTGGTGCATTTGTAAGCCCAAAAGGAATAACCAGATACTCATAGTGCCCATAACGGGACCTGAAAGCTGTCTTCGGGACGTCATCCGGCTTTACCCGGATTTGATGATACCCGGACCGGAGATCAATCTTAGA